>NC_070578.1:29666651-29972577 GCF_027409825.1 Scomber japonicus
GTTGTATACGCTCATATTTCAGAGCAGATTCTGGCCCAGACATGTGTGGATGTATTTGAGAAGTTGACATTTTGAAAGGACCAGGAAAAGTAGATAAATCCTATTACTATAGTTTGTTGAACTGAGGGGCTGGGTAAAGGGTTAGTATAAAATAAATAATGACTTTTATAAAAACTGTAGATCATGCAAGTATATTCCAGTAGATCCCCAGATTAAAATATAAACTTGGATTACATGCCCCCTGCTACACTGCTTTTGTTACCTTTGGATAAAGCTAGCCTTTATGTTAAGCTAAACGAACCGGCTAGCTTCATATTTATCATACAAACATAGAAGGTGTTTTGATCTTTTCACTTAACTCCCAATTAGAAAGCAAATTATCCTAAATACAGTAATCCTTAACTAATCCTTTATAAATTGACATCAATCACCCATTAAAATAGACAGACATCTATGGTTTCTATCAACTAAAATTCCTGAAACTTTTTAAGCCACAGTGCAATTGTCGCCACATAGTTATAGAGTTAATGATATTACTTGATGGAGTAAAAGGGAAGTTGGTTAGATTTTATTGTTGTTTCATAACTGCAAACATGTCACGCCAAAGCTTTGACTGCACATCAGAGCACCAGAATATCCCACCCACGACCCACGATGGGATGGCAGGCTAACAGCTGCCCTGCTTTTATTTGTCTCTTTTCCAGATAAAAATAAAAACAGATGTGGTATAAAAGTGAGTCCAGTTTCTAGGTCAGGTCCAGGATGCAAAATGCAGGGCAGGAATCTGTGAAATTCCTCCTGCTTTCACCTTTCTCCACCTACTCCTCTGTTGCTTCAATTCGTCTACTCCTCTCTTGATACACTCATGCCTGTGAGTTTGGTTTAGAAAATCAAACCGACAGAGTATATTTAGATGCCCTTACATATTTCACATGCCAAGGCTGAGGCTATGGGATTGGTGGTTTTCAACTTTACACTCATTCAGAGCAACAGGACCATGTTCACCACCAGTCTGACAAAGATGTGTGACCTTCTCAACGCATTCATTAACATGAGACAGTGTCAAATCCCTTGGCAGGCAGGATGCTGGTTTGAGCAGAGTGAGCAATGAATATACCTTCTGTTGACTTGTCAGAGTAAGCAGATTTATGATTTATGATTTATGTCCTCAGCTGACAGCCAAGCTCTGAGAAACTTTGGCTGTGAACGTGCTTGTCAGAAGTGGAATAATAGAGGCACCGGCTACGGCTACGGAACCGGTGCAATAATTTACCGACTATTGACACGGAACAGGATTCTGTGCCAGTAGTCCACAGGCAGTTGGTCCGGACTGGTTTTCCTGGTTTTATTCTATTGGGACAGAATGGGTTTCTGCAATTTATTGCCAGGCCTCTAGTAGACTACTAACTCGACATTTTTATCGTCAAGTAAGGCATTTTAGTGCCATTATATGGTACTTTTTTTACTGTCATGTCAGGCATTATAGTGCTGTTAAACGGGATGCTTTTACCAGATTTTCTGACTGTTACTTTGTGCATTTTAGTGCCATTAAATGGAACATTTTTACCAAACATTTTGACCATCATATTGGGTTTTTAGTGGTATTAAGGGGGGACATTTTTACTGCACATTACTGTTTTAACCCAAATCATGATCTTTCCCTAACCTTAACCAAGTGTTATTTGTGCCTAAACCTAATCATGGGAAGGATTGGCATATCATCTACAAGCAAAAATTAGAATTTGACCATATGATCTTGTGCCATCAATACTAATGTGCATATTATAATTTCATACCAACAATTAATGGAGTACTGACACTGAAGAATCCGTACCGATAGATATTTCCAATAATACAACCTCGCTTTCACATAACTATTCTACTTTTAAAGGCTTGCATGTGTCTTCTGCTTCCACATACTGCAAATATAGATCAAATACTTTGCCTATTTGTAGAAGTTCCGAGTGTGCTCATGCCCGGTGGATTATTGTTTTCTTCCTGACACAGAAATTTCACATTGTTATATTTTCTACTTATTGTTTGTCATTTCTTTGTGATTTGTTGCTGTCATGTCTTTATTGTGCCATCTGCTCTTAACTTGACTTATACACAGGTAAAGGAGATGACGACAGATTTGGGAAGAGGGACGAAAACTACTGTGGGTGCAACAGCTGCTTGGACATCTGTGTTGTGGAAAAGTACAAAAAGCCAAAAGTCAATAATAATCATGCAAGCAGGGCTCCAACAAAATATTATTGTAATTCGATTTGATTATACTACTAGTTTTTCAATTAATCGTTTTGTTTACATGATGTCAAACAATTGTGACCAATAACAGTTTCCCAAGGCCCAGGATGACGTCTTCAAATTGTTTTATCTGACCAACTCAAAGATATTCAATTTACTATCACGCGGAACAAAGTAAAGCTGTAAAACTTCAAGTTATTAGGGGGAAGTAGAGTGTTTGGCATTCTTGTCGTAAAAATTGCTTTAACAATAAATTATTATAATAGTTGCAGGTTATTTTTCTCTCAATTGACTAGTTAATAGCGAGTTGAGAGCTCTACATCAGCTTTACTGTAGTTTTATAATATCTGGTGAAAAGGTTCTTGGAGCAAGTTTTTCTCAATCCAGTGAAGTTGTGGAATGAAAACAATGCATTTGTAACTGATATGTTTTCTGTGTGGTTTCACAGGAGCTTTGGCACTGAGAGCTTTTTATTGTATGTTTTGTCAGTTTGAGTTCTCCTGATTATGGTTAGGTCTCTGTAATGCAAACTGTTGTTTTTCAGTAAATCATTTCACATTGTGGTATAAATACTGAAAATATGAATAAATAACAGTAATATGCATCATAACCAATGTCTCCCAGTGTGCAATTCCATTTGATCCACCACTTAATGTCAGGAAAACACAGTTCGGCTATTGCAGATATCTCCATCATAAATTTATCCTGGATCCAGCCGGTTAGTTTTCAACAGATATGACCTATTGTTTCTTGAACAAAGTCATGTCCTAAACAGAAATTGTATACTGCAAACTTTCGTTTCCTTGATAGGGAGCTCAAGGATGACGAAGGTATATACGGAAACTAAAAACAGATGAATGCAGTGTATGCAATAACAGATATCAAAGTGACTGAATGTGCACTGTATTGAGCACATGGCAGAGAGCCTGTTGCAGCCCTTTGTGTCTGACCTGTTGTCACTCCTCCTACGTCTGCGGCTAAACTCAGCCAGACTATGAGCATCCCCCAGATCACATAAAAGACATTAATCCATTAGGATCTACTATGTTTACTCCTCTATTCATGTGTTGCCCGTATTGTGAACTGAGGCTGGCGGTCTGCTACTACTAGGGAGGCATGTGAGATTTTCCACAGTCACTCACAGTAACTTTCCGTTGCAGAGATTACTTTGATGTATCCTATCTGTCTCTGAGTGCCACAAATGTTAAATGTCAACAAATTACAATTCTAGGAAACACTGAGGGCATTTAAGTGGGAGAAAAACGTCTTGATCATTGTGTGGATGGATGGCTAATCATTGGCTCAACCCCTGTTTATGTTTGAGACAACAAGTGTCCATGTATGTGACTGCCTGTTGGTGAACAAATGTGTAAGTTGTTGCATCAGTGCTTGGATGTAAGTTGTGTTTGGCTGTATTGTGCAACACAAGACGGATGATCAACTGTGATCTTCCATTTCCCACAAATCGATGAAATCACTGTTCATACAAGATAAGGGGCTGCCGCGGAGATGTGACACACATACCGTAGCTGTCAACACTCTGGCCACTGCTGTGAGTCATGCAGATATCAACTCACTGAAATAAGTTCAGTCTTAACAGAAACGTGTTCAAACCCACAGCAAAACCACATTTGTGTTCCCTGTGTCCCCCAGATGATGCTGCGGTTCACAACATTTAGGCAATCCGATAAGTTAGGGAATAAGTGGGATAAATAGCTGCTCAGCATTCAGGTTTTTTCTTCTTCTATGTTCCCATATGAGTCAGGGCCTGCGGAACTTTAGATAAGAGTAAAGACGGAGAAAAGACTGGAGAGTGGTACAAGCTGGAGCAAGACTGGAGCTGGAGCTGGTTTTGCACCATATTTGGTGACCCATCAGATTCTGTGACCTGCTCTGATATTCCTACCCTCATCCTAACCATCCCACTCATGCCTAAACCTGACCAACCTAACAAACACTACAGATCACAGAATCCAATGGGTAACCAAATACTAAGACTAGCACTGCATCAGATGACACTTTGCGTGCAGACGCTTTTATGAACTCAAACTCAGTTGCCAAAATATTTCATATTTATGAGCGCAAGATTTCGTGCTAAGTATAATAAAACAAACGTTATTACACATATCACAATCTATTACTGATTCAGATTAGGCATATGGCTCAGGTTTAGGCATGACCACGTAAAGGCTGGCCGGCTGTCAACGCTTTCCATGTGATTGTAGATTCATATGCTTGTAAAGGGGAGACAGGCAAACACTTTCCCCCTGCAGTAAACTCATGGCTTAATGCGTAACATACAACACAATACAGTAAATCTATATCATTCACAGTGTTGTCTACATGTAAACTGTCTATGTTATGATGTAGTCTGCTGACCACATATTTACACAGAAGCAACAAGCTACAGCATAGTGTGTGAATGTTCCTCAAAATAGTAGAGAAATGAATACGTGTGACTCAACCTGTGAGGTTTTAGGCTGAGAAAGACAAATATATTGTGTTTTGAGTGACTGCATTTTTTGGGACTGTCATGACCCGCAGAGAGAAGGGTCGAGAACCTCAGCAGAGTAACCTAATATAGAAATCCAGAGTTTTACAATCTGTAAAGAGTTAGGAGGCGGCGGAGAAGTTGGTTTACAAATGGTTCTGGGCACATTTCCCACAAGGGCGGGATTTCCATCCTGCTTCACCAATCTGGAGATGTTTACCGACAAAATATAGAAGCATGATGCAGTGTCTATGTGTCGATATCAACGTGTGTGTGTGTGTGCGTGTGTGTGTGTGTGTGTGTGGTCAAAGGAGACCCTCGGCTCTCGTGACTCTGGCCGGGGATAGGAGCAGGGGGAGGGGAAGATACTATCAAGCCCTGATTTTTGTGGTTATGATGACATCCAGATAATAGCAGACACACACACACACACACACACACACACACACACACACACACACACACACACACACACACAAATACACAAGATCACACAAGCATCTCTTCTGCTTCAAGCCCGCCACCACTGGCCTCTCACACGCACACACAGAAACGCAGACACACACACCAAAGTCTGAAAATTACAGCTTAGCATGCAAGCGTTGAGCAGATGGGTTGCCTAATGACCGTTGTGTACAGTGCAGAGGGAGTGTGCTGCTTTCCCATTACACGTCCCCCTTACAACTCACTAGACCCCAAAGCGCAGGTCTGGCTTTCATTTACTTTATGTCTTAACTGGCACTAGTATGACATATGCAAGTTGCAGGTGGTCAGACTATGAGGAAAGAGAATGAAAACATATTGGAGACTGCTCAGCACTTGCTTTTTTTGTGTGAGGGGAGGGGGAATCATCACTTGTCAATTGAGATCTGAAATTTCTTATTCATAGCATTGAATCACACACTTGATTAAGTAAAATCACCTTTTTGTTTCTTTTGTTTTTATATGTTTTCATTGTTTGTTCTCTAATGGAGCATAACGTGATGAAAGTCTTTTATTATCAAAGTGTCCACAAATAAACCTTTTAGGAGAGGAGGTTTTAAATGACATCAGTGTGTTAGCGTGAGAGTTAGAGGTAGACTGCTGAGGATCTGTCATGATTGCTGTCAAGGGATGATTGCTTTAAGATGATCTCATTTAATGATCTAATTTTTTAAAAGATATCGCCCCACCTCCTTATCATTAAAGAGGGATAATTTGCCTCTTAAAATCAACGTGGGCTCTTTTCCTCCTCCTTCGAGAATACTTGGACAATATCCTTGCATATCTGTGGATTTCCAGAGAATATAATCAATTGAAATTGGAAACATTCAGAAATAATACATTATTGGAGCTGACGCATAGAGACAAGACTAAATTGACCAGCACTGAACTCTATAATTTACACTTTGAACAGCATACCAATCCTATGATGTAAAGTAAATTACTCTATGTATTTTTTTCAGATATTGACATTTTCACAGAAATGTCTTCAGTTTCAATTCCACTAAAGAAGATAAAAACATTCTGCAGATGTTAAACAAACTCACTGAAATAAATTATGGTTTGGCCAAATAATGGCTTAATATTAATATGGCTCTTGTATTGTTGTGAAGTAGCCTTTCATTTTAATAATGACGCCTTATTTCCCATTAGCGAATACTGTAATTTGGAATGATACACCACACTTCTCATGTGAAAATACACAATGAATAGTTGAGTTATCGCAGATTTTGTGGTTGTGCCATGATGAAAAATGTTCTCTGGAGAGTGTCTTCTATGGGTTCAAGCACTATATTAACTAAGTCCACTTTGGACTAGATTAATAATAAAGACCTACAGTATGCTGGTTTATCTGTGGAAATAGAGAAACGTTATTCAATCTCCTATGGTGTCCTGCTGTAGTAATATCACTCTTCCTGCCTGCCCTCTAATAAGAAGCAGAATCAGCTTTAATGCCAAGTAGGTTTGCACATACGAGTTTGCCTTGTTATTGTGATGCAATTTTTTGGAATATGTTTTGGAGTGTCTCAATTTGTCTTGTGTAAAGAGGTTGAAGACAAATTTCTATTTCTATCTATCTATCTATCTATCTATCTATCTATCTATCTATCTATCTATCTATCTAATAGTCAGAAATATACACAAAAGGAAGTAATCCTTAAAAATATAAAAAAGGAAAGAAAGAATTAACAATAAAAATAAGTTAAATAGATTCTTAGTGAGAAAAGCTGCAACAGGTTTGAATATAAAATCGAATACAATGAAATGTGACAATAATAATACTTTGCGTTATTGTAACACAACATGTTAGGTAGCTATGTGCTATGTATAAGATTATGAGGGTCTGATGTTAATATAATGCTTAATATCTATGGGTAATATCTATGTCAGTGGGGGTCACAGGCCTTGTTGATGAGACGGCAGACGGGAAGAAGCTATTCTTGTGCGTGAGGTATTGATCTTGACAGACTTCAACTTTTTGCCGAAGGGGAGCATTTCAAAAAGTGCAAATGTGCTTGGTTGGTCATCAGATTGACGGTAACATCGTTATTACACTATTGACTCTGAGTTGTTTATTAATATTAAAAAGGCCTTTCTTCTAAATTGTAAAGGTAAGACTCATGGTTAGAACAATACATAGACCTGCTTAATATGGAGTGGGCATCTAGTGATCTTACACACTTTAACAGGATGATGAACATTGGGATACAGTTAAAGATTTTCTCTCTATGCACTGAATGCAAACATCAGGGTGCTTTCAGGGGAGAGATGAGTTTGACCCCTTGCTTGTTTTTGTTTTTTTATTGCTCCTCTCTCTTTCCTGTCTTTTGTCTTAAATTGAGGAGCAAAAGGATAAAGCAGTTAGACATGTAGATAACAATAGGGCTGGTGATTTTCTGTATTTTTTTATTGTTGACAGATCTTGTGAGCAGAGTGATTTGATCCAACTTACATATTACATAATACCTAAGTATTGAGTGTGTATCCAAAAGCCTGATACATCTTATTCCTTGTCTTGTAGGCCTCCGATGTTGTCCAAAAACTATTAAAAACACATCATTGCACTGGGTGACTGTATTGAATCTTAATTATATTCTTAAATAATTGCGTCTACTTATTTAAAAACCAAACTCTTTTTTATTGTGTTATCTTTGCTTGTTTGTTGCTATAATTCAAATAATATTCAGTGATTCATAACAAGTGTAAGATACAAGCCCAGACATTCAAACAGTGTAACATTTATAGAGTTGCTATATTATCTCAAGCCAGTATGTCAAAAACACAGTGTCAGGCAACAGTTTTGTTTAATCTTATGTTATCTCATTATTAGTAACTCTATCATAAATGAGGATTAACACAAAAAAACAGCTGTAACATCCAAAAAATATGAACAGCTCTACAACAACCAGCTGACTGACTGAAGGTCACATTCTAATAATCTGACCTGTTTTCCAGTTGCAGTCACATACAAACATGTAAATAATCACATTTTATAGAGACAGAACAACTACAGTGCACATTAAAGAAGCTCTCACACACCTACATTAACACACACATTTCTTTATTACTGGCTTCTTTTAAGGGGCATCAGTCAGCAGCTCGCTCAGAAACACATGAGAAACCAATTGATGTTGTCTTCATATGCGTGACGCTTCTTTATACATGTTCTGTGGGTGCGTGTGGAGGAGACAATGGGGGGAAAGCCCTGTCTGCAGGCCTGTCTATACCTAATCTACTGTTGCATGCAAAAGGTGGTGTGTCAGACAACCATGAAGGTAACTTCAGATGGACAAATGGCCGCTCTGAATTACATCACTTTGTGAGGATTGCCTTTGTTTCTGTGAAACCAAACACATCCACATGAATGACATGGGGAGCTGGCTGTAATTGAGACGTCTGCGCAGGAAGGCATATTGAACTTCTGTTAGTCTCAATTCTCCCCTTCTCGCACGATATCTCATCCATGATACCCTCCTTCCCCATTCTCCTCTCTCTCCCCCTCCATCTTCATCCTCATCACTCTGTCTCTCTGTGAGGCACATTGCTGTGATATCCTATACAGTCTGCACTTTTGACCAACGGTCCTGGATAATGGTTTTCAGATTCTTCAAGGTGGCCTGAATCTGTGCCAGAGCTGAAAATGGAAAGCAAACACGAGCCCACCACCCTCTGTTCCTACTTAGCTCCAATGTAAGCTGATTATTCAGGTCCTTAGAAAACTCTGTCATGCTTTTTCATGTGGGACTCCCATACCTCAATGGCAAGGCAGACAGATCATGAGTTTGCTTTATTATTGCTTGTCTTTATGTAATACAGTCGGCTACAGAGGAATTGGTCATTAGTTTTGGAGAAAAGAGCATCAACCATGAAATGTGTGGACATACAGTACATACCTGTGATACCTACATGTGTAGGACAGGTCTGAGGTTGTCTATTGATCAATAAACACTGTGTTGTCTACAATCTCTCAATCTATCCTGGATGCTTTAACAAGCTCTCCTCTCATCCCACATGGCCTTGGCGTGTGGATCCTCCTCACCCAAGAACTTTTACTCTGGCAACATCCTATTTCTCTTGTCCTACAAATGTTATCATTTTTGAGCTGCCTAAGAGTTGTCTAACAATCCATGATTCAACGATAGTCTTACTACTGAACAACTGACAGCGTGAAATTAAATATCATAATGCCCTGGTGAGATCTTTCACGGTTTTGGAATTTGCAATGTAAACAGTCATTGAGTCAATCAAATCAATGACACATTATCCCTGTGAGGTCCTGGCGGGCATGAAATCACTGAACAGCTGGAGCTATTTTCTATTAATTCATAACAAAGTCTGGATGTCTGAGAAAGTCCTGTTGTAACTAAGATATCTGGCTTGTTGACAACTCCATCAGGGTTGTTTTGAAATATCCAAAATTAAGAAAATGCATCCTGCGGCGTGATAGTAGAGATGGAAGTTACAAATTACTTTTGTTTTGTTCAGTTCGGTACAAAGATTTATAGTCAATGACAATGCAGTTCATTTTTTCTGCTATGTAATCGTATCATCATTGCAACATGGATCAGTACGCATATCCACAAGCATTTGCATTGTGACGCTACAGCCCCGCTTCCTACTCCACTTGACTGTCTCTTGCATTTTAAACTTGTCAGTTTATATGAACATTGTTTAAAAGTTTAACAGCTCAGGTTAACATATCTTCTTAGGAGGTCTAGGAAGTAACATCATGTATATCATGACTGAGTTGACAATGGCACTCATGGTCACCAGTGAGGGGAGCTCCAATGCTAAAAGTCACTGAACACCTTCACCTGACACAAGATGGGTCAGAATATGACTGCAGTTACTACCTTCCACATTGTGAAGATCCACTGTCTTATGACATCTCCAAAAGTACTCTAGAAGAAAACCATGATCTTTAAGTTGTCATGTGATTGATCTAATTAAAATTTCTTTGCTGAAATCCTTCAAAGTGAGTTTATACATCCAGCTGATGCCTAAAGCCCTTGTGCTGCACTAGCATCAGTGCTGCAGATGTGTCATCAATATCATGGAGCCCCTTTACAGAGAGTACTACGCTATTAATGCAGGCCCCAAATGCAAAACCACCTGTAAGGGTATGTCAACCCACACTGTCCATTTCAAGAGCACGCAATGCACCACAGTAAGCTGGATTCAACAGACTTCTTTAACCTCTGTAGGTTAAAGAGTTTTGCAACATCACTGTGATCTTCTCTGCTGTTGCCCCTGAGCTACTCTTTGGTACAGATGAGTGGTGTGACCACATAGGACTCACACAGCAGAAACTGTATTGATGAGCTCTGAAACTGATTCATGCACGCATTCCAAGTTACAAGATCACACAGTCCATAAACTGGGGAGTATTTAATCTTCAGAATGTGAACTAGTGTGTCAAATTGCTGAATAAGGCCAGCAGTGGGCTGCAGAGAGAGAATATAACTTGATGCTTTGCACGAATTGTATAATTTTAAAGATCGCATTGAGCCAGAATTTTGGAGCATGCACCGTGCACACAAGAATTGATATTTTTCATCAAAGTTTCACAAAATGCCACATAAAAATCTCTTAATGATAACTACTACAACTTTTAGTCTCTAATGATCTTTGAAAATGTAATCAAAAATGTTTACAACGCTGTGTAAAAAATACAGCCAAAGGGGAAAAAAAGCATTTTTCAGCATTTTATGTTGGTGGTTTCCTTTTCTGCTTGCACACCATCAATTTGCCTTTATTTGGGGTTTTAAATAGTCCACCATGTGCACCCCCCCCACCCCCCCACTCTCCCACCCACACACACCTTTATACACCCCAATCATAGGTGTGAGGTGTGCGTCCTATGTGACAGGAGCAGGTCAGGCGTTCCTGCAGTCCTTAGAGGTGATGAGGCCAGTAAATCTGCGCTGAGGGGTGGTCTCTGAGCCTGCCCCAGCCTTGGCAGGACCCCTGGGCCCAAATTGAAAGCAGACGTGTTTGGAGTTTGTTCTCTGAGTTACTACTGTTCAATTGTGATTTACAAGACTGTGTGAGATATGGAAATCTCTCACGCAACTCAAGATATGGGCTGAGTGAAAGCACATTGTGAAACAGGCCCCTCCGCCCTGTGGGAAGGACTAATCTGTAAACTCATGCTATCCCTCCATTTGGCCAGGACTGTTTATTCTGTTTTCACCGTTTCAGCCTGTCATCTTTTCAAATAGGGGAACAATGTCCCCTTTGGCTAATGGAAAAAACACATCAGTAAGACATGCAATTCAGGCTCTCCTACCAGCGGTGTAAGGTTAAAATATTTGCAGGGTCTGGTCAGTAGGATGAGGGGGCTAATGTGTATTATCCACTATTAATAACTGCATTACATAATATATATTGTTTGATGAGAAATGTAAGAATTTTATATATTTTACATGTGGATAGGACTGTTGCACCTCCTGCACAATGACTAGAGCTAGATAGATAGATAGATAGATAGATAGATAGATAGATAGATAGATAGATAGATAGATAGATAGATAGATAGATAGATAGATAGATAGATAGATAGATAGATAGATAGATAGATAGATAGATAGATAGATAGATAGATAGATAGATAGGTCTGATGGCTACAGGTACAAAGGACCTCCTGAACTGTTCTGTCTAACAGCAAAGTGAGATGAGCCTCCCACTGCCAGAATTGCTCTCCTGCACTTTGAAGGTGTTGTACAGAGGGTGTTTGGGATTGTAAATGTAGAGAAATGTAGAATATTTTTTCTACAACTTTGTATTTTTCTACCTTTAGGAAACAAAGATCTCCAACCAGATGGACAAAAACCTCATTGTGGAGTAGCTTAAAAACACAAAACCATGCCTGTATCATGAGCACTTTGCTATGAAGAATCAAGAAAGCATATTGAGTTGCACCTGTCCTGGTTGACAATACCAAAAAATACAGTGCAAGTGCACTAGCACTGATGCATTTCACACTATGTACTTTCACACTATGTGTAGCAATGACTGATTCATAGCAGGTTTTCACATAAATTCTAACATCACCTCTACCATCTTACCATCTTTTCTGTTGTTCAAAAGTAATTTCAATTACCTTCCACAGCTAAAAGAGGGTAACATATGGTTGTTAGAGTAACATGTGGACAGTTAGATTTTCACTGCAACAAATTAAATACTAAATATTATGTGCGGCTAACTAAAACTAATAAACATAAAACTCATGTTTCATTGAAATTAATTTGGTAATCGCTTTGCTATTTTTACTAAAAAAATGTAAACTGGTTTCTGTGCGTGCTTGGTTATTTAGTGGAAAGGCAGTTAAATAAATGTTTTGCATGCTTTTATATGACTAATTCCCTTTTGCAGATGTCACAGGTAAACAGAAACACATGTCACCCTCACAGGTTCAGCAGTTTGTATGGCTCGAGCAGACGAAAGAGGCACACCTTTAGTTATAAACCAGGCCAGTTCAGGACATTAACTGTTCACAAAAGTTATTTCCTCTGGCCTGTGGCCTGGCCTCTCGCATGCATGTTGCCTCACATGGGTCTCTGCTGGACACATACGCCCAAACACGTATACACACACACAACACGCACCAGACTCTGTCTTCTTGACAACACCTGCTCTCCACACGAACAACTCCTGTGTATCCATCTCTGTCTCTCTCGTCCCACTGTGACAGGTCTTGGCTTCTCTAGTGATAGAAGACTGAAATGAAACACTAAGAAACTCTGACCTTTGACCTTGCCAGAATAATGCTAAGCCAGCAATTTAAAGCTGTTGGAGAGATAAAGGTGGTGAGATAAAAAGATGGATGGGATTAAAGACAAAAGAAATAGAGGAAAGAATTGTGCGATGCCATAATACACATCATCACCTTATCACCTAGCAAATTCAAGGCCAGTCTCACTCTGATAAAGACACAGACGGAAACTTCCTGGCGAGTTAACTGCTATCAGGAATTCATAGGGGTAATGTGTCTGTTCTCCGTCCAACATCAGCTCCTGTTCTCCAGCTCCACTTCTCCCACTCCCACCATTAAAAAGACATCCATTCTTACAATGAGACAGAGAGGGAGGCACAACAGAGATTGAGAGCCATTGTTATCTAGAAGCCACAGACAGTGCTTTACGTGTCAAAAATAAAACCACATGGATGCATCACATGGATGTCGAGAAGCTTTCTGTGTGCACACACAAACACCCTCACAGATTACCTTACATATGACATCTGCATAGGTGATCCGGTTAGACAAACACACATGAATGATTGTGCATGCAAATAAACGTGTTAATACAAGAGAGATTATGTTGAGAGAAATAGATGTAAACTAGATAAAAGATTTTTGTTTTTTGCGTCATGTTTTGAGAAATTTTGCATATAAACTCCTAGTTGTGTGTGTGTGTGTGTATGTTTGTGCTCTCGTGAATCCATGAACTTGTCAGCCTTTTGTAATGAGGTTTATGAAAATAAAACACAAAATACTGGCTCTCATTAACGTCTGTCATAACACATGACACAGACATTCCTCTCTGAAGCCAATGAAGAGTTGAGTGACTCAGTGTTATGGTTATGGCTCCACTAAAGCCAGTAGCTATGAGAAGATTAAGCAGTACTTCAGATAGATCCAAAACGAGCTATGCCCCAGAAGGAATTTTATTTGGCCTTTCACTGGGGGGAGATCAATTCTGATCATGAATCCTTTTTGTCTGCTTATTATTTTCTCTAATTACCATTGCCAATAAAAAATGCTGACAGTTAATAAATGTGTGTGTGTGTGTGTGTGTATGTGCGTGTTTATGACCAGCTGGAGATGTTGCCACTCACTGCCTCCCTCACTGGCCTCTCCTGCTGTATGTATATCTGTAACAACTCCAAACCACACCACAACTCTACTGTTCCATACAAGTGATTCACAGAGTATTCACGTTGTCTGTTTGTTTTGGGGTTTTGGTTGATTTTTTTATATACATATTCAAGTGAATCTACTTTCAGGGCACACATTTTATTTTTGGATTGCCAAAAATTACACACATTTGTGTTGCCCAGAGCCAATCATATGAAGGAAGATTGAAAAGTGAAACAAAGTGAAAGTTGTATGCTCTGAAAAAATATATTATTATCTGCACTTTATATGCTTAATTTGACTCTGGAATAGATTAAATTGTTTATTACATAAAAGAACCTGTTCACTAAAACTCACAAAGAAGTAATGGAATAAAAGAGAAGTGATTAAGTTGAGTCCAATATAAAAATGTTTCACCTGTAATTTTTTTTTCTGATGGTGCAGTGTTTTCTTTTCTTGTGACCAGAATAGATTAAAATGCAAGTGAGAGCAGCTCCTCACCATAGCCAATGTGGGTTCATAATCATCAGAGATAAACTGACTCTTCCCTTAAACATTGCAACCATAACTCATCATGGCAGGTCTGTCAAGATTTGGATTTCTCCACATCCTGCAGTCTGCATGGTGCTGTAGCAACAGCAATACTCTGTATATTAGGCTTTTGGAGGTGATGTGCATTGTATCCTTTGAAAAAACAAAAATACAACAGCAACAGTGCTCCTTCACTTCCATGTCTTCTACATGAATGATCAACAGGTTAGATTGCTGACTGTTCAGGATATGTAGCTCCAGTTTTTTAGAATTATATCACAAATGTAGCTATGAAGTGTTTTTCTCTGTTTACTGGGTTTTCATTTTTAAATGAGTCAGTTAATTGTCAGACAGAGACAGCATTTTCAAACAACTCACAGAGCTATCATTACAGCTACCTGATCAAATCTTCCAGCAACAGTTGTAATTTCAGTAATAAGAAATAAGAGACCTGCTTTTGTCAACTTCTGTTCGAAATCAAGGACCCACAGGATTTAATTTATTTTCTGGGTGTCCTGTAAGGCACTTTGGATCAATGGTGCTGTGTGTTAAGGGTTATATAAATAAGGTAAGTATGTTTTTACTCGTATATCAGTGTTACAGGGACTGTCTATCTGTGTATCTTCTGCAGAGGCTCTCCAGATTTGATTTGTCTGTTGTCTGTCACAAGTGCTGCAGTAGCCGAGGTTGAACAGTTTAGGCAAACTATTTATAACACATCCACTTAAGGATACTCACACCCCACCCAAATGGAAGAACACATGAGAGGCTAACATTGAATGCATATAAACACTTCCTATTGCTATGCAAAAGTGAAACCAAAATATCTGCCATTTTGCTAATGTGACATCACTTATAGCCAGTCTGCACCATGAATTTACAAAGAAAACTCTTGCTCATTCCTTTGAAAGCTGTTCAGTGGCGCATGATGCCAAAAAAGTTCCTACTCCTCCACATAGCTTAGTGCAGTTTATAGACAATTACAATTTACAATTGGATTTGTTAAAGGAATAATATTTTCATTTAAGAAGGTCTGCATTTGCAGAGGGCCTATTACGAACCGACTATTCGTGGTGACGTTCCCAGAAAAATCACAAGGGGTGGACAGTAAATGATGTGTTTTCCATGAGTGTAGGCGGATCTCACGCAACAGATTTGTTCTTCAACTCACTTGTGTGTGACGTTGCATAGTTTTTTCTCATCTCAGTTGCCAACTGCTAACTGACTGATGTCACACAGGTGCCATGTTTTGGAAGTGATACAAACACACCTGCTATTACTGCTTATCGCTATACGTGCCACTACAAAGAAACAGAGGTCTTCGAGATTGTTGTTGAGAAAAAAGGCTTTTAGGATAGGACTCACAATGTATTTGGCAAATGTAACGCTATCTTGGATCTTCTTGGCACTCTTCAATGGAGTGTAACATCCAAGACCAGCTTTCACACCATGGTGAAATACTACACAGTGAATATACTATCATGAATTGGGCTTATTTTAAAAGTAATCCCATGGAATAATGGCCTTGGCGGCAACGTTAGCACTGTGCAAGGTTACTACTGTACTGTAGGTAGTAAGCTTGTTAGCTAGACATGCTTAGGATTCCGGCTTTAAAAAAAGCAAACAAATACACCTTTGAATACATTATTTGTGTATTTTTGTTCTTGTCTTTGTGCTTTTTGAAAAGATAAAAAAAGATTACATGACATAACGCTTTTACTAGAGCTCCATGCACACCGCTACAACATGTGGAGAAATCCAATGTTGGGCCTGCCGTGCCCCATTATAACAGCTAAGCTATTTTTGTGTTAAGATGCATCTTATTATAATACAAAGGCTACAGACTGTTAGTATTATCCTAACTTGCTACAAATTCCAACTGACAAAGAAATACATTGCATATCTCTACAATTTGACAAAATCTTAGGGATTAGAGCAACTTTAGAAACATTGTATAAAACAGTTTTGGCCGTTTAGCCCTCCTTTTCACACACCGCTCCAATGCCACATACAGTACATGCCAGCTTCATTAATTGCACCATTTAGCTCGGTAAAGCCCCACGCATGGCTCATGAAGTTAATACGCTTGGTGTGTTTGAACCTCACTCATGTTATTATCAATGCACCATGCTGTGTGAACACCCCCTCCCCAACTTTTTATGATTAGACATGAATGCAAAGTGCTGCACATAGATGAGCCATGGCATTTTATTAGCACACAGTTTTTTTTAAAAGCATGTTGTGCAGAGGGTTTAACATATTATTACTGTAAAACAACCTGCACACCAGTTGTCTATAGCAACACAGAAACAGACACAGCTAACATGACACGAAGGTAATGGCAGTAATGACAGTGAAGTGAGAAGAGAAGGAGAAGGGGAGAGTAATTCAGAAACTCAAAGAAATAATGAGACACTCATCTGGAAGTGTTTTGTATCAAAGAGGAAAGCAACTGTGGGTCTGCAAACAGCCGTGACAGCAATCTCCTGGAGGGCTGACTCTTATCTAACATATTAATTTAAGATAATTCTCTATATAAAGCTGTCTTTAAATAAAGCATTAGGCTGCTGGGAGTCATTATGATCACACTCCATTTGGATTGTCTAATGCTGACTTTAAACTTACAAGTTACCAAATTAACTTGATAAGTAAAACATGTACACAAAACTGAAAGAAAGAATGAAGTAATACAAAGTACTTTGTCTGTATGTGCTGTATATAATATCGTATCACTTGTGTATTTGTCGCATCACTGTAGCCTGTATGTAACCGGAATCAAATCACTTTAAATAAAAAATGAAACCTATAAATATAGACACTATAATGAATGCTCTACCTGATGTAGAATGAGTGTGGTACCTGGCTCAGACAAAAACCAGGAAAAAAGGAAGCAGTGTTAGTGTTGAACTGGCTGAGGAGAGCACCGTAATATAATTATATTGAATTTCTAAATTCATCTGTAGTCATAAAATACATATTTTCTTTTATCGTGGCATTAAAGTTGGGTCAAAAGCAGGCCAGTAAATAAGACAGGGGAGTGGAATAGAGAAAAAAGACCTCCATGTTCATAATCCCTGAATTGAACTTTAAATTTGGCACACAATTTGACATTTAGCATTCTACAATTGGTCATGGTTTTCTCTGGCAGCATATTTTCCAATAAACAATTTACTTTAGTGACTTTTGTACCATGAATGTAACAAATACTGAACACTGCTTCATGTGGACATGACCGCAGCCATTTAACCTATCGAGAATTGGCTGAGTGGAGAAAAAATCACCGAAACAAAAATAACAAATTACATACACGTAGGAAAAAAATATGTTTTACCACACACTGTTCCCCCTATTGGATGCTAGATAGTAGAGTTTTCACAGACAGCTAGTGCTATGAAATATATGAGTTATAACAATATTAACCTCAATAATGTACCTGTAAATGTATTGATACATTAGACTTTGATCTTTTCTGTCAGTGTCGTCATTTTTTATAAAAACTCACTGACATAAAATAATCAAAGTACAATGCATGACGGAGTACACAAACCTTAAAATGTGGTCTGTCTGGCAGTAGTCTGGAAGTCCAACAATGTAACAAATTGTCAATTTGTTTTACTCTAGACATAAAAGTGGCTTGGTGTATTGTAGAAAGGTGAAAGAAAAAGTGGAATCAGAGTGGAACAGATCTTTACATGAGAGGTTATGAGGTGCAAAGGTTTGATTTTCCTCACAGTGCAACCACATCTGCAAAGATGAATAAATGGTGAAACTTGCAGAGGCAGTCAAATTCATGTTTTGCAACCGGATAATGCAACTACTGTAAATAAATAAATACAAGCAGACAGAGACTTTTTTGTGAACTCATTTGCATTTGCTCATAAACAGAGCTGGTTTATTTATCATATCTCCATACGAACCATAAATATTGTGTTGTATATTATGACCAGAAATTATCATCAATCTGAGAATAAATCTATTGGGAAAGTCATTGTATCATAAAATATAAACAGTAGCTTTTGGTACTACTCTCTTGATTATTATTCAAGGATCCTATTCAACAAATGACTCCAAGTTCTATATCTGTGCAGACCTGACCATCCTCAGGTCTGCACAGTATGGATTGGACTAAATATTAGAATTGGTTGTCTGTCTGGTGGAAATGGCAAATACTATAGCTACACAGTATGAAGTATTCCGTACTGAAATAACCTTGGTGTCACTGATGTCATGTGTCTTGGGTCAAAAAACACATGCATGTGCACGGATATGTAAATATGCAAGTATAAACAGTATGGCATGCATACGTAAATCTGACCCCCCCCAAAGGAGTGAAGTCTAGAAGAAGAAGAGAAGAAAAGAATATGGGGTAAGAGTGTTCCTGTCCTTGTAAACTAAAAAGAATCAATATTTTAGCTACAAGAAAATTACAGTGTGCACAAAATGACTCATATATACTCCAAGAAACAGCTGGTATCTTTTCTCTATGCATGTTTTGGATTATAAATGCGGACTGAATTAGAGGTTTCTATGTAAACTGTCAACTGTTCAGACCCCGAAACTCAAAGTGCTTATTTTAGAACCTCTTTCTCTGATAAAGCCACTAAGCCAGAGCATGTTGTTATGAGCAAGGCTCTGCTTTTTCTGATACATGAACAGATATGGTGAGCAGTTAAGACTGTGATCCCTAACAGCTGTTCCTGCATTAGATGGGATCAGAGTATTCCCCCGACAGTGAAGCACAACACCAGTTCACATTCTTTAACAAGGCCGATTACACCGGTCCTAATGCACTAACTGCCTACAGCATCGAGAAATGTGCCTACCAACAAATCAATCCATGTTCAAATAAAAAACTTCTGAAGATAACTTGGCAATGGCTTTTATTTCTCACAATATAATGCAGCCATTATGTACTGCAATTATACAGGTATTAACTGACATTTACACAGTGATCAGATGTTTAGTGAATGAAAAAAATCATGTTGATGTCATCAGCATCAGGCTTAGCTAAATATTTAGTTTAATACACTATAAGACAATAACATTTACTATAAAAGGATGAAACACATTAGAAACATCCGACTCACACCTCAGACCAGGCAGAGGCAGCAGTGATGACCTGAGCTGTGACCATGTGTCACCTTTTACTGCACTAACACTCAATGTGTCAGCGGGACCCGGGAAGAGACGCTTCAAAGCAGCCGAGCAGAGTGTGTGACATTGTGTATACGTGTGCCGTGTTAACAGAGTACTGCAAAGCCTGCCGTCACAGACAAAGCTTCACTATTCCAATTTTGTATTCTACTGTACATGGTGAGTACATTCTCAGCACTGAAAACCTGTCATTTTAGTGAGATGATATTTAACTTGTGAAGAGTGCATATTTGGACACATTTGATCTGTATAAAACAATTCAGTGAAAAAAAGACCCCAACCTTAATATATAGAGACTAAAACATCTCTACTTTGGCAAGATTATGTCCTTCGAAACATGAAAAATAGTGTTTATTCTAAAATATATATATATATATTAATTAAACTGATGGGCAGACTGAATATGGTTGAGATAAGGTGACATTGGTTTGAGGAGAACAAGATTTATTATGTATTTTGTATATGGACTGTTTCCAGTGAACTGAGAGTATTTCATTTTTCAAACTGAACTGGTTATGCAGGTTATTTTACGAAAAAAAAAGCCTTTTTGTAAAAGTTGTGCTATGTGCCAGTGTGTGTGTGTGTGTGTGTGTGTGTGTGTATGTACAGTGTGTGTACAAGTGTGTCTGTGTTTGTAAGCTACAGTTATTTATAGTTAGAGCTAATGTTGTGAGGCTCCATCCCTAGAGATCCCCAATTATCGTGGAATTTAGAAAGCAAAAGCTAAACCCAAACAGTCTAAAACAGTGCTAAGAATAGACTGACCTTAGACATAATCCATTCTCCTAGCATAAATGCAGTCGTATCACTAGAAGACAGGGTAAAGAGCAAACGCGCATACACACACACAGACACAGACACAGAGGCTCTTCTCTCCAGGAATGCTTTTAGAGTGTTGGGACCAGACCCTGTGTGGAGGCAGATGTCTCTGCAGTAATAGTGGAAACTGTCATAAATTCTGGATCTAGCTTCATGAGCTAACATTCGAAGAGGTTCTTGAGATACAACAGAGCAATGAATCACAGAGCAATATTCTTGTCCTGCGTAAGAGACATTGGAAACAACTTGTGGAACAACTACTTACTTGATGAGCCTTCAGACAGTGGAGTGATGTGTGATTTGCTTCTTCTTCTTTTTTTTAATTCTCAGAGAGGCGAGCCCTATAATATTATATTTGAGGATTCAAGATTTGGTTTATTGTCATTTTCTTATGTACTTACAAAAGAAAATACACTTCAATCTAAATACTGTTACTCCCATCCCACAGCAGTGCAACGACAACAGAAAGGATAAAGATATGTATTTTAAAATTCCTTTAAAAGCATTATAAAAAAAACTTATATAAATACCAAGAGAAAGAGAAAAAAAACCCAAAAAAATGAACAGTTAGCCACACAGTGCATTAAAGTGCATTTAGAGAGAAAGTGCATGTCTCAGAAATCCCCAAATTTTAGTGTGCATGTCATTTGTGAAATGCAGAAGAACTACTATGTCTGAACTCGCCAACTTAAAAATAAAAAAAATATAAATCAAATCAAAACAAAACAAAATAACTACTAAAGCTATGACTACTCCTTTGGTTACTTTCATGATAATTAGTAAAATGGTACAATTTTGTTAGGAGAATCAGACAAAAACGAAATTAATACTCAAACATAACTTTAGCAGCAATGAGACCAACCGATCATAGTGTCAATGTACATTTCTGCTGGATGATTAAGCTGGCATACACACAGCAAGGCTCTGACAATGGAGCTGCCGGTTCTGAATTTAGAGTTGGAACAGGATTTGAGCTCATCGTGAGCTTGAATATTTGCGTGTTACACTGCAATCATCCAAAGACTCACAGACTCTACTGGTTTCAGCAACCTTCAACATAACAGTCAGCGATGGGAATCAATTAAAAGGACTTCTTAGATTTTAAACGGTGACCTCCGCTCGTCGAAAACAGCAAATAACTCAGAAAGAAGAAGAAAGGAGGAGAGAGATAAGCAAAGTAGTGAGGCAGACTGATGGAAGTGAAGGCACACAGTCATTGAGATTTAAAGAGCTTCACTCACGCAGGTCTATTGTTCCTGCCTCACGGCCACTGCACTTCCTATGCTACTGTAAACTCCAGACAGTGCTGGTCCTTTGATCCTTGAACTGAAGCAGGCAACCATTCAGGCTATAAAACACACACACACACACACACACACACACACATACACACGCACGCACACACACACGCACGCACACACATGCACACACTCACTCACACACACACACACACTAGAGACAGCTAAAGTAAATTCTGATTTATCTGCAGTATATGGCATGAAGTATCACCTGAGCACGCACATAGGGATTTATAGGCTTTCTTTCTGGGAATGTAAGTACCATATTGGAGCCTTTTGATGCTTTACAGTTTCAGTAGTATTACCAACACTACTACCAGTGAAATAAAGAAACAAGACAACAACAAAAAACATCAGTGTCTTTAGATCTGTTTTAAAGAGTGATATAAAATGTGACACTGACAAGAGCAAGGTCCTAAAGCATATCATTTTACAGTCGCAGAGCTCCAGTGGCAACAACACTATATTAAGTTGGACAGAGCACAACAATAAGAGTGATGTGAGAAGCAAAACAGGGGACTACTTAAGCAATTAATGGTTGGGAAAAGCAGTCCCTGTAACAAAATGACCTGTTCAGAGGACAAAAAACATTACATGTTGTTAAGTCAAAGCAAAGGTCACATGGGTAAGCCCAAACATCTTCCAAGAACAGTCAGAAGTCAGAATACAAAAACCTAACGTTTTGAGTGTTTTGAGAATTTGCAGTCGGCCATGTCTACAATTTCCTTCTCTCCACTTTCTTCTTCCTGAAAGGTTAATGATGCTGTCCTTAACCTGTGAACTTGGGGTTCTCGTATAAGTCTACAAAGAGCTACATTTGATTGCAGCAATCAACTATTAGATATGTGTTCCAGCTGCATGCAACAATATTGCTGGGCCTTTTAGCTACCCAAAAGGCAACAAATCTCTAAGTAGTCCCCATAGACACAATATCCTTGTTACCAATGACCCATCCCAAAGTGGAACAGTGGTCATGTGGATGGGTGGCAGTAGAGGAAGTGACCTTTACTCAGGAGGTTACTGATTGGAGTGGTGAGAAAAGCAGAAACTTATTTTGCTACTTTTATCTTTCTATTTTACATTACATGCAAGACTCGGTCATGGTGGTAAAAGACTAAAGCCACCTCAGGTATGTCTTCCAGCTCTTCTTAGGGGATTACTGAGGTGTTGGCCAGTTAGATTTTGTAATACTTCAAGCATGTTTTGGGTCTGTATTAAGGTCTGCACACAGTTGGACATAACAGAAATACCTCCACGTCAAGGACTACTGATCAGATATCTGAACAATCTCAACTGCCTCTTTTCAATGTGAGGGAGCAACAGCTCTACTCTGAGCTCTTTTCGAATACCTTACCACCTAACTCCGGATGTCTGGCATTTGGTGAACTGCTTTTATGTGTGATCATATTCTTTCATTTTGAGTTCATGGCCATACAGTCATCAGTTATAACTGTTTGAGAGCTTTGGGGCTTAAATCCACATGCAAATCTCATACTCAGTCTTACTTGTGAAGACAACCTGAAGATATGTTTACTCCTTCATTCGGTCAGTCAGGAAAGGTTAAGAAATGTCCCTGACCTCAATGCAAAAGGGCATGTTATGACTGCGGGGCTTCTTAGCTATCTTATTGACCTCAACCAGAGAGATTGACAAGGTTTCCCCTGACTCTTCCAGCTCTGGCAGCGCCCTCTCCAGAACAGCACCCTGAGATACTACAGTGGATAGATACTTAGATAGTTGCTGTTTAAAAGGCAGAGCCCTCCACTTTGCAATCCAGAAGTTTCCAACACAACAGCACTCAGGTGGGGATTCTTAGCATCCCCAAATCTACTTCATGCCTTTTACCTTTGACATCTCTGGAAAAGGACAAAGTTCAGCCTGCAGCAAGTTTGGTTCCTGAGCTGGCGCTGTATGTTATGGTGAGGCCAACTGTATTTAATTGGTATTGCTCAACCTCCTGCACTGCTCCCACTTGTGCCAGCTCCTTTCCCATTAAGGTGGTTAATGATTAAGGAGGTGAAATACTGAAGCTAAGGGTCAGAACAACAAGGAACTCACTTTTGCCTGTCACTTCAGTGGCATGGCACAATAACCCAACACAGATCATTGCAGGAAGCACACATGGAGACCCTGCATTGTTTTCAGCATGACCAGGCCCCATAAGCCCGGTCACTAAGGTCTCGCTTACAAAGTATGGGCCTGTCTAAGGTAGGGGGCCCCATTTACTCGATGCAGGCAAGGTCACTTATTCTGTTGAGAGTTTTTGAATCAGTCTTAGTCTGGGCCCTCCCCTGGGAGCAATTTGCCTTAGGGGACCCGACCAGGTGCTACCTTGCCCAGACAAAACTAGTCCTAGGTCACGCAAACCCTTTCACCACAGGAAGGTGATAATTTATGAATAGTGAGTCTGTAAATATTTTGTTGTCCAAAATTTTAAAAACCTATTACCTGTAAAGTATATGCTGTGGAATTATATTTTAAAAAATAAATAAAAAGAAAATCTATGATTTCACATTAATTTTAATGACTAAGCAATGTGTTAAGTAGAATTCCCCTGGCCTATGCTACTAGAGTGTGAACTGTCTCTGAGGTGATAAAAGGGACAGATAAACAGACCAGAGTGACACCTAATAGATCAGGTCTTTACGACCACCAGATGAGAAGGAGACCTGCTCCAGCCAGAAGTCCCCCTTTCTTACGGCTGCAACCCTGACCTCCCCAGGGAAGCGCGTCATTAGGGCCCATATAAACTTTTGAAGTTGTGAGTCTAAGGAAAGGCCAGGTATGTAAGGCAATAAATTGTGGCTTTAAATACAAACACAAAAAGTGAAAGAGTGCATGACCCCTGACATGGAGATGACTACCTCTGAGCAGTTATGTCTTCTGTTTTTCTCCTGTTGGATGGATACCTGCCAGCCATAACTTATTGCTTCCCACTATTACACTCAATAAGAATGAGAACTGAAGGGCTTCTTTGAAGTTTTTTTTTCTACATGAGTCAATAAATCTGTACCAATGATTCAGTGCAGCTATGAACCACTAATTGATTGTGACATTTAAAATGATAGGGAAGAGATTCCTTAAAGCTTTGTCATTACAGAAGATATCTTAACCATCTCACTAAAGTGAATGTGAGTCACTGTGAGATCTGTAACACACACAGCACAAACCTATTTAAGAGCAAGATGTTTCTTGGAAAAGGCAGACAGGTTGTAGTAAGTTCTGCAAGAGTGAGTGTGCATGCAAATGTTTTAAAAGTATTTGGGAGCACATACCAAGGAGAGCCTGCTATTCTAAGAGTTTATAGCTCCCTCTCATGTCCAATGGGTGAGTGACAGTGAGAGGCAGGCAGAGGGTGTTTCTCCATTGCTTGTCGGCCAGGGACAGCTGACTGGTTGGGATCTAATTGCTCTCAAGTGAGGTCAGCAGGAGGCATTTATCTGAGCAGAGTGCACAGCGACAGTGTAAGATGCGCAGAGTCAGCCTGCCAGAGTCAGGGAGACATCCATGGGAATTGACAGAAGCTCTCAGCTCTTGCTTAGCTTTGCTGCATTACTGGGCTTGTTTTACAACTGAGACAACAACTTTAGAACTAACAAGTCTTCTAATTAAAACTCTTGCTGAAAGGGAAAACATCAGTGACAGCTCCTGCCATCACTCAGAGCACATGTAAGTCATTAACCTACAGATTTTTTTCTTTACAAGAAAACAGCATAGATTTGTTTGTTTGAAAGTACATATGTATGCTGAAAGAGAGGAGATTACAGATCATAGACTAGTGAAGCAAACCAGCTGAACTGATGCAATATTTCACTGTTTTGGGTCCATGACAGGGAGACATATGCCTATCATAGTACATCACAACAATTTTGGTTTACTGCTGGTGAATGTACAATACAATACAGATAATACTTATTTGAAAATGTATGGGCTCTACCGTAGAGTTTGGTGAACCCCAGTGATCACTGACAGATTTTTTTTACCTGCTTTAACAGAAATATTTTAACTTGTAAGTGTAGCTGTCTGTAATTTTTTTTCTAGCTGCAATACCTAGACTCAAATGTGTCTATTTTTTTATAGTGAAATCCTGCATAACATTTCCTGAAGTGGATTATGACGCCCCTTGTCAGGCTATGGTTTCAAGAGGATGGAGCAGTCAACACACACCATCATTGAGGACTGAAGCGAGACCTCATCTCATAATACTATCACTCCAGCCTCTTCCAAACCTAACCAGCTTCAAACTGTTTCCTCCACAACCAACCTGTCTCAACGTCCCACTAGGAATCCCTGCTGCAGAAACGGGGACCCGGAGGTCACAACACAAGGGTCACGAGTCAGGGTTTAGGAGGTCGCTGGGCTGAGGGATAGCGACAGATCTCTTCTCACATTTCAGTATGTTGTTCATTGATTCCCACTGCATTGTATTATAATGCGCAAATGGATGCTGACATGGAACCTTCAAAATCTCTTCTCCGGACTGTACCTGCATGCAATCTTCCTGTTTGGCAGTGTGTGTGTGGTCTATAGTGACTGCACTCCAGAGCAACTTGCCGCCATCATGAACTGCTCTAAACATGAGCGCCATACCAGGAACTACGACTACATGGAGGGAGGAGATGTGCGCATCCGCCAGCTGTTCAGCCGCACCCAGTGGTTCCTAACAATTGATGACTTTGGCAACATCAATGGGACTCAAGATGCCGCCAACTGCTACAGTAAGGATGGATGTTTTTTTTCTTACTAACACCAGTGATTCACTATGAGTGGGTCTGAGTTTATGAGTAATAACAAAAACAAAATTTGATGTTCCATGTGCGAATTAACTTGAATGTAGGAGTTGACTTAGTCTTAGTTTGAAGTGTCTTAATTCTTCCAGATGCAGCTTATAGTTGTGAAATCTTTCCACTGAGTCTTTGAGCCTTTGGCCTGTCAAGGTGACAGGAGCACGTGGGAGGTGTTATTGTACAAAGTTAATGGGCCATGTGTCTCAGTTAGAGCAGCCAAAGTGACAGGAGTAAAATGAAGCAGGTGGGGGCTTTGGCCTGTTAAACCATAACAGTATCTAAACACAGTCTGTAATGAAGTAAACTGAGGGGGCTTGGAGACAGTCCTCTGTGACCTCGGACTCACACTGGCAGACTCACATTGGCTCAGCCTGATATACTTTCCCACAAACACAAAGCGCCGGGATAAGGTCTTGGGACACAGAATTGGCACAAATATTAGGAATGGAACAATGAATCACAATCATCTTCTGACAAATTTACGGTAAGCAATTGACATCTCACACAGATGTCACGCTGTGTCTGGTGAAACCACCATTTCCATGAAGTAAACATCGCCTTAAAGAATCAACCTCAATAATCTTCCTTATGTAAATTACTGCTAAATACAATCAAATGCAAAATTTGCCAAGAAATGCATTTCAGTTAACAAGGCTCACTAATTTAATAAAGTAAATTGTTTATTTAAAGCCAACATTTTTTTCAAAGTGCATGTTTTTAGATACTACTAGAAATCATGTCATTTTGAGGATGTTTTAAGTAGTTATCATTTCCTCCTATCTGACAGTGCGGCTGTGGCTGGAATGTTGGCATGACAGGGAAATGCCTCAAAGTGGATGGAAAAGATTCTTGTGCAACAATTGGCAACGAAAGACAGAAAAACTGATACACCCATATGTGGCTGACAATAGCATGCAAAAAGCACACAGAAATTTAACCAACAAGCCTTAGAAGAGACCAATGGAGAGCAGATATGTACACCATATATCAATGATTCATACTTTTTGGCTGCAGTGAACAAGATGTCCCGAAAATTGTGTAAAGGTTTGTTTTTTGGGGGTTTTTTTGTTTTTGTTTTTTTTTTTCACAAAAAGAGAAAACTAAAAAAGACAGAAAGAAAGAAACCAAAATGAGAAAATGGGAGCAGCATTATTTTTGGCCTCTACATTCCATGTGCCTCTGCTACAAAAATATAGGTTTACTTCCACTATACTCATCTCTTGCACCACAAAACAAGTTTTTTCTAACTCAATTACATTTTAAAGAGAAAAAGGAAGACATACTTGGACCTACATTGTTATAAAATGATATTGAGCATCAATGAAATAAAGGAATTGTGCTGTAACCATGCAATCAATCTAAAAGAAATCACGTGTTCACTCTGGTCAGAGGTAATGCAATAGTTCCCAGTGCCCCCCCCCCCCCTCTAAATATGCAACTATATCCTCAAAAACAAACAAACTCATAGTACATATAAGATAGACAGAGGGATTTACTTATTTACAAAATAGTAAATGTCAACGAATAACACATGTAGGTTTGGGTGTATGTGGAAGGTGATATATGACATTATATAACTTAATTTGAGTTTGACCAAAATGTGTTAACAATAGAATATAATAAAAGAGCAGATAAACAACCTCCAAGTCAGCAATCAACAAATCCTTAACCACAGCATGACAACTAAAAAACATGGAGTTTCTACACAGTAACTGTATGAGTATGTTGTAATATGACTTAGCCCAGTTCTCAACTGATTCACTCAGACTGTGGCATAATAGACCTGGTATCAGGTGCAGCCACATCAAAATAACTGAGAGACTGGTGGTATCCTCTAGCTGCTGTTAAATTGACTGTAATATGGTAAAGCCATAATGAAAAATCGATAATCAAGTACATATATGGAGTATTTTGTAATTTCAGTATCACTTTACAGTAGATTGATTTGTGTTTAAAGAGAGACTGAATACAAGTCATTACAATTACATCAAGTGTTTTCAAACATCACCTCTGTGTAATAACAAGGCATTTAGTATGTAGCAGTAAAAATTTATCACAAAGTTTCACATGCACTATTCATGGAAGGATGTCTCCAACATCCCTACCAGTGAACATAAACACCAGATTCAAATTGTGTTCAGAGAAAGCAGAATAAGGGATTACCCACGAGTTAGTTTGCTTTGCCAGGGGCTGGACCAGTGAGTGATGACAAATCTGTTCAAGCTGAGAGTAGCCTGTGAGGCTAACCTTGTCAGAGCCAGAATGTTAATGATATGTGTGTGTGGAAATGTGTTCCATCTTTCTACAGTAGACCAAACAACTGTGGCTGTTACATGTCATATTATGGGAACAGCACTCATTCATGCTATAAAATGCTGTTTTTCAACTAAAAGATGCTGAAATCTCAACTTGAGAGAAAATATGCAGTTGCATCGACAGTTCGCACCAATGAATGATTGAATATAAAATACATACTAATGATTGATTGATTGTCTAACATTTTTGGAAATTATGATGCACTGTAGGTCAAATAGTGTTAATATAAACCTTCAGATCACAAATGCCTCAAGTCATGCTGAATAACATTCAACAGGGAAATAGGAAAACAGGGTTAAATGAAAGTGAGCAAAGAGTAAAATGGCAGTAATATTTAGTCAAATAGTGCAACAAGAGTACCAAAATTGGGAGACTGCCATCTCTTTGTGATCTAGCAAACACTAAAATAAAGCATGTTCAATGTCCTTTTGAAAAGCCTTAATATGGACCTTTCCTTTTTCCCTCTGCCTGTCAAAAGGAAGAGTTTCTGCAATATGTATACATTAACAGTAATGTTTATTTCCAAAAAACTGTCAACTGTCGGCACCATGTTGGGATCTTGACATGAATATTCTTGTGTTAATATGTTTTACTGTATGGTTTTGGACTTGTGAGATATCTTCTATTTGATTGAACAGAACTGCAATAATGAATATTTAGCTTTACAAGAGCAATGCTCAATATACATAAAAGTTTAGTTTTGATAGCATGATGAGGTAAGGCA
This sequence comes from Scomber japonicus, assembly GCF_027409825.1. Classification (NCBI taxonomy): domain Eukaryota; kingdom Metazoa; phylum Chordata; class Actinopteri; order Scombriformes; family Scombridae; genus Scomber; species Scomber japonicus. Next base: position 29,696,359 of record NC_070578.1, read on the forward strand.
AAATAGATGCAATAAACTGGGAGGTTGATCTGAAATACTCATGCGAAAGCCTTTCAGACTTGGCTAGTCCTGTGACATTTTTTAGATCTTTATTGAGCCAAATAGAACTTTATAGACCTGTGACTGGTGGAGTAATAATCAGTGGTGTGTGTATCTGTTGGATTAAATGATTGTAAATGATTAAATGATAGTAAAATGAATTCTTACACAAGTCTGGCAAGATGAGTAAGTAATGCCTTCAGTTTCACGGAAACAGCACATTGTAATCATTACTGCAAATATTGTTCTTTTATTAATCATATTGTTAATCTTTTCTTTGGAAATGTATAAATATTATTGATACATAATCTGCATTTATGTCCTTTCAAAATGGCACATTGAGGCCTGTTTGACTTTTTCTTTTTTCTTTTTTTTGAACTGTAGCGTGCAAAGCACATGCAAGGAGGTAGTTTTCTCAATCCCAGGGGAGTGAGCCCTAATCTGTCTCCCATATGTGTTATGGCATAGGTTGTGGTTTGTGTAATGGCCACCCAGGCCAGTTAACAAGACTTGAATAAATCCAGAGAGACCACAGACTGATTAACCACAGGAACTTCTATCCCGTTTGTTAATGAAGATGAATGTTGAAGGCTGTGTGGAGTCTAGAGTGAAAGCTGGATATCGACAATGCCTTATCTGTCCTCTAATATGTCTCATTTTCCAAAGGCATCCTGGAGATCAGGACAGTGTCTGAGGGGGGAATACTGGCTATCAAAGGCGTGAAGAGTCAGTATTACATCTCTATGACCAAGGATGGACAGCTGCAAGGCAAGGTAATTCTTCAGTGAGAAAAGTCATACACCATTTTCAGATCATCCATAATAAAGCAGACAGAACAATTGCAGCAGAGCATTCAACTTGAATAATCATGACCAAGAATTGTCTGGCAAGATATATGCTGACAACTTCAGATTGTTTTGTATTAATGCTGCAATGTTTGTGTTATTGTTGCAGAGGATCTACAATGATAACTGCAACTTCAAGGAGGTTTTCCTAGAAAACTACTTCAATGCTTACTCCTCTGCAAAGTGGACAAAAAAAGACATGTTCATAGCTCTGTCTCAGAAGGGAAGGCCGATGCGGGGGAAGAAGACCAGGAGGGAGCAAAAAGCAGTTCACTTCATCCCTATGAATTGCAGGGAGGCGGACAGGAGGGTGGACTGAAAAAGCAGAGGACTCATGAGTCGCAAATTGTGTATGATTTCAATCACATATTATTAACAGACACATGTAAACTCATTACTGACATCACGCTCCACTCTTCTCAAGTTGTAGATTAGTTATGTAGTTTTTCCATAATATGTTGTCAGTTTCATGAGTGAAAACCACAGCACATTAAAATATTCCAGACATCACAAAAGATGGTGACACAAGAAAAAACTGAAATATTTGAAATATCTTCAATTGTTGCACAAACTGTTAAGTCACTAGAGTCTACTCAATGTTCTTGTTATTTTGAGAAAAATATTATATTTCCTTATAAAAAGAGTTATGTAATTTCTTGTAAAACAGTCAAAGTATTACACACAGTCAGGACTATATCCTTTCCCAAAGACGATCTACACCCAGCCAGACGAGGACACCTGTGCGATCGACAGAGATATTGTAAATGTGCTGAAGCAAGCGGGACTTGTCTTTTTTTACTGGTGCTCAGAGTACACAAAAATAGAGGCACAATAAATAAGATTACAAAAGCATGTTTGGTGAAATGTTGGAAGATGATCTGCATCGTAGACCATGCTGCATTGTAGCTGCTCATTGACGCCCTTCTTCATTATTAAGGTGTGATTTTGAAAAATATTCTGCTGCTGCTGAAAAGATATACGACGTGAACAACATGATAAAAGATGTGTGTTACCAGTTCATTATCCTGTGTATTAAAAAGATCATGTTTTTCCTGTTAAGACATTCCCATATTTAAGTATATCTAAAACGGAAAATGTAAGCAGCACATACCATGAGGTCCATTTATTTTCCCACACCTAATCAGATACTCATCTTGTCTCAACAACTGACTCTCTCTTCACAATATCACTGCAATATCTCATTTAGCATTACAGTACCTTATCATTCATGGTTGTGAGTTAGTTGTTTTATTTATATAAAACAGACGAGTTATAGATATGTGTCTCTTTTCCTTACAGTGTGTATTGTTTTACTTGGAACATTTACTGCGCAACTGTTGAAGTAAAGTATTAAAAAGTTGTATTGATGGGTTTTTTTTCACAACTAAGAAGTAAAAGAGATGCCAAAACAAACTCACTGCATGAAGCTTATCAAGTTCCTTTTGGTGACATACAAACAAACAATGGTTTACTTACACATCCACTAAGAAGGAAATCCATAATGTAATTTCCCCCCAATTGACAAGCACTTTTCCTAGTTTAGTCTATTTGATATGATAAAGGGTTTACCTTCCTATCTTCAACTTTCTGTACATAAACCATGCCTTATTATTAATGTATGAATCCCTAAAGGTACAAAGCTGAGCAGTGAGTAAGATGAAGAGTGATAAAAACTCAACACTCACTTTAGGAACATACTTTGCACTGTAATCCAGATTTAAGAAATAAACATATTTTTACTATTTGTATACCAGCCATTAATATGTAAGGCAAACGCCTACGTAAAATAGGTACAAAATGTATGATTTGTTAATTTATTGTTGATTTTAAAAAGAATATGACTGTTTCAGTATTAGTTCAAATCTAATATTTGAATATCATTTGATAAAATTCTGACTCTTAACTATATTTTGCACAAACCTGCAGAGAAAAGGCCTTATGCATTAAGCAACTACAGCCTTTCAAAACATGACATTACTGCAGTCCTCTGGAGATATTAAGCAGTCCATTTCCCAGCTTAGCTGATATAATGACAAGATAATCAAATCTGTTGATGTTGTCTTTAAGAAGATTGAATACGCATTGCAAAGAAACATTTGGGAAAACTTTCGTGTCCTTGGACAATCCCAGACACATGATATACACGAATAAAACCACTCAATCAGATAAGAGTGGCTGAGATGTGGTAATACAACTCAGGATAAATCTATTCATTTATGATGGAAGATAAAAATACATCGACATGGTCAAATGTTACATTAATTCCCTCTGAGTTTATATTGTATTGAGTATAAGTGGAGTCTTGTCAGTACAGCAAAATATCGCACACATTTTGGCAGGTTTCCCACACCATATGTCTACACATACAAACACATGCGTGCAGGCACACACGTGTGCACGCACGCACACGCCGACAGAGAGCACGAGCTTTACCTTTTGCCTGGGTTCACATCTGGCTTGGAGAACCCCTGTCAGATAAAGACAGTCCAATTGAGAGAGCAAACCCCTGAAATACGTTTGACCCAAACAACATCTGAGCAAGGTGAAGGTTTCTGCCAAGTCACGCAAAGTTAGTCTTAGCAGATAATTTGTAACATGCTCAAAATGTAAACACATTTCGGACTCAAGGCTGTGTATTCCCAGCAGGATGAGGCGAGGCTGAAGCCAAAAAGAATGAGAAAGAACTGTCGTAGACGCGAAGCTGCAGACGTCCAAGAAAAAAGATGCAACACAGGCATGCCAGACACATAAATTATACTTACAAGGTGTTCCAAGACCTACAGATTTTGTTTAATAAAATGCTCCTGAAATCACAAATCATTTTTATATTTTTAAAATACTTTTTTTTTTCTTTTTACAAAATCTGGGATTCCCGTGCACTTTTCTTAGCCTGTTGTGCATTAGAGTTATCAAACAATACAATTATAAAACTGACTCTTCTCCTGCCAGTAATGACAAAGAGTTTCATTATAGACCAAAATATTGCTTTTAAAGTCTGTCACTGAATGTATACAAGTTGATTGTTTAAACAGTGTGTATAAGTGAGCATTTACCAATGGGTAGTTACTTAAAAGGTTGTAATTGTTGCTTATGTCTAATAAATATTAGTTATTATTAACTTGATCCAATTACAAAAAACGTAACATGAGTTTAGAGCAGCATTATTGTTTACATGTTTGTATGGCTTCAATTCTTTTGCTCAAAAAAGCAGCTAAAGAGCTACTGTGTAGTTTGATAGACCTCTGGGGATAAATAATGACTCTATGACTGTGATTCAATATTCTTTGCAATGCTTTAGAACAATGGTATTATATTTGCATTTGTGTGGAAGCGTGACGCAGAGAACCACATGTGTCCAATATTACAAACAACATGTGCAGACAAGGGCAAAGTCTACGGGGAGTTTGATGGAAGGCTGTTAACAACACTGCTGGGAAGGATGGAGCGAGACAAATAGAGAGGGGGAGCGAGAGAAAGTCAGGCAAGTGAAGATGAACAGGGAGGGAGGCTGGGGAGTCTCGTGCGATGTGGAGAGGTGGTCTTGGGGCAGCGGGAGAAAGGGGAGGCCCTGGGGGGGGAGAGGGAGCACGCAGCTGAATTTGATACATTTCAGGGCCGTAAACCTTCATTTCCCCAGAGGAAATCTGTGGTTATGCAACCTAGGGAATTCTGTGTTTGCAGCCCTTAGCACGGAATACCCAGAATGCCAGATCATTGTGAAAGAGGGTCTGGACCTCCAGCAAATAACCACAGTATCACACTTTCCCTGACAGTGAATTAAGTGCACACAGAGAAATAATAGGTTGTAATGAAGAGCATGTGTATAATTACCTAAAACATTTAAGACTTGAAAGACCGCTCAATTAGTCCATGACTACAAAGTACGCCATGAAATTGAGGTAAAAAAGACAACTGGCACTGCTGGCATACTTCGGCCAATTTTACTATATTCAGAAACTATCTTGGACTACCAGCAAATAAAACATCTGTCTCAAATGTTACAGCTCTAAAGATAATAATGACAGTGTGTAGTAATGATACTTTATTATGATATCTAATACCAATATCAAAATTTGACAGTTAAAAAAATATGACAATAATATATTGTAATTAATGATAAACATAAAGTTCACAAACATTACTGATGAGGAACCCTTAAATTTGGTTATTAAAAAGTACAGAATGAGATTTTACAGGTGTCAGTGGTGTATGGTGGAAGAACTGGAGACCAAATCTCCTCACACATATTTTTTGTGCACAGCAATTTCTTGGCTAAATTCATACAACCTGCAACTAATAATACTAATACTACACTTTACTTTCTTAATGCGTCCCTGTGTATATAAGCTGTTGCACGTTGTCATTTTGTAGTATGACAAGTATAGTTCCAGTTTAATGGTCGATCATTTCTCACAAAGTCTTAAATATAACAATCACTTCTTGGGATTTCAACATACTGTATAGACGTTGTTTCTGGTCCATTCTGCACCACCAGAGACCAAATCTATTAAAGTTCACCAAAATAGTCAACTCTACAGGTAGTGCCAGTTACAGTTTGGAACAGAAAAAGAGGATCTGTCAGTGGTTTGTGGTCAACACAGACAGATTCATGCCCACAGACACCCTTAAATGCTTAACCAACAGCCCGAAATGAATTTGTGATTTCAAAATGTCCTCAAACTTATCACCACTCTGGTTTTTAGTATGTTAAACGTGTACGTGTCCCAATTTCCAACATATAATTTGGAAAGTGAAAAAAGTTCCATAGGATTATCTATAAATGTTTGTTTGCAAGCCAATGTATGCATACAGTAATGTATTTACATGTCAGTTTTCAATGCAATGTTATGTCCATAGCATTAAGGTGCTCATTGCGTCGCAGCTTCAAAACTGTCTTTCATAAGAAAGCTTGACAATAGCTTTACCCCTGAAACTGTCTTCAGCATGTCATGAAGGAGGCACAATACTTTTACTTAGCTGAGCAAATGTAACGTTATCTCAAGGGTCATGTCTTTAAATGACACATGTATCTTTACACTAGGTAAAGAAACCCAACTCTGACCCGTTATGATTGTGTCTGCCTTTATATCCGTCTCCCATGTTTATAGTGCTTCAGAGGGATTACAAAGCTTATTCGTTCAAGTAAGGAAAGGACAGGGAACGTTGTGTGCATTAGAGGGGATGATGCATTGCCTTTTTAGCACTGTATGCAGCAGTGTGATCCAGCTGTTGGGAAATTGTTCATTGCAACCACAAATGCAGCGAAAGTGACCTGTCAACCTCCAACTACTGGATCTTAAATTGCTCTCAAAATAACATAGGGGCATCACAGTAAGTAGTAATTAAATAAGGCTATGCAAATAGATGAAGTCATATGACACATTGTCCACCATGCTGGAAAGATATATATTCGATATACAGGATACTTTGTTAGGTTGTGGGGCTAATACTGGGTCAGTTGCTTATCTCTCCAATGAATATTATGTCAACTCCACTACTGACGATCATCAGCTCCCTCTACCTTCAGGATACTAAGAAACTAAACAGAGCACATAGCACTCAGTTCAAATATGCATCACATTTCTTCCTGTTTTGAAATGTCTGTAACTATTGCATTAACAGAAGAGTGCCGGTGTTGGTTAGCAAAATGTTTGAACCCCCACTGACACATTATAACTTCTGGACTGGAGCTTGTACCAAATGTGTCTAAACCCAATGAAAATTATTAACAGCACGATGTGCGGATTATCCAAAGATCGGGGAATGGGGATATTGTTTCTGGAAAGACAGGCCAGTATTATGTCAAATGTAATTATTCAATGTTTTGATCAGCACAAAGAATTTTGGTTTCCCCTCCACTGCAGTGGCTGTTTCAAAAGGCAGAAGTCACAAAACCTTTGCAAGTGAAACCAAAACTTTTTTCCATGGCTCGATGCCACTAAAGAAAAGTGAGAAAATGTTTTTTTGATTTGGGTGGACGAACCATTAAAATGTTTTATATATTCGTTATTCTTTTGTAGCACTTGAGGAGGTATAAATTTCAAACTTTGGCCCATTGTATTTTAAATTAGCTTTCAAACATATGTTATTGGTGCTTCTTTTGGATGGTTTTTAACTTGGCTTTAAGTTCACTTGAGCAAAAACCAGTCTGGGTGTTAGGTTAATTAACATGTACACACACATAGGAACACGTACGTTCCTATGTATACGTTGTCCAAAAACGCACTGGGAGTACATCTCACCATGATCAGAGTTTCTGTCTTTGTACTCGTCTCCTACTGCTATAGCGAGCCAACGTGAAGTTCTTGTTCTGCCATGAAAAAAGTTTGGGCTTCATACCTGAAAAACATACCATGCAACTATTTAAAACGTCACACTATGTCAAATATGGAAAATCTGTCAGTCTGTGAAACGCAGTAGGTATGTATCATTAGTGTTTGGTTATTTGAGATCCAAATGTCTCCAGGTTTGCAGGATATCTCTTAAAGCTGTCATCTTGTCACTCTTTTGATTCAGGGAATGTTTAATAAAATAGAATAGAATAGACTGCCTTGGCCAAGCGGCCTGCATATATTGTACCTGAAAGAGTGTAATTCAGACATTTGATTTTTATTTAGCCGTTGTCTCACAGTAGAGGAAAATAATTTATCTCGAACAGTTACGTTAAACAAACATTTATGAAACCTAGACAGTTTGTTTTGTCCTTCCTCTGCATTAGACTAAACAGAAAAACGAGGCAGAATGAACTCATTTCAATGATGAGACGTGTCTGTAACAGTCAGTCCATTCATATTTGGTTCAGGCTGATGCAACACAATGTGAATCAACAGGACTACAATGCAATAAAAGACAATCTGAAAATCTTGTCAGTGGAATTTAAATTGGCTCATTTAAGAAATTCTATAAAGGTTTCAAGTGTAGAGACAACTGAACGTGTGGAAAATGAATCATCAGAAGATATCTTTAAGCATGGCCACATATTAGTAGAGAGAAGACACAAAAATAGGCTTCATACAGCCAGCAGAGATGGCAGGAAAACTGGTGTGAATAATATGACTAATATCGATCAACTGATTCACTGCCACGATTCTCAAAGCAACCTGGCACGCTATAGACATTTGGCAGATTCCTGATTGTTTTGAATCTAATATAACAGACACTGAAAGGTCTCATTCGATACACATCTGTTTGCCATGCAAGTCTGCATGCGATTGTTTCATAAAAAGTGTGACAGCTCAGGTATCTTTGAAATTTGAGATAAAACAATCTGTTTTACATCACTTCAAGCACATATGGCTTTGGAAAAGACAAATATATTGTACACTTGTTTTCCTTAAACTACTCTTTTAGGTTTTGATGAGCCCTGCTGGGGAAATATCATCTGTGAAACGGACATGTTGCTAATGCAACATGAGTTTAATGGGTGCCAGGTTCTTAGATTATAGTGATTGTTTGCAGAACATCCAAGAATGTTCAACTATAATATGGTGAAATTATTGTCTTATGATCAGACTGAATTGCCATTTGGTTTCACATCAATATTCATTTTCATTCATTCAATTTGATAGCTGAGCTCAGCTAAGCTGGGATGCAATTCAAAGGTCTGGAACAAGGCTAGTGAAACATTCAAATGCAATACTGTATGAACAAAATAGGAAATCAGAGTAGGAAAAAGCTTCACTTTCAATACCAGTATAATGATACATTCACAATGACAGCACTGACTGTTGCAAAAGCTCAAATAAAGCTCCAAAATATTTTTGGAGCGAAAGCAAGGTAATTTTAGGGATTTTTATTTTGAAGATATGCAATATTTGAGTTTTCACAGGATAGTGTAGTGGTGTTGATGATATCCCCCTACTAATGTGTTTTTTTCATCTTGTTCATAACAAACTATGATTAGAAAAAACATATAACCAAGCTCAAGGATCTAATTATTATGCTTTTCCCCAAACAGCAAGCTAACATTAACAATATATGTGTTTCATACTTTTTACATTAATTATGAAACACATTCCTTACATAGATTTTTTTAATTAAGTGATATAACTCTATATTGTTAGCAAGCTGCTTATGGTACCACCATCGGTAACATGATACGGTTCCATGATATTAGCACTGAATGAACAAATAGCTCAACAAATAGTTGCAGTAAGAACTAGCTAACTCAGAGTTATCAGTTTAACGATTGCCATGCTAACTCTAACTGCACCAATACCTGCACATGAAGATGCTTGCGATTTTCTTTTTTTTTAATTTATATTTTAGTAGCTGGCAGAGAGGCTGACAGGAAACAGGGAGAGAGAGAGGGGAATGACCTGCAGCAAAGGTCCCTGGCCAGATTTGAACCAGGGACACTGCAATTACGTGACATGTGCTCTAACCACTCGACCACCAGGGCGCTCCAGATTTTCACAAATCTTTAAAGTGAAGCCAGCTGTCAAACACTTACAAACCTTGCAATTTATTAAAGTATTTCAAATGCACATCATCGCAAAATTCTGCTGATATAACTTTGCTAGGACAGTCATTTACAGTAGGTTTGTACTGTGGCGTACCTAGAGGGGAACTGGTCACACACTGTGATGGTAGATAATCAACATATTAAGCAACATTGTTCATAACACTAGAGGTAAAAGGAGCACTGCCATGAGCTGGTATCAACCCATAGCCTTGCAGTCTAACAAGAAAAGCTGACCACAGAGACAGCAGGGGATCCCTGAATTGCTGAGCACAAATTCACATTTTGTTGAGGAAAAACTGATTTGCTTAAAACAAAGCTTCTAGCTCAGAGATTTATATATTATTAGTGGCAGCAGGAATTGCTGAGCATGAGGAAATACAATATATGTGCAGAGAGAGACAGAGAATCTGTAAGTTTAAGAAATGGGAGTGTGAGGAGACCGAGAGACCACAGCCTGCATTGCAGTCAATGAGAGATCCCTATCGATTAAGGTTTAGATCTCAAAAAGTGTAACTCCTGTAGGAAATGTATTTACATTTTGACAGAGAGGGGGCTAGCAACATTTACAAATAACAAGTATCATATGTGCCTGAGGAGTTAAAACTGGGGAATACTTATTTTTGTCTTAAATTTCTCCAAAAGTACAAAAGATAACACATTACAGAATACAGTGTTGAAAATTCATAGTGGTGTGAATGTTTTAAAGTTTAAATGGTGTCTGTAGGACAAGGGATGTAGACGAAGTTGAGTTTAAAAGTGAGTTGCAGCATTCCTCCCATATGCTGCCATTATAAATATGACATTTAAAAATGAATATAAAAATGCTGGAATATGATAAAAACAAAAGAATAGTAGCACATATCTTCTGCATGAGCTGCACTTTTGAATGTTCTTTCTTGCACAAACTAGCGTATCAGTTGAAAAGGTCCAAAAAAACATACAGAGTGTGGAATAATAAAAATAATAAGTAGGTGGAAAAATAAAGAGAGCAAAGAAGACTTAATTGTGATTGCTCTCTGTGCCCCAGACGTGGAAACACGGGCATTTCCAATTGATGGCAAAGCAACAATCAGACAGGCAAGCTTCCATAAGTCTGGTATTGTGCCTGCCAAAATATCATTAAGTGCCGGCATTAAGATTGGACACATTACAAGCCAAGAACTTTTATAAAGCTCAATGGGAAATCCATCAGGACCAGGTGATTTTCCATTAGGGACTGCCTGAATTGAATCCCAAACTTCCTCTTGGGTGAATGTTGCATTTAACTTCCTCTGAGAGAAAAGGCAGAAAAATATTATCTAAATGAGAAGAGAGCAGTATACAGGACATTATAAAAAAATGTAATAGTATCAGTGATCATATGTGGATCATGAGTAACAGTAACTTGAGATGTCTTTACAATTATTGAATCATTTTGTTTAACTTATAGGTTAGTAAATGTTCCAATTTCCAAATGTATAGTCATTTTGTTTGGATAAAAACGGTATATATTGAGTGTGATCCACATTTAGTTTTGTCTTAGCGCAGGTCAGGGATTTCAATGTCGATTGTCACCGTCGATCTCCTTCTCCAGCTTTGAGCTGCAGACATTCATTGTAGACTTTACTACACCTGTCCTGTGCGCTGTAGTCTATCGTCCGCCTCAGTTCAATAAGGATTTTATTAAGGACTTCACAGACTTTGTGGCGGGAGTGTCAGTGAACTATGATCGGTTTTTAATTGTTGGGGATTTTAATATCCATGTCTGCTGTGAATCCCATCCTTTGGTGAAAGACTTTCTGAATCTCATTGACTCTTTTAATCTTACTCAGTCCGTGTCTGATCCAACACATGAGAAGGGACACACACTGGACCTTATATTATCCTTTGGTCTGCAGTTAAATGTCAGTGAGATTTGTGACACACGTATGTCCGATCACTTTGCTGTTTTATTTAATATTACACTGCCTCTCTCCCATGTGAAACTGTGCGCCACAAACCGCCGTGTGCGCACAATCAACCCTTCAACTGCTTCTGAGTTTTCTGCAGCATTTAATCACTCTGTGCTACATACTCAGGATCATTATGGTACTCTTACTCTTGATGAGTTTTTAGACACTTTTAATTGTACTTGTACTGACATATTAGATTTGGTGGCTCCTTTTAGGTGCAAACGTCCTAAGCCTGTAACAGAGCCATGGCTTAATGACACCACGCGCACTTTAAGGCGTGCATGTAGACGCGCTGAGAGGAAGTGGAAGAAAGATCATCTACATGTTTCTTTGGACATTTTAAATAACAGCCTATTGCAGTACCAGAAAGCTGTTAAAGCTGCCAAGAGTCAGTTTTTCTCCAATCTTGTGTCAGCTAATAGTCATAAACCTCAGTTCCTGTTCAGTACTTTAAATACTCTTTTAAACCCTTGTGACCACAATGTTGTTGTTCCTTCACTTAAATTATGTGAAGACTTTCTAAGGTTTTTTATTGGCAAGATCTCCGATATTAGGTCCTCTCTTTCGCTGTCTGCATTGGATCCTGCCGTCTCTCCTGTTTGCCCTGCTGTTTTTGACACATTTGAGCAAGTGTCTCTTTCAGCTTTAACTGATATTGTCCAGCACCTCAGACCTTCTCACTGTCCTCTTGACAGCATCCCACCCCGTCTTTTTAAGGATGTTTTCCATATTATTGGGCCCTGTGTTATGGATCTGATAAATTCATGTTTGATGTCTGGATGTGTCCCAGCTGCCTTTAAACATGCTGTGGTCCAGCCCCTCATCAAAAAACACAATCTTGACCCCACAGTCTTATCTAACTTTAGGCCTATCTCCAAGCTTCCCTTTCTTTCTAAGGTGTTGGAGAAGGTGGTTAACAAACAGCTGCAGTCTTTTATTGACCTAAATGGCATTTCTGAGAAGTTCCAGTCTGGTTTTAAGTCACGCCATAGCACTGAAACTGCACTTTTAAGGATTTTAAATGACCTTTTTTTATCTGTTGACTCTGGGAACTCTGCTGTTCTGGTCCTTCTGGATCTGACAGCTCCCTTTGACACAGTGGATCACAACATCCTCCTGTCTCGCTTAAACACCTGTGTGGGCATTAAGGGTACTGTTCTTAAGTGGTTCCAGTCATATCTCTCTGACAGAAGCTTCTCTGTCCAGATGGGCCAGTATACTTCGGCCACTTCCCCCCTGAGCTGTGGGGTGCCTCAGGGTTCTATTTTGGGCCCCCTCCTATTTTCGATATATATGTTGCCATTGGGATCCATATTTAGAAAGCACAATGTCTCATTTCATTGCTTTGCAGATGACGTGCAAATCTATCTGCCCTTAAAAGCAAATGACCAAGCCTCTGTCCAGGTCTTATTAGACTGCCTCAAGGACATTCAATCTTGGATGGAAGTGAACTTTCTCTCCATGAATAAAAATAAAACAGAGATTATTTTATTCGGGCAACAAAATCTCCTAGATGGCTATGACAGCGCCATTGGCACCCTGAAGCCTCACTGTCACCCATCTGCAAAGAACCTTGGTGTTATTTTGGACAGTGACTTCAAGTTTGATAAACAGATAAGCTCAATCGTGAAAACAAGCTTCTTCCAGCTAAGACTAATAGCAAAAGCAAAGGCTTATCTCCCCAGGAATGATCTGGAGAAAGTCATTCATAGCTTTGTTACCTCACGGTTAGACTACTGTAACTCTTTGTTTGTTGGTCTCGACCAGTCAGCACTGCGCCGTTTACAGGTAGTCCAGAATGCAGCCGCCCGCCTGCTGACTGGAAAGAAACGGCGCGACCACATCAGTCCTGTCCTTGCATCTCTGCACTGGCTGCCTGTTCATTTTAGGATCCAGTTCAAGGTTTTATTAATTGTTTTTAAGTGTTTTAATGGTCTGGCACCATCTTATTTATCAGAGCTTATACAGCCTCACAGTACATCCAGAGCACTAAGGTCAACAAACCAGCTGCTCCTGGCTGTACCTCGGTCCAGACTCTCTACTCGGGGGGACAGAGCCTTCTCAGTGGCGGCCCCCAAGCTGTGGAACAGCCTACCTTTCCACGTTAGAGCTGCACAGTCTGTAGAGCATTTTAAAACACTATTAAAAACACATCTGTTTTCCTTGGCGTTCAATCCCAGCTAGGCGAGAATCCTTGGCTTCCTACTTTTTATTTATTTTACTTTTTATTTGTTTTATTCTAATTTTAGTTTTTTAAACTGAGCTCTTACTATTCATTTATTGTTTTTATTTATTATTATATTGTGTGTGATTATATTGTATTTTAATATCTGTACAGCACTTTGGTTCAACTGAGGTTGTTTTTTAAATGTGCTTTATAAATAAACTTGACTTGACTTGACTTGACTTGTGTACCATGAAGTATCAAAACGGTAGCAATGGAAATGTGGAGAGTGGGTTGACTTTCTGACGCTATTCGGATTTTGATATTTGATCATTAACCTCTTAACGCACGCTGTTCCGTTCACGGGACGGGACGGATGTTAGGAGGTAGCCACACGTTCTTCTGAATGTTTTAAACACCAACCCTTAAACATATATACTCATGCCGTATATTGTTGGAAAGCTTAGATTGTTCTGATTCATTCAAGACCACTCACGACTTATATGGTTGCTCACAGCCGTAATAGTATTAGCGATTAGCTTGGCTAGCCACTCAGCTAAGTGAGAAAAGCTATAATGCCTACATACCTTCAAAGTCTTCCCTTTATCCACAACGATCATTTTATGACACAGGACTTTATGTACAGCTCGCCAAGTATCCATTCTTGTGAGATATGAAATCCGTTTCCATAGAACCGGAATATTTTCCTCAATATGTCCATGTATTTAGTCCAACACGTAATGTAATAACACAAATAACAAACCATATACGGTCCGTTTACGTCATTTCTTGACCTGCACGTCCATCTCAGAGTACACGTGACTAGATGTTTACGACCGTGAGCCTCTTCTGCTTCTGACGACACCACACACAAGCCAATCGGTGTTTAGGATTAGGCAGTACATGCAGAGACATTGCTGCTACTCCCACTGGCGTTACAATGTAATGTACCTCGGTGGTTTCAAACCTTAGAAGGACTTTGTTTCAAGTCAGTTACAGCGAGGGTATGTTCGCTTCCTGTTTTCAAAATAAAAGCACCAACTCTATCGTTATGGTTTTCTTAATAATAAAAGGCAACGGGTGTTTTATTTTGTGAAAATGACCGGAAGTGCGTTAGTCACTACGGCTAACTTGAGTGGCTCCGAATTCGCAGGAACAAAACTTTAAGCAGATGTTATTTGGACAAATTAGCGTCACATTGTTGATCTAAAGGGCTACTTTCTCGCCTAAAAAGGTTAGACATGTGGATAAAGTGGTATATTTACAGAGTTAGAGCTAAAATAAAATCCGGCACCGGACCTGGCAACCCGACTGCTGGAATTACTTTTTGGTTGTTGCGACTACGATCTCGAGACATTAGATGGCGTTGTTCTGCTCATTCTACATATTCTACCTTTAAGCTGCATCAGATATAATTGCAGGTGAAACAGGAAAATGTTTGTTCTCACGCCAAAATAGTGAAAGATTTTACTGAACATATGGTACGAACAAAATGTATCACTATTCAGAAATGACAAGTTGAGCCGCCAGAGTGGTGTTCGGGGGATATTAGATTTTAACTTGACATCTTAATACACAGAAGCATGTGCAGAGAGTACAATGGAATCAATATGGCATGACTGGATAGTTTCTATGAAGGTTTTGGGTTTTAAAAATGTAACTTTAGTCTAGAGTAAGAGTTATAGGGGTGGGAGTGAAGTGTATACAGTTCCTGGCTTTCAGATGTAACTCACTCCATGCATGTATTAAACCAGTGTCATTACATAAACTATTAAGAATATGGGAAGGAGACGAGGATCTGTCCACGATTGAGTTCATTATAAAGCTGAAAAGAAGAAACAAAGAAAGAAAGGAAGAAAGAAAACCTCAGCCCTTACAGTACCAACTGAATATTAATATCATACATTTTATAAAGTGAGGTGAATCTATATTTGGGCTGTACTGTATATGCTGAGAACAGTAATACATTGACCTAGAATTGAGCCTGTCACAAAGATAAATCTGCTTTAATTTAATTAAGATAATAAGATAATTCTTAGAGTGACTGTGCCTCTTTTTATTACTATTAGAGCAAGAAAAATGAATTTGGCCAACCCAGTCTTTAAGATTCAAATGTTCTGTTTGATAACCAGGTTTTTTGAAGCATTGCTTTAGAATTCCAGGTGATAAATCTGAGCTCATAAGGTCCGGAGTAAAGGTGCAGATATGAATAATGGTAATCAATTAAAGCTGGTTGTGAGTAACGAAAGACCATAAAAGGACCCACATGTTAAAAAAAAAAAAAAAATCAAACTGAAAACTGCGCAATTTTTAATGAAACACAGGCCAATGGCAGCATTGACCTGGAGGTCGTGATAAACAAGTGATTTTCATGAAAAACAGGCTGTTGTTGTTGATTAAAGACAAAAAGTACAATAATTAAAACAGAAATGTTAAACAACATGGAAAAATGAAAGAGGAAAAAACAGAGCAAAGAAAGGTTTGAAAATAAAAAAACAAGAAAAAATTAAACAAAACATAAAGATAAAACTGAGAACAAGAAAGGAAAAAACAAAGGGTAAAAGCAAAGCAAAAAACTAAAAAGGAGTCAAAAAGAATGGGACAAACAAAAGAGAAAGGGGCAAACAAACAATAATAACAAAGCAAAAGAAAAGGAGAAAAAAGAGGAACATCCCCCAAATTAAAAAACAAAGCAAAATAAAACAAAAAAAATGAATAAATAAGAAGAAAGGAAAAAATAAATAAAGGAAACACTCCAGCTACAAGATTATGACCTGGATGTCATTTTACCTGCCCACACACACACAGTCCATCTGACTTCCCCTTACACTAACCTGCCTTCATTCACAGGACTCATGTTGGTGTCTCTGCTCTCAGCTCTACTGACAGAAGAGACTGCTGCTCCGAGATGGGAGAGAGACAAAGGGACATTGTGGGTAAGTGGTTAAGGATTGGCTGGATGGCATTTCACTAAGAAGAGATCAATTAAAAGTGAATAGCAATGTTTATTGTGATCATCAACACAGAGATTTTGGCTATTACACTCTGCTAGTGGTGGATTGGAGCAGGCAGATGGTTGATGGATCTTAGACCTAGTTGGGTCTCTCTGGGCAACATGGATGCCATGGTGACGGTGGGGAGTAGATGGGTTGCACAATCGTAGGTTTTAAACAAAGAGTGCAGAATTGCAATTATTAAGTTTTATTAGAGATCTCATTGGTCGGGTGTGGTGACACATCAGAAGTGGGAATGAAGGGATTTTGACAGCGTAGGAAAGTGGAAGGTATGAAGAAATAGATAAGGAGAGTTCAAATGAAAGTGATTAACAATGTTTATTATGATAAGCAACAAAGATTTTGGTGTTTAGACTGTCGATGTGAGGCATACTAAAAGTATAGGTCCTTATGAAGATAGGAGACAAGGCGCCCCAAATTAAATCAAAGAATTCTTACTATGCTGAGGATAATTAAATTGTGAGAGGATATAATACATGTAAGGTTGGCTGAGTCATTATGGAAAAAACTGAAACAAAAATCCAGTATGCAGTCCAGGTGTATTTATTTATTTATCAGTGGAAACCAGAAATCTCGTGCAGTAATATATACAGTGCAGGCCTGGCAAAAAAGTAAAAAAAACAAACAAAAACAAAAAAAAGCAATACTGAAAAACAGAACAAAATAACTTAATGCAAAAACTGTCGAAGACAAAGAAAAAGCACAGCTCTGCACTAGGCCATGACCCGGCCTTTAATGCTGCCCGGCAGCTCTCCACACTGGCTTCAGACAACTGGCAACAAACAAAACAGAACTCCTATCCACTGGGTCCTTACTAAGAGACATTAATTAATATTTGGTAATCAATTATCCCACAGGAGTTTAACACCTGGTCCACAAAATAAATAATTAGCCTATAATTGGATCATACAACAAAAAACACCCCTCCAACTCTACCATATTTGGCACCCCTCCTGTATGGTTTGACAGAGGGTTGCAAGTCCAGCGGAGGAGAAACAGGTTACAAACTTAATTAGTTTTGCTCATTTAACACTGAACAATAAATAGAAATGTTTTGAACAAATACTAGTTCCTGTATCTTTTTCTAAAAGTGTAGCAGAAGCAATGATAAAGATGAGAAATGCTATGCTACACAAACACAACACAGACACTTCACACCGGCTTGATCTAATTAATAATGGAAGTGGCTATGCAATGTGTGTGCAAGTGTGCATCTTACATTATAGAATACAGGCAATCCCAGTGACAAAACACTTAAGGGATTTATAATAAAGTTGATTACTGATAAGTAATTGGTCAACGTCTGTCTAATCAGACTGTTGTTACATTTTCATCAAGGCATTTGAAATCTGCAATGTACAGATTTTGGTAACTTTAATATTGAATTTGTAGGACTTAAAACCCTGTAAAATCCCTCCTGTGCTTGTTTATGTAGCCTGCAACCATGGCAACGGGCAGAGCGCTGTTTCCGCTCACACGGAACTGTACTTCCGGCGTAGAAGAAGACACTCATGCTGTTTTGTATCGTTTAGCATATACAGGCTATGCATTTAGCACAAAAGTTACGTTTTATTCATCCTGGTTGTGTTATGTGAGAAGTTAGTCGACCACGCTTTATGGTGGATAACGTATTGCCTGCGATTCAACTGAACTGCACCGACATTTGTTTAATTTTTGCCTTTGATATTAGCTAAACCAAACACCATGATCTGTGTGTGTGGCTGCTAGCTGACTCTACGGGATGTTAAACATGTGGTAAGCTGAAGTTCACCTTTACTGTTAACATTAAACAGTAGCCGTGCAAGCTGGTACTAATACAAGCTACAGGCAAACAGGCTGCAGAGAAATGCTGCGTATATATAATATGCCAATTGCGTGTTGTGCTCTTGAAATGCTACAATGCTCATTGCTGAGCTGTATGCAGTTAGTTATATTAAGGTCCCACGATCAATCAATCAATCAATAACTTTCTCACTTATACGTGCTACGTCTAAAAGCAACTGTCTTTCTACTGTCTAGTACCAGTACAATAGTGTAAAATACTCTATTATATTGAATGAAGAATAATTAAAAGTGAAAGTATATAGGTATTACCATCACAATGTAGATCAGATACTGAAACATCAGTGTGTAAGCTGCTGGAGGTGGAGCTAGTTTTAACTACTTTCTATACAGTTAGATGGTTTTGTCCAGTGGTTCCCAACCTTGGGGTCGAGGCCCCTCAAAAGGGTCGCCAGAAAATTCTGAGGGGTCGTGAGATGATAAATGGGAGAGGAAAGAAGAAACAACAAAGTTCTGATTAAAACAAATCTGGTTTTAGTTTTTGGACTTTTTCTCTAATGTTTGATTTTATGAATATTATATTAAATATTGGATCGTTTGAGCACGTACTGAAATGAAACCATGTGAGAAGTTTAGAGGGAGAAATCACTATATGGTGGAGCTGTTAACAACTCACAAACATCTGAAATGTGACCCTGACTACAGGCTGCTTTTTGTAAGACGTCAAAAGCCAAAAAGTTTGGAAACCACTGGTTTCATCTTAAACAATATGTTGCTTTTTAAAAGCTTGATATATTGTCCTCTTCATCTGAAAAGTAACTAAAGATGCCAAATAAATGTAGTGGAGTAGAAAGTAGCATAAAATGGAAATGCCTAGTCAAAGTAAAGTACTTAAAAACTTGCTTAAGTACAGTACCTAGTAAATGTGCTTTCCAGCTACTCTCCACCTGTCGTTAATACCAAAGTTCTAGTTCAAGTCTCTGTTTCCTCAGCACTGCTGTCTGTAGATCAAATTAAATGCTTCAGTAACTCTAGAATAGTGTAATAGTTAGGTGGGAATGTTGAATTTATCAGGTACTGCAAACAATGAATAAAAAGGACAAATTCAAAACAATGATCAAAATAAGGACTTTATTCAGAAAATCATGCTCATAAAACCATATTTGCAACCCACATGCAAACATATTATCCAGTTAAATTTGAATTCTTAGAAAGTCTTTTGATTGAGGTGTTTTATAAAAGCAGATACTGAATTTATAAGTCTGAGTTAATCAGGAAGCTCATCATTTCAGAGGTGCCCCTACACTAAAAGTTTGTGATATGAGTCTAGATTTTATGTGGAGTTTTAGTTACTGGACTTAATTCGTGTGCAGCCTGATTACCAGGAAAAGACATGACCATTACCAGAAAGTAAGACACATCATATCATACAATGACTAAAATCCTAGACTTGATCTTATCTCGTCATATTATGTAAATATAGTCATTATCTCACTACTCCAGTCATCTGCCGGAAAGTAAAAGTCCACTGAATGACCTTTTTTAATAATAACACCTTGTTTGTTTAATGGGTTTTCCACATTATTTTGTCCCTCTCATTCAGAGTTATGTAAATGTTGAATTATTTCCATCTGCTAATATTTACATCATTTGTTTTGTCATTCTCGTTCAGCTCTGACTGTTGGGTCTGCATTCTTCAGCACTGATCTTTCAACATTTAAAGAACAAGCATGAGCAGTCTGGATCAAGAACAGCGTCTCCATCCTCCATGCCGTGACAAAACAACAGTCTCCAGTGATTCATCAGACATTCATGAGCTTGCCAAGCAGCCTCTCCAAGGTCTAAAATTGGCATCACATGCAGTGCTGGAGAAAGCACAGCAAGGGGGCAGGTTGAAGTGCGCTAAATGTGGGGGATCAAGGATGTTCTTCTGCTACACATGCTGCTCATTAGTGGGTGTCAGTATAGAAGAAGTCCC
Organism: Scomber japonicus; assembly: GCF_027409825.1. Lineage (NCBI taxonomy): Eukaryota > Metazoa > Chordata > Actinopteri > Scombriformes > Scombridae > Scomber > Scomber japonicus. The sequence continues at coordinate 29,716,576 of NC_070578.1, forward strand.
CTCAATCAAGGTCAGTGAGAGGTTAAAATTCATTGATTGTTCTTTTAGAGCTGCTCTTTACAGACCTGCTGTAATAGCAGCACCTTTATGTGGTGGGAAACGTTAAGTCATTTCTTTTATGTAAGAAATATAAAAGAATTTCACATGGCATGGTTGAAATTTAAGTGTCTGCTTGGCCTGAATGTATACTCTGTGTTGTGCTTAGCTTCCTGTCAAGATAGACATCATCAAGCACCCCAATGAGACAGACGGCAAGAGCACTGCAATTCATGCCAAGATCCTTGCACCTAATGATGTCACCATATACACTTACCCCTGCATACCTGAATATGAAAAGGAAAAGGTGAGTTAACAATAATAATAAAAAAGGTAGAGTCCATCTAACTTCATCTAAGGTTCATATTTCTGCTGCTTATTTTTTTCTTATTTTACTGAACATTGGCTTGCTACTTCATGTTTTTCATGTTTTGATACAGTTACTATCCACTAAAGTCACATTGTTATTTATGTAAATAAAGGGTATCTGTGCTTTATGCTATATTTTTTGTTGAAGAACCCATTTTGGATGTTGATCCATATACAACCTTTTTATGAAGAAATGTGGCATTGGTTATAGATTTTGAAAATTGAATCAACTTCTGTGACTCAATAAGAATATATAATCATATTGTAATTTGACTTTTATTTTACGTAGCCTTAAACCTGCAGGGTAGAACTTTTGGTGTGAGTTGAACTACATTGCTACTGTTACGGCTGTGAAACATCACAATTCCTACTAAATGACTTTTTTTCGCTATCAGAATTTGGTCCATTCAGTCTGAAGACATTTAGTAAGTCTAGAAGAGCCAAACAATTAAATTATTTTATCCTTCAAGTTAGCAGAGGGCTGAACTGAAATCTTGACTGTAACAAACATACATTTATATGTCTCATACTTTTACTTTTTTTCCTTCTTGCTTTTTAATTCATTTTATTTAATTGAATTGTCTTATCTTCTCAGTCTTATCTTTCCTTTGCTCAGTGCTTCCTAAATAGAAGCAACCTTTTTCTACTCTGGGTTAGTGTGATTGTGTTCCACTCTGAATCTTGTCTGTCTGCTCTCTCCAGGTAGTGTTGGTGTTCCCTGGTCCACAGGCAGTCACAGTGCAAGACATGATTCAGTGTTTGCTTGACAGGACTGACAGCAGGTCACATGACTTCTCTGATGGACCCTGCCTAAAGAGGCTGAAAAATGATGAAGCTCATGATGCCACACACAGTGCAGAGGACCCAGGGTCAGGGACCCCAGATGAGGCAACAAGCTTGGAGTCAAGGGTGTATCCCCTCCAGAGGGTGGTCTTCATTGACAGCACATGGAACCAAACCACCAAGATCAGCACAGACGAGAGACTTCAAGGTAATCATGAAAGATTGCATTTGTGCAGCTTTTCAAAGGGCTCTGACTGTTGATGATTATTAGGGGTAACTTTTCTTCACCCACAACACTGTTTAACATTACTCTGTTCTTGAGTATATTCTGACTGACATGTGCTTTCCTTCAGATTTGCTCAAGGTGGAGCTGAAGATGAGGAAAACATGTTTCTGGCGCCGTCAGAAAGGCAAACCAGACTCTTACCTTGCTACTATTGAAGCCATTTACTATTTCCTCAAGGACTTCCATGAGAATTGCCTTGCTCAGGAGTACACGGGAGAGTACGATAATCTTCTCTTCTTCTACACCTACCTGCACTCAGTTGTCAACAAAGCCAAGATCTCAGCTGGAAAGTGTTGAAGAATGCTATGAGGGAGCACTGAAATAAAGTTTAGTTATGAACTGTAACTGAAGAGCCGAGTTTTTGTATGTCAAGTTATGACACTTATGATTTATATTTTATCTTGTGAGGGAATCGGACATCTATAGTACCAGTAAAAAGTTTGGAATGAGAGTCTAAACTTTTAACTGGTACTGTATTTGTAACACAAAAAAGAAGAAGGGATATACAATTGTGTAACATTGGTAAACATGTGATACATGTTTTAATATAAGAAACATTTCTGAAATCCTCAAACTAAAAACTTGGCAAAGTATTATTATTTTTTTTTTTAAATAGATGGTTGAACTTGTCATAGTTTAACCAGAAGAAAAAAAAATCCTGACATTTAAAAAAATCTCTTATTTAAATCAAAATACAAAATATGCAAATAAAGAAAGAGTTCAGATACATTTAAATATTTTTATTTACAAATCAGTACATATATTTTTGAATTTTACATGTCTCTTTCAGAAAAATCTTTGAATCTTGGGCATCTTTAAGAATATAATTTGCAGACCTAATATAACTGTTCTCCAAAAGTATGTGTCAAATGCTGGAAATACAGCATCTGTTAGCATGTCACTGGACTCAATAACTACGTGTAGTAAAGCTAGTGAGGGGTGACTAGTAGAAGGCATCTCTGATCTTGCCTTGGAGGCTGTCACATGTCTTCTTGGCATCTCCAAGCAGCATAGATGTGTTGGGCTTGTAGAAAATAGGGTTATCTACGGCAGCGTAGCCCACACCCAAGGTACGCTTCATCACGATCACCTAGAGTAAAGTTTAGTGTGTATAATCACTTTTTGTACCACACAGCCAAAATGAATATGTATCATTACATATAAAAGATTATTTAAAGCTGAGGACTGACCTGTTTGGACTTCCACACCTCCAGGACAGGCATGCCAGCAATTATGGAGTTTGGATCTTCTTGTGCTGCTGAATTCACCGTGTCGTTGGCACCAATGACCAATGTCAAGTCTGTCTCTGTTTGATACAGACATTTACACATTAATACACAAGTCAGATAAAGACACAAACTAACCACGAGTGACATACACTGCAGTCATCATTACTAATGTAAGTTTAGAAGTTCATTCATATGAGCTAACTTACTAAAAATATATTTACAGTGTTTGCAGTTATTTACATATTACATACACCGTTTTAAATATTTACATCATCAACAGTTAAAATAATCCCCTGAATCTACCTCTGTGGTCTTCCTCACAGTTAGTGAGTAAATGTGCTTCAGGCACTAAGTTAGAAAAAAGAAGGCATTTCTGTGAAGCTGATGAAGTCTGGTGAACAGAAAAGTGGAGCTTAAGAAAGTTATCCATTTATATCCTGCTGTTTCTTCTCATTAAGAGTGATCCAACCACCAGATATCGAACTCTTGCATTACACCAATATTTTCGGGTTCCCCAGCACCACACTTATCTCCCTCTGTCATAAACAGAACCATGTGTCTCGGACTGCATGTCTGGTTGCTAAGAAAACAAGACTGTTGCCCTGATAACATGGCATGTCTAAATATCAAGACAAAACTCCAGGCTGCTCCAAGATGAGATGAAAAGGAAGATGCGATTATTACACACAATGGATGTAGTAATTTTAGCCGACACCTCCCTGCCAAAGTGACAACCGTGTCATCGTAGATGTTCTAACAGCTGTCTTGCTGGAAAATCTGGGGAAAAAAACAAGTTTACCTGGGAAGTCATCATTAATCTCATCCATCTCCAAAACCACGTCATAGGGTACACCGGCCTCAGCCAAGAGGACATTCAGCTGGCCTGGCATACGTCCAGCCACTGGGTGGATACCAAATCTGATGGAGACAAAAGCAAAATATAACTGTTTGTCAGAATTCATTTGTTCCAGTAAACTCAGTGCGAAAACAAAGGAAGCACTTACTAATTTTCTTCTTACATTTTTCCTTTATTGAATCATAAGTAGACTGTTGCTAATGATTTTAAAGGGAAAGTATCAGGTACAGTTCCAGGTCTATATTTTTATTTTGGGGGGCTATGGTTATATCTTTGAATGATTTACAGTTTAAAAGAAAAAACACAACCCCTTGTTTATCTTATATTGGCTCTTCATGCAGCCCTGCAGTTCAGCCTCCGTTTGTGACAGGCTGTTTTAAGGCCCTCGGCCCGATGAGCCCACTCTGTCCTGATGGATAGTAGCAGGATTTAACTAAGTCTTGACTAAAAATTTCAATTTCCCAAATACAAATACAGTTTTCTACTTTGAGAAGTACTGGAGAAGATGTTTTAACTTCTAATTTTGATGAACTTCTCAACTACATGCATACATGGTTGAGCTGAAATCTGATCTGAAATATGTCAATAACCTAAGGAACAATGTAGCAAGAAAGGATGCATAATGGACGGCCATTTGTGGGCATGCACAAATGATCTGACATCATCACGAGGAGGAAGAATAGGCAACTTTGTTGTTGTTGTTAAGCTTTCATAGAAGGCTGACGAATTGGCCTTTGAGTTGCCGGCATTATTTTTTTACATATGCTCCCCTCATGTTTTGTAACTTTGACTATGTTTAAAAACAGCAATCCAGCATCTTACCAATATATAAATAAAAGGAAAAAAATCACAAAAAGATGTCGATGTAAGAAAATAAATTCACTAACCCCTGACTAGTGCAATCCTCTGTAACGCAACTTAAAATGCACCGACTCTAACCAGTTCAGATTTGATTTTAATGTAATTACTTTGGGTAATGCAGATTCTGACCACATCAAGTGTTGAACATTGTTTTTGCACAAAATGCCTCATTAAAAAAGGTTTAGTGAGGTTTTTAAAGTGTTAGATCCTCGCAAACAAACCCATGGAGGTCATCAGAGCAGCAGTAAACTTGTTTATACAGAACATTTAAAGCAAGAGTGAAGAGTGAGTGACGACATTCACCTGACAGTCTTGCCTTGTTCCTTCAGCATCTTCACCATGTCTGCAATAGGATACTGGGCTTTTGCTGCACACAAACCCCAGCCTAAACGAATAATATACAGAGAATGAGCATACAATAGCCAATAACAATAACAAGTTATGTGCTAATTTTATGCTATAATCATCTTAATATTTTACCAGCATCCAGAGATTTTATAATCCCTTGGGTTTCTTAAATCTCCAATAACATTTCCTATTCTAGATTTGTGATCTGGTTATTGCTCTATTGGCTTAAATAAGCCATTTGACACATTGACACATTATTGTTCATTCTTCTTAAATAAAAGGACAGCTACACAGCCAGAGTCCAACAACATTAAAACCAGTGAATCCTCAATCCTTCATTCCTTCTTTTGTCCTCTCCTTTTCCTCATCCACCACAAGTCTCCTCTCTGTATTAAATCATAGCGTTTCAATGGTCTGAGAGACATTTTTCTAAAGGAAAACTTTAGTGTGGTGTGCATTTGAGTCCCCTGCGTGCAAAGAACTCCTTTCCCTGTGTCTGTATAACCCCCTTTTAACCCTGGCGGTCGGGTACCTTGTAGAGTTCAGCATTACCCCTAATCGAGTTTTTTGAAGCCAGTCACCCGTAACCCGTATCTTCTAATTCCCCAGACAACTGGAGCCTTCTGTTTCCTCACTGCCGTGCTTTGTTGTTGACAGCGCATGGAGAAGTTTTGAGTCTGGAATCAATAGCTCTTATGACTTTTCACTGTTTCTCTAATCAAATCAGCATGTTGGACCACACAGCTGTCCTTGCGTTGGTTTTAAGCCATTGGAAAACAACGGCAACCCAAGTATCCAAGTTATTCTGAGTGGTTGCTCTCATTCAGGCCACTCATCAGTTGTCAGGAAAGTTTGGCATTTATTATTTAATAATCAAGATGTGGTTATCATCATGTCACACTCAAAAAATCAAATTCATCATCCTCTACTCTTCACTAACAAACATGTACTGACACACTCTCTTTATTTATGTGTGTTACCAGTTGGCTGTGGGATCATTTGTGGGCAAACTGCTCCCCCTTTTGGTCATCATGTTTCAATATCCTGAATTTAATTATCATTTCAACTAGTCCAAGATACTGACCATTTCCAAACTCTTTGTCGAACATCTAACTTTCTTGGAGCTGCTGTATAAATATTTTTGATCCCGCTTTTGGCAGAGCAGTCAGGCTCAACCCTTCTGTTGAGTGAAGTTAATCAGATGAGAGAGATAGGTGATTTTATTGATACAGACAGTCTGAAGATCTGCAGCTGGAGTTGAATGCAGGATCCATTCAGCCCAGACAATCTAATGTTACAGTTGTGGTTCACCTTAGTCTCTGATGTCAATTCAAAAAAGTCTTTCTACAACTTTCTCCCAAAGGCTCAGGTCTTTTTCATCGTCTGCACTTTCTGCCAATGAGGAGCTTTTTTTTTTTATAAAAAAAAATCTGGTTTAGTCTGCAGCTGATAAAATAGACTGCCTTGCCACACCAATAGGTAACTTTTTGAGACAGTAACACTTGGATGTCTTAGTTTTACTCAAAAATATAAATTTTGCCTATTTTCAGACCTTATACAAGGTCTTCACAAAGAAATGTTTTTACCAGCCAAAATGTTTGATCTATTGTATACAGCTGTTGTCAGGGGAGCCAATATGAATAAAAGCTGAAGAGGAGGTATCTTGTGTTACATGTACAGTATGTACCTGGTGTGATGATGATGTTGTTGGCTTCTTTAATTATGTCAATGGTCTGGTCCACGTTGACCTCAGTGTGAGTGCCAACAATCTCCATGGGCTTACCACCCGCTGTGGAGGTGGTGCCATACCCACCCAGGATCACATTGGGCAGGGAGCGGTTCATTGCCTTTGAAGAAAGAGGAACAATAACTTAGGCTCATAATTGTGATCTACTAACCAGTAGGATGGTGGGAGTGATGTGTGTGCACATAGGACTGGATGTGTATGTCTACTTACAACACACATGATGTACGAGAGGATGGCACCAGAGGAGCCAATCAGAGCTCCAACGATGGTCATAAGATTGTTGTCAAGTAAGAAACCTTCAGCACAGAGCGCCCATCCAGAGTAGCTGTTCAACACGGTGATGACCACGGGCATGTCAGCGCCCCCAATGGCTGCTGTCAGGGTTACACCCTATGGGGAAGTTGGACAAAATAAAACAAGGGGTTAGTCAAAACATTTGAGCTGCTTAAACTAATTAAAACCAACTTTTTGTTGGTGTATGTTTTCAAAAGATAATGCAACAATATGATAATTATGGTGTGAATGTCTACCTACTCTTAAATATCAACAACTGAGTTTGAGATTGTGCATTACCTCCTATAAAAATGACATTTTTAATGTATTTTACCATTATTGTATACTAGAACATATCACTCAGCATGTAGAGTTGCAAACACTGAATAGGTGCAAGCTGTTACTGTTACTAATGAATATTATCTAATTATCTGATGTAAAAGAGATTCATGTTCTGAAACAATAAATTGACGTCTTCCAAATGAATTGATTACATTTTTTTCTGAAACCAAAATATGAGAAGCGCTACCTTTCATTCACTTTCAGTGACAACTCACCATAACAGTGGAAAGGCCAGACACTCCAAGTAGACATCCCATGCCTGTGCCATAGCTGGAGCTGAGCATGAAGGGAATCATGCCTCCCATTGATGCTGCCATCAGACCAGCATTTAACATGTGGCGCCCTGGCAACATCAGAGGGGCGGAGTTCAGGACGCCTGGAGAAAAAACAAACACAAAAACATTTTGAGGGAAACCTAAATTGATGCAGTTGTTCCACATGGCTTAAGGAAATAATTTAATAAAACACTTGAACCTCTAATCAGCTGTCCATCCACAAATCAGACCGCAGCCCTCTACCAACCACAGACACTGCCCAAATTACCAGAAAGCTTTTCATGTGTTCCTCTTGATCAATCGCACTATAACGTAAATTAGTGACAGCTGACACATGCACACAAACTCAGTTCTGGCCTGGATTTACTATAGGAACGTTATATATTTGGATTGATTGATCTTTGTTTTGTAGAGCACAGTGTGTAGCTATTTGTGTGACTTATAAAAGACAGTCCGCTTCATAATTTGTCTCATGTACAAAGTCTATATGCACTTTTACACTGTGAATGCTAAAAATATATTTAAAGTAAAATACAGTACCTTGAAGCTTGCCGTAGGCCACCAGTGATCCACTGAAAGTAACACCTCCAATATAAGTGCCCAGGTATGCCACGGTCTTGATCATACCGGCAGCTGGGTGACCATCCAGGTGGGGGTACTCAATCATGTACTCGGCAACGCAGGTGAGAACCGCTGCCAGCCCCACAAGGCTGTGGAAGGCTGCCACGAGCTGCGGCAAGTCTGAGATTTCAATACGCTTGGCAATGGTCAACCCTGCATCGAGATATGAGGGTCAGCCAAAAAGAGGGAAAGAAAGAAATTTGTGAGTCACTATGTTTGGCTAAATCAAGCACCAGACGCCAAACTTCTCATGCACAAACATTTATAAGTATACATATTAAAAGAAAAAAAAAAAAGAGCAAATGTTTAAGAGGCAGATGACTGTACTTGGCTCTTAACAAATGGGGCCTGGTCCTCAAAGCCACTCAAAAGAGTTTAGTATTTAAGTGCGTTTTCTCAAAAACATGGGGTTACTAATTAAACACCATGCTGTGATGTTTGTGTGTGTGCGCATGTTGAGTCTGACATAATTTATCATCCTGCTTTATTAAATTACTATTAACATGTACAACATTCAGACATGATGACGAAATCCACTCATTTTGGTATTTGGACAGGATGATTGATGTTCTGTTATGAGTTAGAAAACATTCACAACTCTTCAAAGTCGGGAGGAGTCGCATGCCAAGTTAATAACATGTAACTCATTCATGATGGTCCTGTACATTTCCAAACAAACTGCTAGACTTCAAAAAAGGAGCAATGACCACGATTTATTAATTTTGTTTCTTTTTAAAATGGAGACTGAAACACAGAGCTGACTTGTTGGTGAGTTCCCAGTCCCAAAAACAAATTATCTTGCAGTCAATCAAGCAGCATACAACAAAGGAAAGGAACATCTGTCATGAGGGCTTTATGTCTATCTCAAACTGGGACCCACCCATAGTTCCTCCAGTGGCCATAGCCAACGACATCTGTGACAGCAATTCTGGGGAAGGTTTGAGGGCACCAAGGGTGGCGGCGATGCCCCCCGCCACTCCCATCATGCCCAGAGTATTGCCCAAGCGACTGGTGCCTTGTGCTGAGAGGCCTGCCAGTGCGCCGACACAGCACATGCCCGAGCCCAAGTACATCATCTGGGGTGAACAAACACGAGTCAGTTTTATTTTAGTGACCCTAAATCACAGCTACAAGATTAAGAGGATATGAGGAATAAACACTTGTAATGAAACAACTTTCTTGAACTTTAATTGAAATACTCAATAAAATTATAGAGGTGGATTAGAAAAGGGGTTTTCAGAGTCTGGGACTGTGGGCCTCTCCTCAGACAAAGCTTAGGAAAAAGGCGCCCCTTCACCCTCCCTTTAGTTTACTTGCTTAGTTTAACTCAATTTCTGGATGCCTACGGGATCATGATTATGTTATTTGATCTCATAGACAATCAACAATTGAGCCAAAATAGCTTGATATTGCTTTTTGACATACTTCAGACTGAAACAAATACATGAAAAAGTCTGTCTGAAGTCATTTATAAGTTTCTGACTCTGGGAAAGTGCAAAAAAACACAAAACAAAAAACAGTAAAATTCCCCCAAAATACTGTGTCTCTGAAATATCTCTTAAACCAGATCACACACACATTTAGGCTGTGTGTCTTTTAATAACTAATATTTAATCACTTCAACACTGAGCTTCTCCCAAAAACTGTTTGGAGCCCCCCCTGGGGAGTACTGCCTCCCTCTTTGAAAAGAGGATACAGATTTGTTGTAGAGATGATTAACATTCCCTCTCCAGTCCACTACCTTATCACTCTTTTTTTTTAGCTTTATATTGCATTGGGGTGAAGACTTCTCATCTTGCACAGGATTGGGAGCAGTTGTAGATGTTGTTTTCTGAGTTGATAACTTTTTTTTGAACACATCCACAATTGTCTTGAGCCCCACATACTCTGCCACTCAGTGTGTTTAGTGAGAACAATGTGAGTAGAAAGAAGATATAAATCCTGTCACCTGCTCAATGTGATATCCAGATGCCACTGAAGCTCCGTAACCCCCCACAAATGCAGCTCCAGGCAGCAGGTACAGGTAGTTGTACTCAGGAGGATCAGTGGGTCGCTTGAACATGTCCAACATCCTCTGGGTGATCAGGAAACCACCTGCAATGTACACAACACAAACAAAGAGTTTTGTTTGATGGGGAGAAATACATCTTGTTGTCTATAATAAAAGTGTTTTGTTAAAGTGTTTTCGGTCAGACCAGCAATGTTGATGGAGGAAACGAAGGCAGCAGCCAGAGCGAGAGTCTCAGGTAGGCTGGAGGGTGTGAGACCTCCACCCATCAGAACCAGACCTCCTACTGCGGTCAGACCTGACAGAGAAACATGCAGAAGAGCCACGGAATTACTTCCAGTCCCCAAGACCACATTTCTAAACCTGCCCGTAATGCTTCATATTCTGTGATGAGGTTCGAATTCTGACCGGAGATGGCATTGGTGACAGACATCAAAGGTGAGTGAAGAGCAGGTGTCACGCCCCACACAGTGTGGTATCCCACAATCCCTGCCAGGCCGAAGGTCGTCACCATCTGAGTGAAGGCTGCGTTGGGAGAGATGATGCCCAGAGCGAGACAGGTGGAGAGACCTACAAGAGAGTTGTTCTTGTTATGTTTGTATGGCTGCAAACAGTTCTTTCCATTGCTGTTATGCAGTTGTTATGTTCCTAGTCTGCTTTTATTTTTAAAAATCAGGAAATCAATATAATGATTAACTTCTACATTTTCATAACAATGTACGCAAGTGTGAATGATATTTTCTCTAAAACTTTTAGGAACTGCACTTATGCCATACTTTACTGAGCAATATATTACAACTGTGCTTGATTATGATAGATTGCCTACATTCAGAAGTCCCATTAAGATCTAGTGACCTCAATGTTCTTTGCAAGAAAGACTCATTATTTTCAATTAACATTTTTAAATAGTCAAACCTTTCCAAATGACACCCTGAATCAAAATATTACAGATTAATAATTGATACAGATAAAAATTGATTAACTGACATTGAATACATTATGTATACAATTTGTCTTGACTTAACCATAAACGTTTACATGTTTGTTTTTAGGTGTAATTGTTTTAATCTCATGTACATTTCTTCTAGAATCATGAAGTTGCATAAAATGTCCTGGTCTTAATATTTCTGCATTGCTGTGTGCATCTGTTTCAGACCTGCAGTGTAGACGCCAGCAGAGTTCAGAGTGCGGTTGAAGGGAGAAACCGCAGCTACTTTCTCTTTCTCCAACTCTGCGACTGATTTCTGTTTCACTGGTGGTGGGGGGGTTGTTTTAGGCAGGGGGGCTGGGAATATGTTCTTGCCTTCCTGGACGCATCAGAAATACACAAGAGGAGCAGTGTGAGAACACAGAGGAAACAGAGGTTTTTGCGTGAGAAAGAGACATCAAGCCTTTGGAGTCTTGCATTGTGGGAGACCTCGGCTGGATGGTGGGAGCACTCAAAATACAAAGTCATGGACTGCATAGGGGAGATTATACTGAACAAACAGCAATCACGAACCAGTTACCAGTGGTTTTGAAAGATAAATTCTCTTTTAAGGGGCTTGAATAATGCTTAGTTTAACAAGGGGTAAACTGATATGTCCTGTTGAGGTTGCATGCTTTTCCTGCCATAAACAATCTGTCAAAGCCAAAATTCCTGGAAAAGTATATTTTGAAACGTTCATAACATTCTTGTTGGGTTCCAATGTGAGCTATTCCCAGCTGGGATTAGGTTTTTAGTACTCATTTGGCGCAGTATCCTAGCATGACAGGATCTGATACCTCAAGCCGAGAGGGAGGGATGCCAGTGGAGATGGAGGCTGCCAATTGTAAAAACCCACCTTCATAACAAGAGTCCCACGAATGACATGGTCAATTGTTCCATAGTCAAACTCTTCCTTAGGCTCGTAGTAGAAGTATTCCTGGTCTGGGCTGATGGCCTTCAGCAGCTTCAGTATGTTGTTTGAATACAGAGTGCTGGCCTGGGTGGGCATGCGGCTGGGCAGGTCCGTGTAGCCAATGTGCGTTACATTCTGATTATTAAAAAAGGCAAGTATATCATCAGTACATTTTACGTTGGATTTATTTTATTTGCTACTAGAACCTGAGGGAACGCTCACCTTGTAAATGTGCATCTCTCCAGGCCTGGTGGTCTCAATGTTGCCCCCAGCCTCCGAAGCCAGATCCACCACCACAGAGCCCTCCTTCATCGTGTCCACAAACTCCTTCTTGATCAGAATGGGGGCCCGTTTTCCTGCATGGGGACAAGAAAACAGGAATTAATCCAAATTGAAGACGCATTCATCAATTTCTGGCCATTAGATGGCAAAAAAATCATCAAAACAAGCTGACATGCACACAGCCATGATTAAATCGCTAGTTGTTACGACTAACCGGTTTGCAATTAAGTGCCCACTTACAGAATTACCAAACAGATCCATATTAGCTTTAATTTGGAGTGTTATTTCTGACCAAGTTATACATTTAAGTCCACTATTCATTCTCCCTTTAGATGTGGTTTGGTCTCCACAATATCAACTCTAATCTCTTTAGCTGCTAAATTATAATCTTTGTTCTAGACGCAAACTGTAACTTTATCTCACTGTCATTTAGTTCTTGGCTGGAAACATACAGTGGGCTTATCAAAGCTTTTTTTTCCTCTGATATGCGTTAAAGGGAGCAGCTGAGACTCAGACACACAATACAACAAGTTTAAAGAGGCTTAAAAGCTCCTATAGAAATGTAATTCTCAGTCTTCTTCACTATGAACAACTTTTCGATTAAAACAACCAAATTAGAAGTGTAATGTTAATTTTAAAAACATACATAAACAGGCTTAATATAGGTTTGAAAGGTAATGGTGCCAAAGCGACTGACCTGGAATCAAGGCAGTGCTGATGAGAATGTCGATCTCTTTACACTGTTTGGCGAACAGAGCCATCTCAGCGTCAATGAACTCCTTAGACATCTCTTTGGCATAACCTCCAACTCCCTCGCCTGACTCTTCAAGGTGCACTTCTAAAGGCTCTGCTCCGAACGACTTGAACTGCTCCAGAGCTGCCTGTCTGACAGTCAGGAAAGAGTTCGGTTATTCTCAATCATCACAACCGTAATCACTCTTTATTCCTACAGACTAGTGTGGTCTAATGCCCCAAATCCCCCTTCATCTTATACCTGGTGTCAAATCCTCTGACAATGGCTCCCATCGACTTGGCTGCCCCTGCTGCTGCTAAACCAGCCACTCCACCTCCAATAACCAAGACCTGTGTGCAACGGAAGTATTACTGGAGATACTTTTGACTATGAAGAGATTGGAGCTGTTTACTATTAAACATTTTATTTGAGGTATAATAGAGACAAATGGGAAAAATTGTAGAAAGAAAGAGCGTTAAATTACATTATCACAAAAGTGCAATATTTTGTGCTTTCAATAACCAGCTGCATTATAAACTAAAACACACAATCACTCATGTTGAACTGCAAAATATGTCAACAGTTACCTTCGCTGGTGGCACTTTTCCCGCAGCTGTGATCTGACCAGTGAAGAACCTGCCAAAGTGATTGGCAGCCAGAACCACAGCCTTGTACCTACAAAGTAAACATCTAAGTCACATCTACTGCAACCAGACATTCTTCAGCAGCTATAACCATGTTTCTATCTGCATGCAACCACATATTTTATTACTTCCTCACCCAGCAATGTTCGCCATGGAGCTGAGTGCATCGTAGCCCTGTGCGATGGTGACTCTAGGCACCTGATCCATGGCCAGCACATTGCTCTGTCTCTCTGATAGCTTCTTCATCAGCTCTGGGTTCTGAGCTGGATAGATGAAGCTCACCAGGGTGGACTTGGGCTTCAGCAGGTCTGCCTCAGTCAAACTGGGAGCTCGAACCTACAGCAGAACAAAAATATAATTCAGGAGTGCAAACTTTATTCTTTCCAGATATCTATTAATATGCTTGTTCACATGGAGCCAACCTGCGGCCTAATTGTTAAAAAAAAAACAATGGCAGAGGTCAACAAACCTTGAGGACCAGGTCTGAGCCAAGGGCTCCCTTGACGTCAGTGATGGTGGCTCCAGCTTCTTTGTACATCTGGTCAGAGAACTTGGATTCCTCTCCAGCTCCACTCTCCACCTGCACCCTGAAGCCCTGTTTGACGAGTGCCTGCACGCCAGCGGGTGACAACGCCACTCTGCGCTCATTCTGTAACGTTTCTTTAGGAACTCCAACAACCACGTCCTTGTAGAGCACACCTGGAGACACAAGCAGAGAGTTGAGGCTCAACTACATAGATTTAATACCATGACAGGGCTTCCTCATAGTAAAAACTAAAATAACTTTTATTCTTTGTCACTTTACGCAACAACACAGGAAAGCATGCATGTACAGCTCAGATTGTGTGGCCGGGAACAGTGTCAGATTACACATTTCTCTCCATACACGGCATGGTGACCTCGCCGCCATGGAGACATTATTAGCAGGTGATTGGCTCCGAGCCAGCACACACAGAGAGGCCTGCACTGCCACACTGCCACACTCAAAATTCAAACTTAAAAAGCACTCAGTAACTCGCAAAACTTTCACAAACACTTGCTGACAAGGGCCCTGCGAACAACACTGATTCCATCAACAAAGGTCTGAACAGAATCTGCCAGACTGCTGTTAAACTTTTACATGTCACCTTTATCTGACCTCTCATATGTTCTCACAAATTAGCAGCACAGCGAGCGTACTCACAGCCTGGTTTACAACAGCATTCCCTATTTTGGGTACATGTCTAGCAACCTGCGGAAAACAGTTCATGATCTGTGGAGTTTTCCATTCTTCTGGCTAGAAGGAGTGTGTCCTTGAATGAACTCTCTGTCCTCAACTCAGACACAGAAGAAATCCAGACCAAACAAAGTCATGCGGACCCAGGCTGTCCTCTGCAGAAATACTGTAAGGTTAAGCAGAGAGATTTTATTTGAGCTGTACATTTCCTACCTTTAGAGGCCTTTTGGTCCCATAACACAGGGAAAGTCCTGAAATGCCTCTTTCCAGGTAACTTCTGACGGACCCCTCTCTGGAAAAAAATGGCAGAAGTAGAGACGCAGCGCAGGAGGGTCGACATGGCCACTGAGTGTCTGCCCTGAGAGTCCCTCTGGCTCTTGAATCTTAACACAAACAAGCAGAGATAAGTGATAAGTTAACACTACTTCTGCATCAGCTGTCAGATAACAAAGCACATTATAATCCCTCCCAAATAAATCCTGAGCCCCTCAGACACAAACTCAGGCTATCTGTGCTGCGAGGCCTACAGACACCAGAGTGACATTTCAGCTCTACAGGACACGACACACACTCACACAGGGACCAGGGTTGATTACACACTTCGGGCTTGTTCGCGAGATCTGGAATTATGACGGCATAAGGGAAACTGTGCCAAGTCTGGCCTGGTTGTTGTGAGCAGGAGCAGAGAGAACCAGGCAAAGAGAAATCAGTGTTCTCATAAAATGATCCAGGGCAAGAGGAGACGACTTAGGACCCAAACAATGACACAGGCACCTTCAAACACAAGCAAACTGTAAAAATATATGTCTGTTTTTTAAAGACACTTCACTCCTAACAAACATACATATGCATTCCCAAAATAACAAATAAGAGTGTGGAAATGTCTAATACTCTGCTTGGTTTGCTGATTTGAAGAATATTTGAGGCAGACCACGTGTTACTGGTGATCTATTTTCAAGTTTTCAATCATTCATTCATTCACTCACTCACAAAATCAGCTGGTCAATCAGTGCCCTTCCTGTCTCATGAAGTCATTGATCACAATAAGTTATTGCTTTATGGCATTATTATCAAACTTGCCTTTCAAGGTTTCCAGAAAGAGCAGGTTTATGGTTGAACTTTCCCTCAGCAGCAGGGTCACTTGTGAGACGTCCTGACCAAACCTCACTTAGACAGCCTTAGACAGCCTCAGACAGGGACACACAGGGACACACCGACGGACGGACAGACGACCTTCCGCAGTTTTGATAACGCTGCTGCTCTATTTATGTATAAATAGCAAACCACGTGGCTCCACTCAAAACCACCCTTGAGGCAGATAAACAACCTGCAGAAGCTGATCAAAATTCAGTCAGATTACCTGCTAATTACAAGTTTAATATATTTATCAACACATCATTTAATTACTAAAAACATCTGGAAGTCTCGCGATAGCCCATCTCGCGCAAAAATCACCACGATGTGAAGTGGTGATGAAAAACACAGGTGTAAAAAAAAAAAAAAAAAAAAAAAAAAACACCACTAAGGATGGCTCCATGACAGTAATAGCAAATAATGTCTCTGGTAATAGTTCCAGCTATAGCTATATCAGCATGAACCCTGGATAGATATGGAGGCATGGTAGTGCCATAAAAAAGATCAAAATGAATGTGGAAATATTGAAGTGGGAATATAAAGAGAAATTAATAAAAGAATAAATAAATGTGGAAATATATAGAAAATAAAAAAATATCTATTTATATAAATGTTTTTATTGCATAATAAATTACTTTATTTGTGTTTATTTCAAATGTTTCATTTATTTTATAATGTAATTTATTTACATTTATCTACTTATTTTTCCTTACTCTTTTCCCTATTCTCAATGATAGGGAATGATACAACTATATACAAAGCCAAATTTTTGTGAGTATGCTCATTCTTTACTCTCAGGCAGTTTAAGTGAGTGGGTTACGTACCACTGTCCCGCTCAGGAAGTCAGAGCCCAGAAGTTTTGCCCCGCTGTGATGTGACTGTGTTTAAATATCAAACAACCCCAGTTGCACTCACACATGGAGCTAAGCTGCTAATTGACTTGTTTATTCAAAGCTTATCAATATGGGACATGTCACATGTCCAAAATGTTGATACTCTTAGGTCTTCAGTAATACAAGAGAAAGACACACATACTGAAACGAGATTTTAAAACTCTGTATACTTTGAAGTACTGAGAGATTTATCTGGTTGTGATCAGTTTAATCAGCATTGTGTGAACTCGTTTGGCAAGATGTGAAGGACATTCAAGGTTTGAATGTAGCAGACATTCATTTACATGTAAAAGTTGTAAAATCTCTTAAACTTTTTCAAGTCATTAACACTATGGATGTAATGGCAGAGTGGCTCTGTCCATATTGGTATCATTGACTCCATAGCCAGAGGAAAAACAATTCAGTGTTGTTTATTAGGTATTTTTATATATTTCTCAAGAATTATTCATCCAAACCACTTAGGTCTCCACATTGCACATCCTTGGGTCCCCAGTAATACATATGCCAGGTATAATGTACATCTGATGGTTTTTGATTTTTGGTTTTTGAAATATGTGAAGGACAAACATACAGACAGACAGACAGACAGACAGACAAACAGACAGACAGACAGACAGACAGACAGACAGACAGACAGACAGAGATCCCTTGTTTTATATAGCAAGACAAGAGAAAGTTGAATGCTACAGTTTATGGCCTACTCTGTTTCCATAGAAAACCTTGTTAGTAATTAAAATGTGCATTTGTTTTTTGTCTAAATTGTTAGTTCTTGTCTTAGTAATAGTGTTCAACTTGTTACTATTTTCTATATTATTATTGTAGTTACCATGTTGTCATATACTATCATGCAAACTTTAGTCCAACAAATTGAACTGAATCTCTAAAAGTCACATAACGTAGGGCCATAAAATAAGTGAGCAGATGGTCTGTTTGTGTTCTTAACCTTCAACTTTCAATCTCCTTTTTGTGAATACTACATAAAACGCTCACATGGACGTTCAAGTCTATGAATGATAAATGTAGTGTTACATAGTACTAAACCTCGATCAGTCGAGGGCAGTATTTCTCTGCCATAAAAGCCTCCAGGCTCCACAATCATGTCACATTGTGCTAAAGTGAAAGTGAAAGTTCATTTTCAGTTTACAGAGTGTAAAACAACGTAAATATCTGAAAACTTTGCTGTCAAGCTGTCGTGGTGGCAGTTTTTTATTTATGTTATGACAGAAACAGACACAGATGGGGGTAAAAGGGTGTGGGAAGGAGGCAAGAGGGTAGGGTAAGCCAATCAGGGGCAGAATAGGGTGGGTCATGACTTCGACATCCTGTGAAAAACATATTGCAAGAGGGTCAGGGGGTAAAGGGGTAAGAGGGTAGGGGGTAGTGGGTAAGAGGATAAGGGTGTAGGAGTGAAGGGAGAAAAGATGTTACTCCTCTCTCCTCTTCTCCTTCTTCTCTGATGGCATTCTCTTTCATCTCCTTTCCCTTTTTCTTCTTCTCTTTCCTTTCTGTCATTTCCTTTTTCTCTTTCTTCTTTCTTCACTTCTCTGAGTGTGTGATTGTTTGACCCCGAGGAAGACTGGAGTGTCTGTGTTTTTATCCTGCAGCCACTATAATAAATCTGAAAAGCTTTCAAACTTTTGAGATCTGATGAAACAGTGTGCCTTGATTTCTTTGGGAATTCATTCCCTTTTTTTGTGGATATACTGCCTACCTTTGCATCAAGTCACATCCATTCTTGTCAGATCCAAGAGGCACTCTGCTTTTTTTTTTTTTGTTCAATGTAGATTTAACCATTTGACTTGAGTATTATTCAAAAGAATCTTTAGCTTGCTTAATGCAGCTGATGTATACCTTTCTGACAGACTCCATATTATCCTCTTAGTTGTCTTTTGCATCTCCTTTTTTCACACAGGGTTTTATTTGTATTAAATTTATACTTGCTGCATTTTGTTTTCCTTACACAAGGTGGCGCCAAAGCGACAATGAAGCATGTAAAGCTACAAATTGTTGGACGACCAATACTGAACCCTGAGTTGTAACTAGATTCAATTCAGCAGTGGTTAGAAGTACTTGACAATACTAAATTACTAATAAAAATGCACTTGAAATCCTACTTACTAAATGTAGTTACTAATACTATATGTACTAATTTTGGAGAAAGGACCCATGGTAATGCACAGATCAAAAGAAGGTATGCAAAGTAATTCATGATCAAAACACAGCTCAATTTATACATCCTATGACAAAAAGAAACAAGGTAAGGAAAATATTATTTTGCCTGCCCCATACTCAAAACATTAAAAAAAACAGTAACAAGTAAGTAGCATAGAATGAAAATGCTCCATTTAAGTACAATAACCTAAAAATGTTTGTTATTTTCCACCACTGCAACTCCCAAAGTATTGTATTTTTGTATGTGTGTGCTAGCTTGTTGTAATAGCTAGGCCCTATATATAGTAACAGACCATGTAAACAATGGCATTCAGATTCATTTTTATAAGTTCATTAAAATGAATGAATAAACAAATAACTAGATAAATGCCTTGAAACTTTTCCTCATAAAACCAAAAATTAAGAGCAGATGATTTTCTTCCACATTAATCTGAGACGATTTTGTTTTTCTAAAAGCTTTCCGTGATGTAAAAAGTAATTTATCGGGTATAATAATAGTATTTAAGATTAGTTCACGTCATTTGACTCTCGTGATTACACCACTTAGGATTTGTTGTCTTCTTGTAAACCCACAGTAGAAAAATATGAGAAAAGGAAAGGAGTGTCTTCACGGGCTCAGGCAGGAAAATGTTTTTGGTCGGCCATCTTTTTTTAAAGCCACATGGATTTTGTAAACATCAGTCGGTGTCTGAGCAGCTCATGTTGGTACATTTAATATTACGATGATTAAACTGTGATGCATTCATGTAAGTAGTCTACAGTTTAATGGACTATTGTGGTTAACATGGCTCCAGAAAACTATTAAGTATGACTAGTCTTGGAGAAGCTAGGCCCACTAACACTATGGTTTCAGCTTACTCTAACCTAACCTAACCCTAATAATGATGATATTTTAGCTATTGTTCCTAATTTACTGCCACTTTCTGGTATGTAACAGAGTCCCTGTTTATGGTAAGAAGTTTGTCACCGCTGTAAGTGAAGCTGTAGTTTGTAGCATGTAGTCTAAAGCAGGGTTGGGAAGGTTGCTTTGGAAATGTAATAGGTTACAGGTTACTAGTTATTCTAGTTATTCTAAAATGTAATTAGTAGTGTAACTATTTCAATTACTTCATCAAAGTAGTGTAACCTATTACATTTGATTACCTTATGATTACTTTTCTAATTTACTAATGAATGTTTTCAGCTGTCAGTGTACTCATTAAGCACCAAAATCTATTCAGGTGTTTTTCATGGATACTGACATGATTTATAAGGGAGATCATATCTTATATAGCATCATCTCTCTTCTGTTAGTGTTTGTATTTATTGATTAAAATAAAAATTGCTGCTCACGTGTTTTCTTGTCTGTGTTTTCCTGTCAGCGTCTCTGAGGGTTGAAGCTGTGGATGTGTGATGATGACTCTCAAGCTGCTGTCCGTGGATCCATCAGACCGGGGCTCTCAGAGATGCAGGCTGGGTCCAGGCTTGATGTCAGCGCTGGGTCTGAGCCTGGGCTCCCCGCTGCTGGTGTCTGTTCCTGGTGGAAGCTGCCTGTGTACTGCCTGGCCCAGACCTGACCTGGCTGAGGGCTTCCTGCAGATGGATTTGAGATGCTCCTCTCCCAGTCTAATCTCTCACCCACCTACACACCTCAACCTGGACCCCGAGCAGCTCACACCTACACCCTGCCCCAAACTGAAAGGCGTAAAGATAACCGTGGTCGTCCAGAGTGTTGAATTTAAGAAAAACACACCTATGCGCCTTGTTCATGAGCTTGTTAAAGACATGCTGAAAGGTGTATATGTGCAGAAGAGGCATGTGATAAACCTTGAGGATATTGACACAGAGATTAGATATGTTGTTGTTGAAAGCATCACTCCAGATACAAGCAGTGCTGGACTCATCAACTCAAAAACAGGTATGGAGATAACTGGCATCCAGACGGTCAGACACTACAGGAACCAGCTGCAGGACCAGCACACAGTGGTATTGGGGGGCCTGGAGGAGGTCAGCATATATTCACTGTAAAGACTTCATTTGTAATCATGTGTAAACATGTACAATTTGTTCCATGTGACAATTACATTTGTTTTTTAAAACTGCATTTCAGGTGAGTGCCTCCCTGAGAGAGATGCTGCAGCTGCCTCTGCTCTATCCAGGCACACTAAGCTCTCTGGGTGTGTTGTGTCCCAGAGGCGTGCTCCTGGTGGGGCCCCCAGGTGTGGGGAAGACCCTTCTGGTCCGCAGAGTGGTGGGGGATGTGGGAGCCAGCCTGGTGGTGGTCAAAGGGCCAGAGGTACGAAATGTCTGTTTTTAGGGTCCATTACTCAGGGAAAAGTTAAGTGATATGCTTGGAAATTTTCTGTCACAGTTTATATTTAGTTTATTTTTCAACATAAGTATATGTTGTGATATAGGAAATAACCTCAAAACTTAATTAGGACACCATCTATGGAATTAAAAACTGGTAGGAATGGGGTTTATCAACTAAATTAAATAATGTTAATTCAACAATCCCCTAGCAATCCAGTCCCCTGCTAAAAAAAAACAAACAACAAAGATTCATTGACTCTTCATGTGGCTTGTGTTTCTGTCCATGTCATGCCCTTTAATGTAAATGTTGAGTTACTGGTTGAAATTGATTTATGTTCTTTTAGTTAATGGAGATCCAGTCACATTAAAATTATAAAATGCATTCCTGTATTAAAAAAAAAAAGTGTCAGAATAGTTCATGTTGAATGACTGTTTCAGGTGGTTGGGACACGACCAGGGGAGAGCGAGGAGATGTTGCGGGCTGTTTTTGAGCGGGCTCGCACTGCGGCCGAAGAGGGTCCATGTGTGCTGTTCCTAGATGAGTTGGACTCTCTGTGTCCGAGGAGAACCGGCTCATCGGCACCAGAGAACCGCCTGGTAGCTCAACTTCTCACACTAATGGACGGGATGAACCAATCCGATCGCTTCCTCATTGTCGGAGCCACTAACCGGCCAGACAGCTTAGACCCTGCACTGCGAAGACCTGGAAGATTTGACAGAGAGGTACTGATGAGGAAATACATAACCCAGCACATAACAATACTACTACTAACTTAAATAAATCTTTGAGGCTCTAAATTGTGTGTTTTACCTTCAGGTTGTCATCGGAGCTCCCACCTTGCAGCAGAGGAGAGCCATCTTGTCCGTTCTGTGTGAGCGGATGCCGGTGTGTCCTAGTGTGGACCTGGCTGAGCTCGCACAGAGAACCACAGGCTATGTAGGAGCAGACCTCAGTGCCTTGTGCAGGGAGGCCGCCATGCACTCTATACGGGAAAACTCCAAGGTAAATACAACAATGTATTATATCAAAATGCTGATCCTTGACTACTTCCAGGGAAATATCTGCTCAGACCTACATTTGATATCTTGTGTTTGGATGTGTCCAGATTGGATTGCAGTTCACACATTGTCTCTCAAATGGGATTTCTCTGCTTTACTGATATTTGATGTTACTACACGTGTTTATTCACTGATTATACAGCTATAGACGAGGATTGCGGTGGTTATCTGGCAACACACAGTCTGTATGCTTTTAGTGAGTGTGTGTAATCATATCTGTAGTTGGAGGTGTGCCATCAGGAATTAAATCTTAAATTGCTCAAGATGCGTATAGCTTATTGTTGTTGAAATGTTGTACAAACTGAGTGGATTATCCTGGTGAAACTGCATTAAATTGAAACTGATGTCAAATGTATAAAGGGCTTCAATCTTTTGCTTGAGGAGTATTGATGACCATTTCTGAATGTGTTTTCTTGTGTTGCTTTGTCTTCGGGTGTATGCAGGGTTCAGGACAGCAAGCAGTGAGTGTGAAGCACTTCCATGAGGCCCTGAAGTCGGTGCGTCCCTCCTGCCTGCGGGGCAGTCTGGGCAGGACGGACCTCTCTCCAGTGTCTTGGGAGCAGATAGGAGGCCTGGATGAGATCAAACTCAAGCTAAAACAGGTTAAAATACAAACATTTGTCGCCTCAGCCTGTGTAATGATGAAACGCTTAATAAAAAGAAGTGTCTGCAATTTTATCAATGTTATTTTCTCTCCATTCTGTTTGTGATCTGTGTTTTTCTGGGTCTGAACATCCAGAGTATTGAGTGGCCGATGATGTACCCCGAGGCTTTTGTTCGTCTGGGTCTATGTCGACCCCGTGGCGTACTGCTCTACGGACCTCCAGGTTGTGCTAAGACGACACTGGTCAGAGCAGCTGCCACCACATCCCACTGTGCCTTCCTGTCTGTCAGTGGTGCTGACCTCTACTCTCCCTTTGTGGGAGACTCGGAGAAGGCTTTAGCACAGGTATTTTCTTTTCCCAGTGTGTAATAACACACATGAAAGGCTGCTGTGATTGTGTCTTCCTGCCTGACTGCCTGTTTCCCCACACGCAGCTCTTTCGCCAAGCACGAGCCTGTTCTCCCTGTATCCTGTTCCTTGATGAGATTGACTCTCTGATTGGCTCACGGTCAAACAGTCAGACACCTAACAGTGTACAGACACGCCTTCTGTCTGTGCTCCTGAATGAGATGGATGGAATTGGCCTGAAGACGGTGGAGAGCAGAGGGACGGAGAAAATCCTTGAGGGTGCAGATCACAATCACACGCAGGATCAGGTTAAATAATTTTCTCTTGCTCCTCTTTCCATCACATCATACAACATTTGATCAGTGTGAGGTGTTTAGTGAAGAATTTATGCTATAAACAGTTTCTGCTCTTTGACAGCTGGACTTCCAAGAAGTGTGCAACAAAGATGTGATGGTTGTTGCTGCCACAAACAGACCTGACTGCTTAGACAGTGCCCTCCTGCGGCCTGGCAGACTGGACCACATCATCTATGTCCCACCACCTGATCAGCAGGTAAACTTATTGTTTCATGTGAATAAAAACACAAAAACTTCTGGCATAAAAGCAGCGCTATGACACAGCTTTTCAAAGTAATTTAAAAGATAATAAAAAAGTTAACCATTCTGTGTTTTCTGCATCAACACAATATATATACACAGAAGAAGGAGAATAAAATAATTGTTTATGTGTGATTTTGTGTGTTTAGGCTCGTCTTGCCATCCTGAAGTTGCGCACAGAGTCGATGCCTGTAGAACCTGACGTGTGTCTGGAAGAACTGGCTTCCAAGACTGATCTTTACTCTGGAGCCGACCTGGAAAATCTGTGTAAAGAGGTAATGTGAAGCACACCGGAAGGCGTTCTTTCTTACACCTGGCTGTTGAATACATGTTGTAATCCTGCCTCTAAATGCTGACATAAACAGACAGGCGGACAGAACAGGAATATCTGACAAATGTTTCTGTTTTTCAGGCTGCTCTGTTGGCGCTTCAAGAGGAAAACATGGAAGCTTCTGCCATCAAACATACATACTTCCTGCGGTCCCTCAACAAAATGAGCCCCTCTCTCACTGCCCAGCAGATCCACAAATACCAAACATCTCCAAGATGACACACCTCATATAAATCCTCTAAATGAATTGTATCATCAAAAATTGATTTTGAATAAAATTAATATAACTTGACTTTTGTTGCCTGGTATTTTTCTCTTAATTTTCTTCCACTAACAGATACATTAATGCCTTCATTTTTTATATTTAAACTTCAATGTATCTACCAGTTGTTATCGTTCAGTTCTTACATTTGGCCACAAGAGGGTGCTGCCCATTCAGAAAGTGTATTGATCATAAGCAAATTGGATGTGTTGAGAGTTGGCCTCCACTGGTGAATTTCAGTACAGGAAGTTGAGTCTGTCTACGTGCCTTTCACCTCGTACAACCTCTCATCCAGCCTACATCAGTTCAGCTTGCGGGATGCTGCGCGAAGAAACATCAAGCACTCGAAAGCAGTAACAGGTGAGAGCTGCCACAGACAGATGCCTCAGTGACCTTGACTACTTTTTACTTAAATTGAGTGAATGGATTTACTGCATCAGATTATACAATAAGTGGAAATCTGATTAATTTCTCTTTAGGTGACTGAAAAGTTTCAAAAATGTTTGGTGGATTTTTTGGGATGTTGAGGAAGAAAAAGGAGGTGAGTCTTCATTTTGTATTGATTTTGTATTTTAGATGGTAGCACCTGTTTGATTATATATTTTCAATATTATGATGCACATATAAAAATGTTTGTCTTATATGTATTTTCCAGCTGATCCCACTGATAGGGTTCATGGCTTTTGCTGCAACAGGAGCCACTTCTGCTGCTCTCTATTTTCTCTTTACCAAACCTGATGTTATGTGAGTGTTATTATAATTTTTATTTCTCACTTTGATAAAAAAAAAATAAAAGAATTCTACTCTTGTTATTTTATCAAATACAGTGACCCTAAATAACACTGTTTTGTACAATGTTCATACTTGAATCCAACTGCTTAAGAATTAAGCATTTTACTCATTTACTGTTTTTAGCTTGAATAAGACTCGAAACCCAGAACCATGGGAGAGAGTGGATCCATCAAAACCCCAAAAGGTAATCAATTACATTCCTAACGTTTTTCAAAGTTTGGATGTTTGTTAATAAGCCTGTTGATTCATTTTGGCAATGAAATACTAGAAGAATCTTGCAGAGTGCATTTGAAGTCTGCTGAGTCACTGAGGTAAACGTTATCAAACGAGAACCAGACAGAGTACTGTGACATCAGGGGAATGATGTTTATGTCGCCATGCACCACTGTCCAGCTATTTGCGTTACCTATCACTTGACGTTGTTGTATCAATTACAAATGGGTCAGATTAAGCCTCTTTTTTATTTCTGGCATTACTCTGCAGCTTATTACCATCAATCAGCAGTGGAAACCAGTGGAGGAGCTGGAGCTGGTAAAGAGCCTCACCAAGTAAGGAGGAAAGGAAAGAAAGCTAAAAGATGGTGGTCAGAGTATGACTCCCTGCCTACCCCCCATCAGTCTAACAGGATCCTTTCTGCACAAACTAGGACAGTTTGACACTCAGTGTGCGGAAATGCTTCTGCTCCACTGGTGGGGTTTCACTCTGCTCTGTAGTGGCTCGGCCCGACGACGTCCATCTGTAATGGTAGAAATCTCTGCTAGTAGATACTCATACTGCCATAAAGTCCAAATCTGGGTTTCTGTCATTACCGCTACATAATTATGTATAATCATATTGAATAAATTGTGGTGATAAATGGTAGTTTACAGTTACCCTCTCACTGTAGATATGAATGTATGAGAAATTTACATGTGGAAGACATGCAATGTATAATCAGTAATATAATATGTAATATTGATAAATTATGGTTGTGACTGTGTTCATGTTTCTTTGTTGGACTGTTGCTTTTGTTCTCTGTGTTTAAGAAAGTACTGGAAAGAAAATACTGATGTCCTTTGTCTGCTCTGTGTGTAGGAGAGAATAGTAATGTCTCATTAACAAAGTGTGTGTGTATCAATAAATGCAATGCAATCATTTAATTTTTGGCTGAGTCATATGGAAAAAATATATCAAAATATTTTTGACCGATGACCTTAGTATCAATGTTGTAACAATATTGTAGGGAGGACTATTAGTGCTTTGACAAATATTTACACAGTGAGATGTTTGATAAATAATCATCACTCATTTGGATATAATGACTAAATGGGTCAAGGCAAATAATAGTATAACTAGAGCAGTCTACTAAATTTAGAAGATTACTTCACTTTACTGTAATGTAGCCTATAAAACCAGGAACAGCTAAATGGGATGGGACCATTATTAATGGTATGAGATCCACCTGTGCTTTCACTGCTATAATACTTCAAAATGTGTGTTAATAAATCTCAATCTTGTAGTTTAAATCTTAATATGCTTTTTAATATGTTTTATGTTTGCATCTTTAACCCAAATGATTGGTTAAAAACAACAACAAAAAAACATGTTTCCTTCTCTCAACATTTGATTCAAAAGACAGAGTCAGTGTTGTTTGCAGACGAGCAAAATGGTAATGATTTTCTGCCAGAGGAGCAGTAAAGTAATTACAGCAATCAGAGCAATGACCAAATGCACTCATCTGCTTAGTTTATGGCTGCGCTACTTCAGACAATCCTCTTTATGCTCATCTCATATCACTGAAGAGGGCAAAAACTCCAGGAAACCCTCCCTCCTCCTGCTGTGTGTGGCCATGGCGCTGTTTGGCAAACACAGTGAGCTGCAGGCTGCACTATGAAAGTGAACGTATTTCACATAAATTATTAAACACTGACCGAGGTGTGTGACAAACATAGAAGGTGTGGTCTGCGCATAGTTTCCTGATCTGTTTGAGTTGCTCTCATATCAGGAGACTTTTTTTCCCTCTTTAGTTTCACTTACACACAGTTGCATTTATCAGCATGGGTGGTTTACACTTTCGAACATTCCCTTTCTCTTTGCTGTTAGTGTTTAAAGTCACCCATCTGTCAAAAAACAGTTTTTCTGCCAAACAGTTCGATGTTTGATTGTTACAGTTCAGAATGATGCACATGGCAGATAGAGAGGTGTGTTTGATACTAGAAGGCTGTTTGCACTTTCATCTGCTGAAGGTGGAATGTTTCTCTTTGTTAATTGAAAATCCAATTTTAAGAGGGGCTTGATTTAATATTTAACTTGCACAAGTTATACAAGTATGATACAGAAAATTGATGCCACCAGTGCACGTACACTGAGAATTTACTTTACAGAGAAGTAGGAAGTATGAAAAATATATATCGAGAAAGAAGGAATAGACGTCATTTTAAGGAATTTAATTAGGTACTTCTTTGTAAAAAAAAATCTGACACATTATTACTCAAAGTAGGGTATTTATACATCTTAAAATGTGTCAGGAGGGGATCTCTGAGTTACCTCACATAAGTAAAGAGGAAGTACTGTGCAAGACTGCTGACTTGCATTATGGTTAGATATCATTTTCAGTGGTGAGTGATCTTAATTTCACCTTTCAAGTGACTGTGTTTGAAAAAGAAAGGATATTTATGGAAACAATGAGGAAGGATATGATGTGTTGGAATTTGACTACGTGACTGAATCACACTCTTCATGACACCACGGACCATGTGACCAACGTTGGTCTGTGAGGCAGGTACTGTTTGAAGTGAGAGGTGGAATTCCCCCCTGTTTATCAATGGTTCATTACACTTTTACTAACTATAAAAACACTTTTTATTGCTGTTGTTTTCTTGTTTCTTCCATTTTGTACACTGCCTTAGCTCATTTTGTCGGGGGCTAGAGGGGAAACTAGAGGTATGGGGGAGATGGTGATTCTTCCACTTTGCTGTATGTCATATGACTATAATGATGTTACTCCTCTCCTGTAAATTATTAACAAATTAATAAAAAAAACTTATCAAAATGAAAGGAAGAAAACACCCTGAAGTCTTTTAAACTGTGACTTGTAGTCATTAAAATTAGACTTATACATACAGTTACTTTAATTTAGGGTAAGGGCTAGGGTTAACTAGAACAGACACTAGTTATGAGGCACGGTACATTTTATGGTACTGTAAAATAAGGCAGGGTAGTCAGGTGGATGCTGTTCTGGCTCTGCTCTTACACAAACAGAGGAGTTGTCTGCCTTCGGTTCATTGACTTTACGTTGATACTGCTGTTGCCTGGAAACAGACACTCCCAGTTCCCTCTTGTGGTCAGTAATAAACCTTTGACATGTCAATTTGACTATAAACTTTTAGAAGGAAGCAGTATCTTAAGTTGTATTGTTTTAGATACATGGTGAATACTGTACATACACACCACTACTGAATTATTATATTCATTTTGCATTTATTTATTTAACAGAACTCATCAGCTTTAACATATTATATGACCATTTTTCAACTATTACCTTTATGAACTGCTTGTGATACTTTTAAATGTGCATGCTGTATGGAAGTTTTTATTTGCAACCCATCTCATGCATCAAATAATGTTGTCGCCAGTCAAACTGTAGCAAGAAAAACTGGTTTTCAGTTTTTTCTTTAAATGGCATTGCTCTGCTCATGTGTGCACCATCACTTCAAGGGTTTAGAAGTGTAATGCAAACTATATAAGGCATGTTCTTATCAAGGTGTTCCTGTCATCCACAGATATGATTAAAGTGTGCCATCTAGTGTTGAGAAGTGACAATAACACAGAGTACACCATCATATTCATTCAAGTACATGCGATAAATAATCTCCAATTATCTCGTTTACTTCTTTTTTCTTTCTTTTGAATTTACATCAATATTAAGAAGCACTCTGGCTGTTTAAATTGACAATTGTTTAATTGGAATAGGAATCACTGTCAAACTGGGTAACACAAATGTAGATGAAGATTGGTCAAACCAAACATCTGCAATATGGACTAATTCTGTGGACAATAATATAATTGCATAAAGATCAGTTGTGCAGGGTGAAAAAAAACTTTAAAAAAACAAGATACTGAGACAAACTTAAAGATTAAATACTGTTTTTTTTATTACAAACAAAAGCAGTGATCCAGTTCCTGATTTAAGTTGCTGATTAATATCAGAGACATGGAAAGGTTAAATTAAACCCTGTGCAGCCTCAACACTTAACAGAAAAAAACACTATGAACACCATTATTGGCAAATTTCAACTCACACATTCCCCCTTCAAAACACTGCAACAAGATTCCCTTGTGGTAATTATACTGTCATTTATTGATATGAGGGGGAAGAGTGGAGTATGGAGTGAACGGTTGAAACCACGTTTAAGTAGATCCAACCACTGTAACACTTACTCTTATTTAAAGTCAGTCATAATTTGATTGTCAGTTGCTTCGTCGTCACATTTAATTTGAGACACTCTAGATTAAAATGTCAGTGTCGAAATGTTATTTCAGTCAGTACAGCCAATCAAGACTAGTTAGAGTATCTATGGTGTAATCTTTTAAGAGAATCTAGCTTTGAAAGGAAATTAAGTTTTTCTAATGGGACATAAAGATAAAGTGTTTTTCCCTCACAGAAACCAGTGGTGTGGAGCACAGTTTTTATCATTTGACATGAGGTACTTTTTCATTTTCTGATATTCTCGGTAAAATAAGAAAAAAAAAAATCTTAGTAGACAGTTCACATACACCTAGTAACAAAACATAAAAGTTACATCTGATGACAAAACATCAGTTGTGACTTGTAATAAATCAAATAGTAAAATACAAAAAAAGTTACCTGTTGGAATAGGCTTTAATGGTGAATTAAGAGCAAGTTTTTTTTCCTTCTTCTCAGCTGAACATTTAGCGTTCTACCTCCACTCTGAAAGCTTGCAAGCAAAAGAGCAAACAGTCCCTGGAGGCTTCAGTGATCCTGTAATGTGCATCTGCTGTTGTTACTCCCATTGTCCTTTGGCACCAGTCTTTTTCCACTTACATACCGAATGCTGCAGTTCCTGCTATGGCACTGAGCTGTGACAGCAGTGCAACACCCAGGCTCTGTATATTCTGACTTGAGGCTCCATGAAATGCACTGTGAAGGTCAATGTAAGCGTGAGTCTCTTTAGGCGCTTGGCTGCTGGCAGTTTGCACAACTGCGTACTGGCCTCTGCCTGTGTGTCTGGACCTGAACTGTACACCTGGTCAGACCGTAAGTGTGAAGCAGCAGGTGGCGAGCCTTTGCCTGGACGTCCTCCCAGTTGTTAGCACTAGAAGGCGCTGTAAATATAGAGGCATTTGAATCATAATCAAGTTGAGGTGAAATAAAGTAAGGACAACAAGGAAATTTATTTAAAAAACAAACTTCAATTAATAAGTGGTATAATGAAGAATATAGGATTCCTCCTCTAGAGAGGCTTACTGCTGTCCTGAGTGGGAGTGAAAGAGAATTTAGTTAAACATCAAGTTTTTTTTGTAAATCATGTACCACAGAGGATTGGAAACACTTTTTCAAATCGAATCAAATCAAATTTTCCTCTGTAAAAGAGGGTCAACTGATTAATAGAAAAATTTAACGATTTATTCCCCCTCTCTCTTTGTTGCATTCTGTTGAAACTTTTCGTGGTGTTTGAACATATGTTTGGAATTTCATTCATTCTGAATTATTGTACATGATTGATTAATTTGTTAAGTGTGTGTAAACAGTAGGGAATTCACTCTAAATATGGGTATCTATTTGGGCATCCTAGTGGAATAATTCAAATTGAAATTTGAATGACGTCCCAGGTTCGAATCCTGCCACGGACCTTTGTTTTAAGTTTTCCCCAATTACTGTATGTTCAAGTGTATGGATAAATCCTTCCACAAATACATGCAGTACTGTGCGAAAGTGCCACTTTAGATATTTAGGTTCTTATCCATTATACAATAACATCATGATCAGTCCAAAATTCATTCTACAGCATGACAATGACCACAAACATACAGTCAAGAGTCTTTAAGAACTATTTTCAACAATAAGAAGAACAAGGAGTCCCGCAACAGATGGTTGGACCCCCACAGAGACCTGATCATCGAGTCAGTCTGAGATTACATAAAGAGACATCTGACAAGTTGTCCATGATGCTTTCAACAACCTGCCAGACAAGTGTATGTATGATAAAAAGATACTCACTGAGCTGGAGATGCACTAGTGCTGCAGTTTTATCAGCGGTCAGCGCCCATACATTCAGCTCATCGACCGATTGGACATCCTCCAGCTTTAGGAGATCCTCGTTGATTCGCTGAATATTCAAGTGTCTGGGAACACCTGACAGTGCAGGAAGGGAACAACACTATTAATGCACTTACAACTATTTTAATACTAAACAACACAATCTAACAGGACTTGTAGACCAAGACAGGTAGCTAATGGTATAATCATGGTATCCAATGTGAGGACAGTTTTGACACTTACCCTCCAGCACGATGACTACAGTGTCTCGTATGATGCGGAATGTGGTGAAAAGAACCAGAACGGAGAAGATGTAGGTACAGATGGGGTCTGCCAACTTAAAGTCCGGCTATGAAGACAAAAGCGCTACATCAGATCTACTAAAATAAAACAATTTTAGACTTCTTGAAGCAGAAGTAGTTTCTATAATAATGCAATGCTCTGGCATGTCAAATCACATCACAGAGGCTGATTGACTGCATGGTACAAAGCCAACAGTTTATAAATATTTACTGGTTCATTCATTGCACTGGTTGGGAAAAGTCTCTTTATATGTTTTAGATTGAATGTTTGCAGATTGTGGCATCTCAGAGCCGAATATGGATGACAGGAAGTAAGTCAATACTTAAATTGTTATGAAGTTTATCTTGTTACAAAGCATGAATATAAGACTTTATTGGTTCATACTAGGGCTGGGCAATATGGAAACAAACAAAAATCTCAATATTTTAATTCAAACAACACAGTATCGTTACTGCAACAATATTGTAGAGATGACTCTCTGTGCTTTTATAAAATATAAGGAGATTTTAGATTAATAATCATCAGTAATGTGGATGTAATGACTAAATGGGTATGGCAAATAATAGAGCAGCTAAAACAGTCTGAGCTCAAAAAATTACATCACTTTACATTAACACAGCCTTTAAAACCAGGAGAAGACGACACACGCTATATCACGATACCACGATATCATATCAGGATATCGATATATTGATACACTGTTTACTGAACAATAAAAGATAAGGCTTCTGATTTTCTATATTTTTCTTTCTGTCGACAAATCTCTTGTGCAGAGTAAAACAACAATTACCTCATCCTACTTACAAAGCCTGATCTATCTTAATCCTCTGTGCTGTAAACCTCTGTTGTTGAGAACAGGCACGTTAGTTTGTTTAGAGAGTAATAACAATGACCACGTTTTCACTCTCCAGAGAGTAGCTGAGTATAAGGCAGACACCACTGTGCATACGCCTGAACACAGTTCTCAGAGCTATTCTGCTCTCCAGAAAGTGAAAAAAGTATTGCTGTTATTACTCGCTGGAGCTTTACGGCTCAGAGGAATACAATATATGAGGCTTTAGATACACACACAATACTTGTAAGTAGGTTGAGTTCATTGTTGGTTTGGCTCAGCACATGAGATTTGCTGACAGTCAAAATCCTTTAAGAACAACATATTATGTTGTCCATATTTAAAGCTAGTTTAATCAAGCTGTAAATGAATAATAAAGCTAAAGCCGCAAACATGAAAAGATGTACCTTGAAGCGGACAATGTAGGCAGCTATGAGCACCCCGACACTCTGGAGGAGATCTCCCAAAGCGTGGATGAAGGCAGCTCTGACAGCCAGGCTGCCATGCGACTTCTGCTGACCGGACCCAGAAGAGTGTGTACTCGAGGCAGGCGCAGGGCCGTGAGAGTGACCATGGCCACCATGAGAGTGGAGGTGACCACCTTGGTTTAATAAGAACCCCATTCTATACACAAAAGAGAAAGGAAATTCATTTTAAACATTAACATTACACACAGTATATTTTGTCCAACTTCCATTATCGTTCTGAGAGTGCAGTCAGCGTTTTTTATTCGTCTTCCTGCTGTGGTCAAATATTACACACTGAGCTCCAGCAGCTGTACATGTCATTTGGACTGTATTGTTATTTTTTGCTGATACAAAACTCACAAACACAGATTTCTCTTCATGATGTCTCCTGCAATTCAGCACATATTTTGTGATATTTAGTGGATACACAGAGTGCCTGCACACTGACATAGATCCCCCTTTACTTTTATTTGCAACGTTTCAACCAACTACAGATCTTCCTCAGGCAAATACCCAGAAGTGGAAAATGAGGCATATATATGTGCGCACAAGGCGTGCTCTAGCAGTGACATTCTCACCATAAAGTAAAAAGTAGCCTGAAGTCTGCCACACATCAGATGCTCTCCTGGTTAAGGACTTTCTCTTGTACTAAATGTCATCTGGTGTGAAGTGACTAAATGTGTGTTACAAAGTAATTGTTACTGTTGTTGTTTTCTGGTGAATAGTTTGACTGTTGTAGAAGGATTGTGGATGTGGTGATGAAAATAGAAGACCTAAAACTGAAGACATGAGTGTGATTCTGATCGATCACTTGCAGAGGAATCTTCTTAAATAAATACATGTGTCAAGAAATAAAACAATTAATATGACTGATTATAAAAAATATATGATTGAAGGTCTTGTGCAAGTTGTCAATCAATAAGTTACAGATATTACAATGAAAATGCAGTACAAGCTCACACTGTGTATTAATACTAAAACCTCTAACTTCTCTCCTAAAAGGACATTTACATGTTTCAGTTCCACTTACACAAGGTTGACAGCCACACCCACAGCTGCAGTGATGAGCATCACATCACCATCTATGCTGAAGTCTTGGTGTACTGTCCTCTGAACGGCCTCAAAGAGCAGGACCGCAGTCAGAATGTAGATGAGCATCACACTGAGGACTGCCGATACCACCTCTAGGTCAGGAAATCACAATCAGTTATAAATATCAATGCATGTGTGTATTATTAATATAGAAGCGCTGAGGAAAAACATGACTTCAAAATGTAGGTCTGAGACATGCACATAGTGGCTTTAACCATCTAAATAATCAAATATATATCAAAATGTGACTTTTAACATTTAAAGTTCATATCTTTGCATGAAAACTTTTCCAATCATTGTGGAATCAGATTTGTCTTTGTTTGATATTTACTAAATCTTCAACTTGTTTAGCCTCAAGCAGTATGGAGACAAATTACATTACACTGAATGGTTTAATAGACAGATCATTTTAAAGCATGTTTGATTTCTCAGTTCCTGTATGCTGCTCTTAGGTTCATTTCAGGTTATGATTATAACACTTACCACTGCATTTTATATGATACAGTTGGTTGGCTGCTGTATGTTATTTATTTACAAAGCCCTTGTTGGATGATTACCATCTTATTTGTCATCTCTGCTGCTCTGTAAATGTGGCCCTGATTGTTTTGACTGTTAGTTCAGCGGGCGTGACAGCCCAAGCCATTACAGAAATGTCATCTCAAAACAATCATATCCCTTAGTTCCTACTTCTACTTTTTATTTCTGTCATTTACTGCACCACAGAGGACATATTGGCTGGGTTTAGGAGTTCCCCGAAGTGTTCCTTCCACTGCCCGACAATAAAAGTACTAAACTAAAATGTAAAATGTTTGACAATGTTACACCGAAAAATAAACACATAAATGTTACTTGCTTTCTAGGAATATTTGGCATCTGTGTGGTGTGTGGTGTTCAGTAATCTAGGAAAGATACTTATGAAGCAGCATGTTTTAGACATCTGTATCTGCACCAAACAGCCCAGATAAACACTTATAAAGTCGAAAATGGTCACTAAAAGCACTGCAATGTAATAAAATTATAACTCTTTAGTGATAAAAGCATAAATTACTGGGAATCTGAATCATCAGTTATCGGCAGAAATTACAATATGTTGAATAGAAACTAAATCACAGAGTTAAAAATGTGAGTCAGATCTGATTTGAACACTGCTGATAACATTTGTTTCTTTGAACATGATCCATCTGCATTAAAATCCAAACATATCTGTTGACCTCATACAGGAGTGGAGGAGTGTTGAGGCTTCTGAAATTAGATACTTACCGAGGCGATGCAGCCCAAAGGTGAATCTCTTGGTGGGTGGCTTTGTAGAGAGCCAGAGGGCCAGCAGAGAAAACAAAATGCCCACCACATCAGCTAACATGTGCACAGCATCAGTCATAATGGCTAAGCTATTTGCCATGTAACCACCTGAAAGAAAACATACAATGAGATCTAATGAAAAGCATGTATTGAATGTATTGCTGATAAGGTTACTTGTGTGTGGATGAGGTAGGGCTTGAAAGGTATGGCTCCCTGCAGATATAACATATATCTCAACAATAAAATATACAATCATATTCCTGGGTCAGATGTGAACAGACAGATGTTTGTATGTATTGTAGATGAAATGTATGTGAGTTAGAGAGAGGACTCTAAAACAAATAAATTGGTGAACTCTGGCACACAGCACACACACTTTATTAAAGACACTACGTTTCAGTCACAACTTTTTCATTAGGAAAAGTGACTCAGGAAAAAAACAATGACCCTTAGTCTCTTACTTGGTGATCTACATCGGAGACGTGATAACAAACAAAGAGATGTTTATGTTTGTGCACTTAATAAAATATTTTTTTTCTGTTTGGGTGAGGATTCAATTCATCTACATTGTTTTGGATGGAGGTAGATGTTTCAGATATTACATCTCAGAACTTCAGCAAATAAAAAAACACTATCTCAATGGACAGATACTACAAGAGGTATATGAGAAAATCTGTTTTTTTGTAATATCCTTCCTGACTTAATTGACTGTTCTACGTAGAGCTGCAACTATTTAGTAGTCGATAAAAAACAATGGGTTCACAATGTCTGTCTTAAACTAATAATCAGATGCCCAAATCACTAATATTAAAAGATCCCCTCATAATCCACTTACAATGCAAGTGATGCCAAAATCCACAAGCTTCTGTCTATGAAAAAATGTATTTAAAAGTTTATCTGAACCTAAGATAACACTTCAGCTGTTAAAGTTAGTCCAAACAAGGCAATATCTTTCAACATTACAATCTTTTTAGTGTCAAAGTCCTCTGAAATTTAACAGGGAAACATAAAAAGGCGGCAGATATCCACTTGACATGACTAACTCAGATTGCAGAAGCCTCATAAAAGCTCTAGATAAACTTTTAAATGCATTTTTACGCAACACAGCTGTGTGGACACACTGTGGATTTACGCTCCTGTCACTTACGATGAAAGCAGATTGGACTTTTAACAGCCAGTATGAACAGGAGGAATGCTTACTGTGAGGAAAACCTGTTTGTGCTGTTTTGTGTAATGTTTGACTATTGTTATAAGACAGACTTGAAAACCAGAGATCCTATCTTCCTTTGACAGTTATGAAGCAATAATGTTAATCATCAGATTTAGGTGAATGACAAACAATGAGTGTCTCTCCTTGCTTTGCCACCATCACACAATGTTGATATAAATTTTGATTGTCAACAGTTTTGTCCTCCAGCTCTCTGACACATGTTGGTCATGAGGTTTCCTTCTCATTCACAGGTAGCCTGGACCCTGTGGACGTCCTGCCTCCACTCCTATTATTTTGAGTGTTGATTGATTGTCGCTGTCTCTCTCTGGTAAAAAAAACTGTAAATGTGGCAGATATCCACTTGATATGACTAACTCTGACTACTGACTCCTTCTCCTTTTTGTTTCTCCTCCCTCCCTCAACCCCAACATGTTGAGGCAGATGGCCGCCCACCTACAGCTCAGTTCTGCCTGAGATTTCTAACCCCAACTGTAAGCATTTTAAAATCCAGGTTAAAACACGTGTCTTTTCCTGTGCTTATGATTGGGCTCTTTTAAAGCACTTTATGTCCTTTTAATGATTTTAAAACAAATCATTATGTTATGCTGCAAACTTATATTGTATGCTCTATTCTCGTCTAGTTTTTATTTTATTTTTCTCTCTTTCTATTTTTTCTGTAGTTTGTTTTTTATTATTATTGGTGTTTTTGTTTTTTTATTCTATATTTTAATGTTTCCAAGTTTGACTATTATTGGGTTTTATTCTTATTTTTTAAATTGCATGTTTTTATGTTGTGTTATGTTTCAAATTCCTACTGTTCTGTGTGAAAAGTGCTTTGAGATTACTTTTGTTGTGATTTTGATTGACTGATTGACATTAATTACCCAGTGTGAGGCTCATTCTGCACATGCTTACCTATAACTTCACCTATCATGAAAAGAGTATACAGCACAGCAGCGATGCCAAGCCTCTTCATCACCCTCGTCTGCTTGATCTTCTCCCTTTTCTTGGTGCAGTTATCACAAGGGTCCATGTTTAACCCCGGGCTGCCCAGACTGGACGCAGAGTCGAGCAGGGAGTCATCATCATCTGCCCCCACCACCAGCGTGTTCACGGCCACCCCGTTGGACGGAGCCCCGGCAGAGTAGTCAGACATCTCCCCGGACACCACTACCTTCAGCTTGTTGAATTTGGGCGCCTCATCGTCCACCAGCTCCTCGGAGAAGTCAAACTGTGCAGTGTCACTCAGGTCCCAATCACTGGGCTCCCTCCTGAAGGTGGACCACACTTTGCTGAAGAGATTCCCACCTGACATCTTTAATTATTACTACGGGGGCGGGGGCAGGAGACAGGTAAATCCAGGTGAGGTCTAACTAACTGTAAGTCACTGTCCAGTGTCCACTGAGGTAATCATTCACATTTTGCAGCATTTATACTCCATTTCAGCACCTGAAAAGGAAAGACAGTGATATTAAAACACACACAGAAAGAAGCATCTTTAGGTGACAGCTTTAACAAACTTATTATCGACATTGTCAAGTTAGAGACTTCGTTCAACATTATCACTCGAGCTGATAAACTTTGAGTCCAACAGCTAGTAAATGTTAGCTTTGTTGTGTCAAATAGCGAGAAAACGTCTCTCTTTGTCTTTATCTTGTAGTAAATTTCTTAATATAAAAAAACCACGAGCACGACTTACCTGAAGTTTGTGTAAACGTGACTTGCTCTTAAATGAGAAAAACCTGTCATTGTGGTTAATAATACTGGTGTAAACATCAAGAGTCGCGTCAATAAAAACCTTCGCACCCGGAAGCGACGAGCAAGTTTGGTTTCGTCCGCAGTCACATGATGACGTACAGGTCACATGATGACGTACAAGTCACATGACGCTTCAGACGCAGTAACAAATCTATAATATCTTGTCGTTTTTGACTCTTCTTGTTTTTGGAGAGGGGGCGTTAAATTTAACTTCCCTTCCTCACATCTTCATTAATAGATAAACAGGTAAGCTGAGGCTAACCGAGGTGAAGTGTTCACTGTGATCATTATTAAAAAAGAAGCTGTGAACAAGCTAAAGCTAAAGACTTCCTCAGTGTTTGTGATAAGCTATGAGTCCAGAGGCACAGGTGTACTGTTTTTACTGATAATTTTACATCTGATAAATATGTCAGATAAATATGTTGATGGGTTGTTGTTTTGTTTTTCTCCAGGTGTGGCTCTACAGTGAAGGTGCACACATGGAGGTAGAGGGACTGGATGATGAAGGAGCTTCGTCTCACAGTGAACTTTATGATGGTATGTTGTTGTTTTTTATATAGCAGTGTCATATTCTGCTTCCTACTTTCTGCATCTGTCAGGGTTCAGGTGTGTATAGGTACATGCTGGCTGAGCTACTTTCATTTTGTGATCATGCATACAGTATAAAGACTGTAAATGTGGCAGATATCCACTTGATATGACTAAATTGACTTAATTGACTGTTCTGGGTAGAGCTGAACTAAAACTGAAATAAAATAGTCGATATAAGACAGTGGATTTTCAAGTCTGTCTTAAAACAATAATCAGATAACCAAATGAACAGTGAGATTGTTTTCTTTCTATAATTATTCATCCTTTTCATATACAAGATTCCTTCACAATGCACTTATAATGTAAGTGACGCCAAAATCTACAAGTCTACATCTGTGCAAAAAAGTATTTAAAAGTTTATCTGAAGCTAATGTGAAGCTTCAGCCGTCCAAATGAGTCAAATCAAGTCTTTCAACGTTACAGTCTTTTTAATGCCAAGGTCCCTCTTTTTGTTACTATACTTCACCACAGCTCAACAGGGAAACACAAAAAGGGAATTTGATGCTAAAAACACTGTAAATGTGGCAGATATCCACTTGATATGACTAAATCAGACAACGGAAGCCTCATATAAGTTTCAAATGAACTTTTAAATTCTTTTTTTTGTTTGGCCTCCATCACTTAAATTGAAAGACCATTTTAGGGGGACCTTTTAATATCAAGTATGAACAGGAGGAATTGTTACAGCAAGAACAACTTGTTTCAGCGTTCATATGGGCACCTGACTGCTGGTCTGTCACATTTCAAGGATGCCAGTGATATCCTTTAGATTTGTCTGATACTGTAATCTCAACTCGGCATCAGCTGTCTGGGTCTTTCAGAGATTTCAACTGCATCTCAAAGTCTCTAACAGTAAATGTAAGTGGTTCAAGTGTTGTTAGATGATGAAGTGAGGAATATTAGTCATGTAATAACATGTAATTGTATACAGAGGGGAGATAGTAACCCCCCGACTGTTCAAAGACAGTATTTAATGGATGACTTAACCATTGAGTTGGTTAAAGTTAAACAAATACACACAGTCAACAAGAAAAAAGTAAATTTGTAAACAGCATAAGATATTATTTTGTCATACATACTGATCACATGTTTGAAAATTAACTTCAATGCTCAAGTTTAGTAATGCTGCTTGTGATGATATAAATGACCATCAGACTAATAGAGTGGATGATAGCAGACTTTGATGATACAGTAAAATGTGTGTGTTGATTCACTTATTCTTAAATCCCAGATCTCCAGTTGGTGCAGCAGGAATCGGTGTGTCTGGAAAGCTCAGCGCCTGTAGAGAATGTGTTTGTGGACAGGAAAGCAGTGGACAAACTCACGGAGGGATTACTCTCTCACTACCTACCAGATCTACAGAACTCTAAACGAGCCCTCCAAGAGCTCACGTGAGTTTTTTTTTTACAAAGTGTTTTGTAACACATAACTTTTGCACCTGATCATCACTAGTCACATGGCATGAGATACACTGCCAGATATTGTCAGATTTTTCACTGCGCCAGGTCCAGTTTAGGCAGATAATATTCCAACTAAAGACTCATTGACTTCAGTATGAGTCACATTAATAAGCACCACTTGGATCTGAATACTCCCAAAAAGTGTGAAAATGGTTCTTTTTCTTATTTACAAGCACTTAAGTAACCAGGTTAAAGTTGGATTTTTCTTCCAGAAAGCTGATTTCTTAAATATTATGTAAACAAGAAACCTGGTTTCAGTAATCCATGTAAAGAATTAGAGAAATCTGATTTTTTTCAGGTAGGTTTCTCTCAAAGAACACAGATTTCTCTGCCATTTGTATGTAAAAAACTCAGGATTCAATTGGCTTTTTACATATGAGTATGACAAAAAACGCCAGAAAGGGTCAAAAAGTCAAGCAGCATCTTATAATAATAATAATAATAATAATAATGCATTTTATTTAAAGGCGCCTTTCAAAGCACTCAAGGTCACCTTACAAGGCACATATAACACAAAAACAGTACATCAAACAAATACAAATCAGGTGATATTTAGTGCAGAGATAAAGAATAATGAAAGTAATAAAATAAATAAATAAAAATAAAAATAAATATGAACGTGACTTCAAAGTGCATTAATATAATGAAGATTGCATAGTTAATGGGAGATAGAGTAGGCCACTCTGAATAGGTGTGTTTTCAGGCGGGATTTAAAGGTGGAGACAGAGTCTGAAGTGCGAATGTCAGGTGGGAGAGAGTTCCATAGGCGAGGGGCAGATCGGCTGAAAGCTCTTGACCCCATGGTGGTTAAGTTGGCAGATGGAGCGAAGAGCTGGTTGGCAGAGGAGGATCGGAGAGTTCGAGAAGGTGTGTAGATGTGGATAAGTTCAGAGAGATATGATGGTGCCAGGTTGTGAAGGATCTTGAATGTGAGGAGTAGAATCTTAAAGTCAATGCGGGATTTGATAGGGAGCCAGTGAAGTTGCTGCAGAGCAGTGATGTGTTCAATGAAGGGAGTTATGGTTATGATACGAGCAGCTGCGTTCTGTACAAGTTGGAGTTTGTGGAGAGATTTCCGCGGAAGACCATATTATATTACACTACAGTTAGAACCAGTGAGCCACACTGTCATATTGAGGTTGGTGGTAGGAGAGAAATTTAGTTACTGCTCTGCTGTGTCTCTCCCTCACAAACTTTAAAAACAAGTTTTCTTTGCCTGCACAGACAGATTAATTATTTACACTCAAACATATTGACATTCACAGATTACAGTATGCACAGTTATCGTGCATACTGTACTGGATGGGTGAGTTGACCAGTTTCTTTCATGCTGGTACTGCTGAGAAATGCCCAGTGTACTTTGTTGGCTTTGAAAAGATTCACTATCAGCATGCTGGCGTTCACTTGCATACACTAAGCAATCTAAAACAACTTTAAACTTCCTTTCGCACACGTGAATTTCTTGACACAGTTAAAAACATCCTGTCAATGTCTGAATTATGATCATGCTGTATATTATCATTTTGTCTTTACTCTGTCAGAAGTCTCGATGTTGAATATTAAGTAAAGGCGTCCTGAAACATAATTTATATGTTGTTGAAAAATGCACTTGATGACATTTATTTCTTCCTCTTTTGTTTCGACCAGACAAAATCAGCTGATACTGTTAGACACGCTGGACCAAGAAGTCACAAAGTTCAGAGAATGTAATGCCTTACTGGACCTAAATTCACTGGTATGTTAGGACCACATTATAATCCCATTTGTATTTGCCATGTTTTGCCTTGTTTGTTATCCCTGCACCAATCAGCAGGTATAAGTCCTAATCCAGTTTGTTGACTCTAGTTTACAGAGGCGAAGATTTACCACAATAAACTGGTCAACATAAGGAAAGAGATGATTATGCTGCACGAGAAGACAACTAAACTAAAGGTATCTCTCATGTCAGCCAACCTCTGTGTGTTTTGCCAACATGTGTATATATAAGACTTGCTCAGTGATAAAGAGCAGACACTGTTTAGTGCAAATGTAATATTGGAAACACTAATTAAATGTTGACTGTTGTCTCCTGTCAGAAAAGAGCTTTGAAGCTTCAGCAACAGAAGCAGAAAGAAGAACTGGAGAAGGAGCAACAACGTGAGAAGGAGCTCGAGAGAGAAAGGCAGCTCATTGCCAAACCTGCTAAAAGAGCATAGAGTCCCCCAGTACGACTGCTGTATTAAAGGATACAGGTGGTTTTGCATGTTTCAGTCTATTTATTACAAATTAAGGGTCATTCTCATAAATTCTGACCATTTCACAAAGCGTAAGTATTATTAGAGTTTTTAAATTATTATTGGTTTTTGGGCATTTTTGCATTTGACTGAGACCAGGGCAGAATGAGGAGAGATAACATACAAGGTTTCTAGATGGATTTGAATGTGTTACGGTCATATGGTATGCCAGACAGACATCAGACAGTCCTGGCACTTGAGCCTTTTTGGATTTTGGAATGCATTTAGTTGTTTTCCACGTAGCCATTGTCTCATTCATTGTTCATTACAATATTTTGTTAAAATCAACTTGAATCTTGCTTTGGACAGATATTTTATTATTGTCCAAGTTACTCTTTGTTACTGTTACATGGTAATGAAGATGAAAATGAATTTTGCTGTGAACTAAATTACTCCTCAATAACACATCAGACATGGATCCCTTAACAGGTTTCAAGTGTCTGCATGTTAAAACATGCATACAGTTTTACTACCCGTCAGCTATAGATACTTCTAAACACTGCAAGGGTTAATTCAGTAAAATAGTGCAACACAGCCTCTACAGTCAAATTATCAAAATAATCTCAATTAAAGGTCCAATTCATATGTTGTTCTGTAGATTTTAACTGCATCTTACTTGAAGATCGCACCCCTCTTGACAACTACACTGCAACAGTAAATAAACCAATTCTGTATGTTTATATCTGAAACAAACTGAAATGAATCGGAAACTGTGGCTGTCTGGGACGAGAGAAAAGGCAAAGTTATGGGATTGTGGTATTCTTTGGGAAATCGTTCACTTAACGCAGTATGATGTAAATGAGTTTTAGTAAATGGGCTAAAA
The DNA here is from genome assembly GCF_027409825.1 of Scomber japonicus. Lineage (NCBI taxonomy): Eukaryota > Metazoa > Chordata > Actinopteri > Scombriformes > Scombridae > Scomber > Scomber japonicus. The sequence goes on from NC_070578.1 coordinate 29,760,215, forward strand.
CATGCAAAAACTCTTGATCCTTTAAGTCTGACATTGCCAAGATCACCACAAACCAAAGACATGGACTCAATCATCAAATGCTGGTACTTCCTACTATCAACCTCTGAGGACACACACAAACTCGAGCACTCGGACCTCCTGAGAACAGAAAAAAAAACAACTTAAGAGACTTTGAACAGGAGAAGAATCAATGTGTTTGCTGCCTTTTGTTAAAGATAAAGTATTAATATATCTTGTCTCTGGGCATTGTGCCCTTGTAGTGTTGAATGTTGAACTGTTATTAAGAATCAGATAGGTCTGCACGAAGATTGACTGACGGTATTTCTGGGGTCCAGACATTATAATGGAAGATGTACCAAACGTTCCCCTCAACATACACAGCATATTTAAATTTGTTTAAACAGACCTTTCAAGAGGTTTCTTTCTATGCACTACTTAACCCTGGATCTCCATGTTTGTAAGATTAATAATAAAATTCATGTAAACTGGTTTGCTTTATTAATTCAGCTTGTTTGCCTGTTTTTAGCACAGAATCTATTTTAGTGCCTGCATGTGTCACAGTTACATGACAATGAAAAATACAATTACAGTGCGAGTCTGTAATTGTCTGTAATAAGAGTCTTTGTCCACCAGGTGTCAGTGTGGACCAGGATCTGGATCCACTGCAGTTCAGTGATGAGCACTGGCACCTCATTGAAGGCTGAGTGGCTCTAACATTTCTGCATGGTTAGCACACCTACAACCAGGGAAGAAGATGCAATTACTTAGTGAATTGACTTTGTGTTGTCTTTGGTTGGAATACAAATCTTCAGAGTCTCTACTCTTCATGCATCAAACACAATTTAGCTTTCTTAAAAGTGGATCAGTGCCATTGTGTCACTTCATTAACTGTGCTAAGACACCAACATCCCCTAGTTGTCCATTTATTCTTGTGGTTTTACTGTTATCAGGAAGACTTGATCCGATAAAGACAAAAATGGAGACTCCAAATGTCTTTTTATTGAACTCTGCCTGGACCTTTTCATGAATAAAACACTAGAATTGTCATATTGTGTGCTGTCATATTATGTCCTGCTTTGAGGAAGGTATTCACTAGTATTTAGTTTAAAATAATAATTGCTTATAGTGGGTTTTTTTTTTCAAATACTCAGATAGATCCTATTTCTTACACAATGTCACTGTCAGTTATCTAATTAGAAAATAAGAAATTTTGTTTTAGAAGAGGCAAAGGGCAAATATTTCTGTATCACCTGGAGTGTTTCTGACACTTAATTCCCCAGAAATGATGGTGAAGTGGAAGTGGTTAATTACAGATATCCAATCAGGGACTGATCACCTGTAATTTATCAACTGGAACTGAGCAGCCGGTAGAATAGTGAACCAGGAGGAGCAGGAATAGCTATTTAAGTTATTGACTTTTACCCCAGTTGGTTAACAATTCAGCTCCAGTTTTTCTCCCATAAACCTTAATTGTCACTGAATTGGAAAACACTAGACAGATGTTGTCAACCAACAGTGTCTCTTTTCACATCTATTTTGAGCATCATTGTCATGTACCAGCCATACAAACTGGAGTTTGTTGACGGAAAAGTAGGTTACATTCCTCTGCATCCCAACAAGTATCTGCCCCACCACCTCCAGTTCACATAAAACTCTAATTTTATACTTACTACTACAGCAGGAAACTCAGTCAAAACCAACATGGCTTAGTTCACCTCCGCCCATTCCTGCTTGAAGCGGAAACTGCACCACAGTGTGGCCATGGAGGGGTCTGGCCTCAGGGAGAGGGGCAACCTGATTCTATACGGATATAAATGAGGCAATGCAGTAGAAACCACATGTTGAATGTAGTTTTCTATATCTTAACTTTGGGGTTTTTGTTTGACATGTTTCTGTGTTTGTCTAAATACAGTGGCTCCACATATGAATGCCTGTATATACAAGTTCTGCAGGTGCTCACTAACAGTGCAAATATATACCATCTTGCAGCGGCATTATCTTGTCAAAAACTGGCTCTTTTTCTATATTTCATCTGCCTGAACAGAATGTCAGTTGATCAGGAGATATTTGTTTTTCCTGTTTCATTATTGTCTTTTGAAGATTGAGGTTGATTTAAATTAGTCAGTGAACAGTTTTTGGGGTGTGGGAGCACATTCAATTCTGTTTAGGGCTCTTAAAAGCATTGATTAAATCATTTTTACAAAGCCATAATAAACATCAGATGTGATCACCAGTAATATACATTTATAAAACATTTTAAAATTTGAGAAAAAAAATCCACAAGCTCCACTTACAAGGTTTATCCCTAATCATTCACTCTCATCTCAAAGTTTTCATCAGTTTTAAGTATTCATTATATTTTATTTATCCACTTTTGTACCAACAAACAACAGAGTGTTTTGCTTTTGTTTTTTTCAAACTTTTAAGTAGTAAAATCAAAATAGCATTTTGTCAGCTAAATCTCCAACAGGCCCCGCCCTTAATTAGTCAGTATTTTCATTGAATAAGGCTCTGTTGTTGGGGAAGGAGGGGGTGGATGATGGTCTTTTGAGGGGTAGACAGCTCAGAGAAGTAGTGGTTTCCGAGGCTGGGTTTTTCTCCTCCAAGCGTTTGGTTTTAACTTGTCTCTGCTTTTAGAAAGTTGGCCGTCGGGGAAAACACAAACTCAACCCTAGCCAAAACCACAAGCGAGTCACAGACATGGAGCAGCAGCATATGATGATGTTGTAGTGGGCGGCCTTCCTGTCTAAGTAAACAGTGATTCAGACGGGTGAGCAGTGGGAGGTTGTGGTCTGCTTCAGACTGGCAGCACCAAGCCTCTCCCAGACCCACCATAACAGGATATGGTCCTCTGGCCCAAACTGAGGATAGTTGCATCATGTTATTATGTCCCTCAGGTTTTACCATTTGGTTGGTGTGGTAATATTCATGCACTCTGTGTACCATGTGAGAGGAGCTGGTGCAGCGACTCTGGAAAACATATTTCTTTGTGGTGTTTTTGACCAGTGTGACAGTGAATGAGGTTACTTTCCCTTCTAAACCATGTCTTATATAACTCTACATACGCAAGTCTGGATAAATGGGCACGGAGAACATTAGTAATTATGTTTCTATGACTCAACAGATGGTACAGAGTAGATACTTGATCAAAACAGTGCACCATGCAACCAACATGTCTTTCCAAAACTTTCCAAACAACATCATTTATACATCTACGAATAATTTATTTTGACCTTACTTATTACTTATTGCCCTTAATTATTATTATTGAGATGGTTTCCTTGATATTTACTTCCATTTTATGGTACCTCTACTTTAGATGCAGATAAAGACTGCATGCACAAAGCGTTTTTTTTTAAATGTTTTGCACTAAAATAGAATTAAATAATCTGATTACAGGTTACAGTACATTGAGTTTGCAATGCCATTGCAAGATTAGCCTGCAGGGGTTCAGTGGGGAAAAAAACTGGGCTGCAATTACAGAGCTCCTATTAAAGAGTTTCTGACCTCCAATAGCACTATTGAGCAGGTTTTTAATGAGTGGCATGCTGTGTTGTTTATGGGCACACATACACGTGCACATTGGTGGCACGAAAAACACTCTCCTGCCAATGATTTTCCGCTATTCCACTAAGGTGGCTGTAATGTGCCAAGAAATGCAGCAATGCACCAGGGGAAAAGCAGACTTCAAGCTTGTAAACATGAATGTAAATAAACCAAGATTTAAAATACTACTATTTAATATACGATTTTGCAAATGTTTTAAGAGGATGGAAATGCACTCAATGTGTGTTAAACCTCAAGGACACACACATATGTGTGAATACTCAATGTAAACAAGATAACTCCAAAGGGCTCCTTTAAACTTCTGTTCCACTACTCCGGACTATGAAACCTCTTTAAGTTGGTCCAATTTAAGTTTCCCTGCTGCTTTGAAAATGTGAGTCAGCTCACGAATTGAGAAAATGTGAAACCAATCAAGTCAACAACACCATATGGAATAAGTTCAATAAATTAAATGTATGAAATATCAGTCTGATCTGTTTCCCATTTATGTTTTCGCAGCTGCAAGAGTAATTTTTTCATTTGACAGTACAAATTGTGGCAGCTCACATCAGAGCCATTTTGTATCAGAAATTGTATGCAATGAATGATGAACAATGCTGCATTCAGTGATCTTTGAGCAACTGAATTTCATGTTAACCTCTACCATGGTTAGCATTGTTTTCAGTATTATGAAAAGAAACCACCGTGACTTATATCATGTCTTTTATGTAATAAAACATCAAGTTTTCCATCAAGTATATTTGCTTTAAGTTACAAAAAGAAGGATTTTAACTATCAAATAATGCTTGATGGGAAGTCTGCTGCAAGACTGATCATGTTTTCTTTTAAACTTTGCAAATCATTTTAAGTCAAAAAGACTTCAAGTCAGGTGAAGTATGTTTATAAGTTCTGAAATGGTCTGAAAATGAAAACTTAACTAGGAATTCATCAAATATATGTTTACACCAAGTTAAAGAAAATACATTAGTTGATTCCACTAAATCCTTAACAATGTTATACTGTATGTGCAGTTTTTTGTTTACTAGAATACCAGAGAGCTGAAATTAGAAATAGGCAAGATGATAACCCAAAAGTGAAATAATGAATGAATAATTAGACGCAGACTCCCTCTCCAAAGAGGGCCTCAAGACTTAAGTGTTTTATTTTTCAATTCAAATTAGCACAAACAAGCAGTTCTCTAACCACCAGGCTGCTGCAGCAACATGCACATAATGCGTACAATTTAAACATCTGGCTATGTATGTGTTAAAGAGTGTCTTGTTGTGTCTGCACTGTGGTAGAACTTCTCCCAAGCCCAGTCCCATGAAGTGTAAACACATACAGTGAGGGCGAACCACAGTCGGTGAGAAACGGTTTTCCCATTGGCCCTACAGGTGCGGCGTTAACCCTGTTTGGCTCAATGTCGTGGAGGCTAAAGGGTCACATTTTAAAAACAAGTCCTTGCAACAACTCCAATCGTCACATAAGATTTAATGGCACGACTGGTTGGTTTCATGGGCTCCTCTTAGACTGTAGTAAAAGCTGTAAAAATAGCAACAACTCGTAGGCTGAAAAGGAGGCTTTGAAGAGCGACGTAGGCCCAGTTGTGGTGGAGGGAAAGAATGATTTGATTAGATGAATGTGCCCTGTCTGTGTTGTTTTCTTGGGTTGGGTAACGCAAGAAAACAGGAGGAAATATGTCAAAGGACACATAGCAATGATGTGAGCGAGACAAAGAAATTGTTTTCAGACAGGCGGCCACAGATTCGCAGTCACCTCTACTGCCAGGATAGTTAGTGGTTGCATTGCCGTGTCCTGTCTGACCTGTGTGAGGTGAGGACGTGATCATCCAAACCTTAACTGTATGGAGTTAGTCTGAAAGGGAGGATTTATAGTGTTGTTTATATGCACTATTTGAGTCAACCACAGCAGACTGTTGCTTCCTCTACTCTTTGCATCCACTGAGGAGAGGTGTGTAGGGAGACAGAGCAAGAGACGGGTGCACACATACACTCATGCAGACACATGCTTATTCACATGCACAAACAAGATCCAGTAAAATCCAGTATTGCAGCCCTCATAATCCCCAGTGTGGTGGTTGTTGTGGTTTAGATAACTGCAGGGTTTGTTGTTGTCCAGAGGCAGCATGGGTGTCAGAACTTGAGTCAGTCAGTCCTTTATCACCATGGTGCAAACCATTCATGCAATATTGTTCACACTAGTCTGCAACCCAAGTTTGAAAGCTTGTTGTTTTTTCATCTTTAATATTTTGAACTTTACCTGACTGTCCCTTCTTTTGCTTTAAATAAGTTCAGGTAGAAGTCACTAGTAACTGTATGCAGTCAAGCCGTTGTGCAGATGTGGGAGGGTCTTCAATTTTTCTTCTTTTTTTTCAGCGGATTCCTTGCCAGCAGCAGTCACAGTTACATAACTGCTTATCTCACATAGTCAAGTCTAGACTGACTGCTGTTAGTTTGCACACTCTGTGAACACCCATTTTAAAATGAATTAGCCACTCTTTGAAGGAATAAGGGTCTTCTAAAAGTGATTGCTGGTGAGTTACTGTTAAAATATAAAGACATATGAAGACATTTGGGCAACAATCTCACATAGAAATCATGCAAAAATGAACATTTCTTTTTGAAGGTGTGCATAAGTTGACACAGAATAAAACTTTCTGTCTTGCCAAAGCTGAGGAATTGCATTGTAAACAGGGGGGATAAAGTATTATTGTGTTTGTCCTACAGGAAACTAAAGTAGGTTGGAGAAAATTGCGTGAGATAGGACTGTAATAGGATCTCCTACTCACACTCTTTTTTTTCTCCCACACTCATCCTATCTCTCTCTCTCCCTCTCTATGTATTTGAATGTACTGACACAAACTTTTGTAATTCAATCCGTATGGCAACCATTAACTGAGGTAAATCTAACAAAGCTAGAATGGTAGAAAGCCAATGAATACTCAATGAGTGTAAAATGTTGTTTGAGAGCCACTGAATGAACATATGTTGATATGGTATATGGTCTATGTTGTTTAACAATCACAAATATTACAGGCCATGGACATTCATGTGTGTGAAGGCATTTAAACTGGCAAGCAAATTTAATGTACCACAGGGAAAATGGGTGGAGTAATACTGGCAGTTGTTCAAGGCCATTGAAATGCATGAAAATGACACTAAAACCACCTTTATAAACTAGTAGCTAAATGACAATACACAAGTCTGTGACAAATCAGTATGTCTCCCATTATTTATTGGAAACTGTACATGCCGCATAGGACAGATGTTCAGTGTGTGTCCGTGCTGTTGCTGCAGAAACATTGATGTGTCAATAATCATGCTGTCTGTCTGGATACAGAGAAACACATAAGAGCTGCTTTGTGCTCTGTGGATAACCCTGCACATGCTCTCTTTGTCACGCGTCCATGTGTCCTCCGGCAGTGTAATATCAACAGTTGGAGATGACTTTTGTTCCAGGATGACACATTCAGCAGTATGAAAACAGTGACTGTTTAATGGAAAAATAGTCATGGCTATAGATCTGAAAATAACTTGTAGTTTCTTTTCAAAGTCAGGTTAGTCAAAAAAAACGGCTCACTTGAATAAAACTCTTATACATGGATTTTTAAAAACTGAAATCAATATATTGAAAATGCATTTTGAACTTTTAATTACAATAGCTTTCTCACCAAACAGCAAGAACCTTGTGACCATGATCACAAAGGGGGAGGAAAAACGACTCCTCAACTTATATGTAGGCCAAGCATTCTTTCAGCACTTTTGACCTACTTTCATATGTGCGTATAGTATCATTACATAACGTGCTTCTACAGAAGACTTAAGAAAGGACCATGTGAAACACATTTCACTCCCTCAGAGGGGCCTGACACACCTATGACGCCGATAGCTCCAGACATCTGTGGATTTAACATACATTTCATAAACTGTGTCTTCTCCTTCATTTTAACATTAGAGGGAAATAAATGGACTGATACACATGTGCAGTATTAATGCATTGCATAATTCAACTAGCTGGTCAAGATGTGTGGTATTTCAATTAAAATCTGCCCTTCAGCTTACACATAACCGACACAGCCCCCTCTCATAAATGTATTACACTTATCATATATGTTATGAACACACAAATACACATTACTTTATGTGTGCCTGCAGTGGTGCCACATTTTGCAACCAAATATCTGTTGCTACATCTTTATAGACATCTGTCAAAATAGTCAACCTTATTTTTTGCCAACTCTCTCTTAAAATGTTTTTTTCCAACTCTCACTCCAAGTGATGGTCTGCTATGAGATAATTTTCTGCTAGGAAACTCTGGTGAGCTTGGCTTTGTTTACGGTAACCAGGTAACCAAACCAGGGCGTTTCATTTAGTTTGATTAGACCAGCATGCTAGGATTTAAAATATTTCTTAATTGAAATTTAAAAAATTGCCCACATATGTAATGAATATATCATAGCTTTGCTTCAATATCATGTAAATTACATTACAACAGACAGTTAAACTCCTGCAGTCCAGTACATCATGTAGCCTGCTTCTCTGTAAACGCAGTTAAAGGAGCCTTGAAGTGTATAACTCATGACATCACTCAGCATTTATTTTTCTGATGGAAAGTACTACAGAGAAAATGTGTCTAAATTTAGATAAGAGTCGTTCTTAAAACCTGAGGTCACGAGGTTTAACCTTGTGACTACACTTATCACTCACCAACTGCTGCCTAGAGCCAGATAGTGAGAGCTGTCAGTACACTGCGCCCTACTTAACAGCTAAGTGTTGAAAAGTGGTATATGGAGAACATTACAAATTTACAAATGTGTATTTTATGCATGCCAAAAGTCTTAAAATAAATGGTTCCCAATATTTTGTAGATCTTGCCTTTTAATGGCTAGCAGTGTGACAGCTGGACAGAGAGGCATGTCTCCATATAATGACAACAAGAGAAAAAAGTTATAGGAGGATCATTTATTGACAAGTGCAACCATCCTCTGAACATATCCATCAACTCTCTTGGAGTATACGCTGTAACAAAGCAATAAATATGGTCGATATAAAATCATGCCAGCATTTGATGCCGTCAGTTTAACATTTACAAAAAAAATCATAGCAGTCAGCTAAATGAGCTGCCAGGTAGAAACTTAAGGCAAGGCGGTCTTCTTCTTGCAGGCTGAATATATGCTCCTTTTAGCTGATCAGATGACCTGAAATATAGAAAAATATAGTTAGAAACACACATATGATAAAGTCATATTGTAGCAGGTCAGTCAGATGATTTTTGTACCTTTGTTAAAGAGACTTCTGGATGTTATTCAGGATGTCACCATAGACAAAGTTGAACAGTTGTTCCTTTGACTTAGTTCCATCTAGCTGCACTGTAGTGACAAAAACAAATACAATTACATTTCAGCTTTGAATATGAATACAGCCAAAAGTAACACATTTGAAGAAACATAATGCAGATACTTACACACGTCAACACCTGATGTCTCCATGATGTTTTTGTGTTTCAGATACATGGGCCAGACGTGACCGTCAAACAGGCCGGGGGGGTCTGGCACCGTGTAGTTCCTAGAGCTGCAGGAGACACAAAAAAACAATTATGTAAAAGAAAAAAGGTAATGAAACAGCAGACGAGACAACAAATACCTGCCAAGAAAGGTGTAAACACTAATGCACTTACCACCTCCTCTTTTTGCATTCTTCGTACGGGATGGAAATAAAGTAACGTTGGTTCAGCGCGTTGATCAAAGGTCTGCAAAGGTAAAGACAAATTAAAATCCAGCTTGATGGCCCCATTTCCTTTTTTCCTAATGAAGCATATAAATATAGCATGTGTACTTACTCGTAGGTGTAAAGCAGGAAGCCTTCCACGATAAGGATGTGAGTCTCCTCATCCTCCTCGTGTTCAGACTTTGGAACGATGTCCGTATCCAGGGTGTTATTGACGCCATGAGACTTTTCAAACTTCACCGGGTTCTCCAGCCATGCATAGATGGTACTCATCATGGCGTCCATGTCCAGAGCAGTAATGACTGAAGGTTAAAAGCGGGTAGGAAGGGTGGAAGAGGGGAGAAAAAAAAATATATATATATATAGAAAATTGCAGAAATCAAGTAAGAAACGTGTGTTATGTATTCATGTTATGATATTTTGCATGCAGATTGCAAATGAGGAAAGATGTTACGATTAGAACAAACATACGCACATACACACCACAGACAAACAAATAAACAGACACACAGACGCACAAACCCTTCCATTAAAAACCCCGGCTTACCATCATACTGCTTAAAGCCATCTTCGACTTCAATCTGATCTTGGGGCTGAAACATACATTGATAAGATGTACCCAGGTACATACGACTAGTGCTACACGCTTCTATATGGAAGTCTCTGATAGCGTTCTGTCTATCTTTTTACACACTTGCTTGTAACGTTACTATATCTCGTAACATAGGCAGCAAAGTATAAAAACAACCCCACCATTTTATCTTGTCTTACTCATTACAAATCCCCTTTTTTGTTTATAATAGTAAATATTTGTTTAAAAAATGAGCAATAAGTGTATGAGGCTCACCTTGAAGAAGTCATCTTGATGTACCACACAACAGTTGGGCAGGTTCTTGATCAGTTTGTTGGTAAGGGTGGTTTTCCCTCCATTGGTTACGCTATGTGAAACAAAGATATGAAGGGCAAATAAATGATGCAAGCCACGTTGAAGTTGTATGCCTGCAAGGTTAATGATTAGACAGCCACAGAAAGTGCTATAAATATATCACGATCATAAACTTGGTAGTGTAGTAACGTGTAATGAATGAGTTATTATATGATACTATACTATGAATTAACACTCATTTGAAAACATTGGTTAAATTAGGATTTTTCTTAGCACATACTGTGTTGAACAGGGAAAAAGGGTGGGTCAACCTGGTACAATGTTATACCCCCCCCCAATGCTTTTAGCCTCTCAATGTTATTAACTGTGTCGTTAGCTATACACAGAGGAGTCTTTCATGTCTACACACAACAGACCCACAGAATGAAAACTGCGACATGTTTGGCTTTTTCACAGCTTCAACAATAGCTCAAAAAAACGGAAGCAACCATTTAGCGGATGTCATGACCGGCTTCTCCACGTGTTCCGGGCTTTTACGGCCTAGCAGTGCAGCCATGTTAGCCGGCTGTCCATGCATGCTCCATGCTTTTCAACCCCCAACCCCCTCCCCCCCTCCCTCCCTAACACCGGGGCCCATTCATCCGGTCTTGCACTTACCCGCCGATGCCGATGATGTACTTCATGATTGCTGGATTGGGTTAGAGCTCGTCGATGAATAAAAAGGAAAAGCGAGTTCAAAAACGTCAATGAACCGGTTCGGGATGAACAAGTGATCAACGGGAAGAAAGCTTAAAAAAGAAAGAGGTAAAAAGGAAACGTCAACTACTCGATTCCTCCATGGCAGATGAGTTGAGTGAGTTTTAAGTGTAGAGCGGAGACGAGGTGTCACTCGGACGCGGTCTTCCACCGAGAGAGGGTCTCACTTCCCTGTCACTACTACACATACTGAAGAGAGCGGCGTGATTGGCTATTTAAACGCCTCGAGAGCCACGAAGAACCCAGATCAGCCAATCACAAGCCACTACGACCGCAGCAACCCACGTTACCCCGCCCCCTCGGCAATTCTATATTTTATTCATTATCTACAATGAACAGACACTATGACATATACACAGACAAATGGTGTGTGGAAAAAAAAACATTACACAGAATGAGACATAGAATAACCATGAAATATAAAAACAAATGATTAAGCCGATACTTTTCTAGTAATACATAGAGATTGTATTTTATTTTATTTTCATCATCTCCTTACTGTATATGTGTTTACGTGTGTTATGTTTATTTATTGCACATTATAAACAATAAACATAATACAAATACTAAAACATGCAGAGTTGTTTTTTTTAAGAATAGAAAACAATAACTAACAAAGAGAAATGTGCAGAAGCAGCCCATGAAACCCATAAGGGCTTGTTGGGTGGCCTCTCCTATTGTGAGACATTCATTGTCTTCTACTTTCATCTTGTTAATGTTTGCCTTGTTACTGATCTCTGTGTTGTACTTTGCCTTTGTTTTGTCTGTCAAAGCACTTTGTAAATTCTGTTTTTAAAAGGTGCTATATGAATAAAGTTATTATTAGTATTTGGGCACATTTGTATGTTTTCTTTCTTTGCATCCTTCATACAAAAAGAAAAAATAACTCAGTATTTTTGCTGTCATTTGGCAGTATGAAACCAAGTACACTTATTAAAGCGCTATTATACTACTATTATTTGAATTATTCCTCTTTTTTCCTTCTTGAATACATCTATTTCACAAAATGTCAACAGCTTATGTTTTACTCAGCACCATTTAATCAGACACTTATGTTGCAGATTATACTTTTTTACATCTGTCTTAAACCTCAGCCTCAGGTCAATTTTGACCCAGGAGGACAACAGGCATTTACTCAAAAATGTGTTAAATTAGGCATATTGACCCCCCCAAAAAAACAACTTTATATATATATATATATTCATGGCAATTAAAAGATCCCCACAAATGTGCTTTCATTTCACTAAAGATTTAAGATTTGATAAGCAAAACATACAATTAGCTTTTAGAATAGAGTAAATTGTTATGGTTATAACTACCCAGCAGTATATGATGTACTATAGTTTAAATTAGCTCCACCTTGGCCAACAACAGTAAAATGCCATATAACCGATGTATACATCAGAATTATCAATCCAGTATTATAATGTTTTACACTAACACTCACTGGGGATCATTTCACTGACAGGTACTTATCTTAGTCATGCTTTCATCTTACTTATATACTTTTACTTTTTTAAGATCCTGAATGCACAACTTTAACTTGTAATTAAGTATTTCCTCACTGTGTTATAGCTTTTAGGTCTGTGACTAATGATAATTTTCATCATTGATTCATCAGTTGATTATTTTCCTAATGAATTGATTAGTTGCTTGATCCATTGCTTGATCCAGAATATGGGGAAAATTTGACTTTGTTACTTTACTGTAGTTCATCCAGTAGTGCACGTCCACCTTGGCCATACTTCATTAACATATACTGCTTACATGTTAATACATCAATCATTTAAGGTCATTTAAGCTAAGCCAATACATTTGACCCTTACTTGATATGATTTGTATTGTACTGTAGAATGATATGATTATGACTTTGGGAAATGATTTATCACTTTACACTGTGTTAGTGTACTATTTGTGTACTTTTACTCATGGAAAGAGTAGAGGAATGTAAATAGCTAGTTTTACAATCATTGAATCTTTGATGAATACAATGATATATTGACTAAAGTAGACTGGAGTCTTATTGCATACATAATATTGTCTATAAGTAGTTATGTAAGAGTGTACATTCATTCAATATAAGATATTCACAGTTCATTGTTAAAATCATCTATGGGGCCCCTCTGTACTACTAAGACCTTAACAGACACATGTTAACAATATAGGGGATGCGTTGCAGGCATAGTGCAAATGACTTTCTCCTCCTATATTATTTTTTCTGTTTCACACATCAGTACAGATTATGTAACACAATGAGGCCTGAACTGCTATAGCTCATTCAGAGACAACAGTTGATAATAAAAGTCAGAGACACGAAAACAACAAACAAAAGTGGCTTCTAAACATTAACATCTCTCTGTGGTGTCTATTTTACCAGCCTGCCTCTGACCTCTCTTTGTTTTGTTTAGAAACTTCTCTACCAACTCCATGACACAGTTTCCTGAGGTTACACCAAAATATTACTTATGTCGGGGTTTACACCCTCGAGAACCTCAAGTATGAAGAGGAAGTCGCCAAGTGTGGAATTCATTTCGGCTTGTAAGACTTCTATTCATAGCTTCACTCAGATTTATTCTGCCAATTTGGAGCCCAGGACTGAGGGTTTCTTGAATTTCTTGAAACTGTACAACTATATGCTGCAAAAAACCTTTTACACCCAAGTCAGATGTAATGTTTCAAGAGGGTCAAGCTGCTAACTTCTACACTTCTATGATGATACTGATTAATATCGAAGTCTACAAGCGAGATGAAGACTTTCCAAAAAATTCTTGCTTCTCATTTGCCTACCATGTGATGTCACAATATTAACCTGACCCTCAAAATGTGACTGGGAGATTCGTTGTACTTTCAGCGTTACATGAAGGTCTTGTCACATTTTTCATGCAATTACTAGATATAATGAGGACAATCTTTTCTACGAATTCCTGTATTTGTCCAGGCCCATGATGTGATGGTTATTGTCTGCGGATTAGTCTAATTTAAATTTGAACAAAACATTTGTGGCTTAATCATCTCTCATTGGGTCAATGGCTAAATAAATATCTATAATATCAAAGGATCATTTGAATGTTGTGGTATGCAGTAGTTGTAAAAAATGGTGTCTGATGCAGTTGATTCTTGTAAAAGTAAAAGTGTTCGAATGTTTACATAATCAAAATGTACTTTTTCATTTCCCTGTCAGTGTCATATTATCATATGACTATGAAATAGGAATATTATTACTGATGCATTGCTGTGTAAGCAGCATTTTAATATCTTGGCTGGACAAGGTTAGGTTAATTGTAACTACTTTATAAACTAATGGTTTATTCTATAGCAATTTATCAGATTGTACAACCGGATCATATATTTTGTATGTGAAATGTTGATCTGAAAAGTCCATAACTGTCAAGACAATGAAGTATAGTATATTATAAAGTAGCACAACATTGAAATACTTCAAGTCAAGTACAAATGTATTAGTATTGTATTGTATTAATAACTCATAACACAGTGGAGCTCAAATTGTATCACGTAATCAAAAAAATAATTAAACCCAAACATTTATTTTGTGTGTCATTTGATAAAGTTTTATTGAAGGCTATTGCATCTACTACTACAACTTTATATACCTTATGTTTATCACACTAATATTGTGTTACACTTTCAATAATGGGTTTGCCGATCAGCACATTAATCTGCTTACTTGGCTTAATTTATGCTCTATTGGACATCCTGACAAATAGTTGCATAACTGTATGTTGTGTTAATATTTCACATGACACTTCTGTATTGTTAAAGCAGCTGCGTGTATATGTCCTTCTTTAATCATTAGTCCATGTACCTAAATACATAAACAGAGATTTGGCGCTTCAAAAATCAGGTGTGACTGGTTTTGCAGGTACGTTTTTTTGTCAGGGTTTCTTGACATGAGCCTAATAAGACCTGTTCTGCTGAATCAGCTGCAAAGCAAATACTGTACTGTCCCACATACAAATGTCTCATAAACCTGTGAGATACTGCGGGGTCTATGAACATACTCCTATGAATGTACACTGTGTTCTTTTTTGCACTTTTTTTTTTCTTTCACGCACTCTGGCTCTCTATGTTTCTCTGTGTCTGATTGTCACATTGCACCTCAGATTTCCAGCAGTCACATTTGTGTCATCCTGCTTTTTTCACATTTAATCTGATTGTTTTTCCACGAATGCCACATTTTCTGCATGACTTCAGTTTGTTCACAGTGCATTCAGGAAATCTACTATTCAATTTGATGGCGTGATACAGTTGGTGGATCATGTTGTATCAATACATGGTTGAGATTTATGCATGTACCGATTAAAATATAGCACTTGTGTTCTCTAATGGGTGCTTTTAGTAATATAACAGAAACTTTAATAGTTACTGCACATTATGTTCTGTTCTTATTGCTGAATGAAAGCACTCAAACACCCTACTGCCATCTGCTGGCTGTGAAAGCCTATCCTTTTGAAAAGCCATGACCTTCCTTTGCCCTTTCACTTTCAGCTCCCCATTTACATCACAAGACAAGCAGAGAGAGACGTACAGTCATGTACAAGCTGTTTCCTGTTGTCAGTTTTTTAAGGTCACTCATTTGGCCTCATTTGGCCTGTCAGTATCATAAGAATAACTAACTAAAACAAAACAAGTCAAACTAAAACAAGTCAAATCAATTGTATTCATACAGCCCAAAATTGGAATCAAAGATTTGCCTCAAAGGCTTTACAATATTCACAACATATGATAATCTTTACCTTTAGACAGTCAGGTTTGAAACTTGTTTTTACTGTGGCAGATCATTTTCAGTGGAAAATGGAGAAGAGAGGAAGATATCCAGAGAGAGAAGTAGTTCTCTAAAGTGAATGGGGTTCAGATTTGAGGATAGAAAGTATGGAGTCTATTTACGGTAAAAAGTATAGTGGTATAGTTTATATTGTATAGTTAATAATAAATCTATCTATGACTTTTTTCTGCTTTTTGAGTCACATGTATTTGGAATGATGCTGAAGAAAACCCCAGGAAACAGCTCAAACGTAGATGTCTCAGGGAATGATCAATTAACACTGATGCACATAATGTGATGATGTGCAATTTTCCCCAGAACTGCAGTAAACAAATTAGTACTATGGTAAACTTAGATGTTACTAAGATCTACAGCACAGACAGTTTGGTGAGTACATTTGCAAGTTTAACTGCTTTTACATTTTCTGAAGAAAAAAGTGATGAAAAAAAGAAAGGATATAAACAATGCTAAAACCACCAATCAGACAAAAAGTAATGATATTGTCATGCCCTGGAAGAAAAATTTGTGAGGTAATTAAATTTTCAGGACAAAGTTGGGATGCTGGTAATATTATTGGCTTCACAATGGGAAGAGTAGGGTAGTCATGGGTGAATGGTAATATGAAACTTCAGCTGTCCAAATCAATCAAATCAAGCAGATACTTTTTAATGTTACTGTGTTTTAGTTATTAGTTATTTCATATTATTTGTAAAATCATTATTCCACCATTATTCTTCACCAGCACGTCACTTCTTCACCACTATTTTCAATCTTTTAATCTTTCTGAGTGACAATTCTCAACCTTGACAAACAGTGAAGGTTGAACATTCCTTTTTTGTAACTTTGAATGTGCCTCAGTGTATTATGGTGTGTGAAACTACGTGATCACAGGCAGACGCTTGATGGCCACTCCCAAGATGATAACTAAGGAATGGTAAACATTGTTAGTTTGATGGCAACAGCTAGTTTGATAAAAAGGATACAAAAATGATGGCCAAAGGGAATGTGACAATGGGAGTGGGTTAAGTTGTGTTTCACAAATTCTGTTTTAGTTGCTCCGTGGACCAACTCAGTTTATATGCATTCTGCTTATTATACAGTAAACCTATTATTGAATTGAACTCTGCCAGTTTCTGTGTGTTCCCCTGTGATTTTGAAGTAACATGTGGAGAGCCTGAAGAATTCACTGTCCAAGCTGAATGTTTTCCCCATGACATCTGTCACAAAAAAACACTGGAAGCTAAAAATATTGTAAATTTGGCAGATATCCACTTGATATGACTAACTCAGACTGCTGATTCCTCATATAAGCTCTAGATAAACTGCAAATGACTGTGTGAACACACTGTGGAGTTTGGCCCACATCACCTACATTTAAAGGCACATTTGAAGGAGATCTTTTAACAGTCAGTATGAACAGGAGGAATGATACAGTGTGGAAAACCTCTTTCAGTGTTCATATGGGCACCTATCCTTTAAATAGCTATAATGTGGCCACTAAAGTGGGTAGAGGAGGTCATGCCGAATAGGGCCATCATATGCACAGTCTAAGCCTCGATTTTAATGAAAGAAAACAAGTTAGGGGCCTGACCGGACCTTGTGCTGGAGTTGTTGGTTCTGTTGGATAAAATTGAACAGGCTGGTGGCTCAGTAGGTTTTATTTGGGTGCCAGCCCATATTGGAGTAGAAGGGAATGAGACAGCACCCATGGCAGCTAAAAGGGCACTGAAGAGAAACAATTATCTGAGTGTATCTGAATGAGGATTTATCATATCTATAAGACTGTAAATGCAGAGCATTGTTATCTTGGCAACAAGAGAAGGCACACTTTCATTATGACCAGACTAAGATTAGGACACTGTAGATTGGCATGAGACAGAGTGAAAATAGGCAAGCATGGAAACTGCAGAAAACAATACACTGTTAAACATCTACTTGTGAAGAACAAAGAGCACAGTTATATAGGGTGAATTATTGTGATGTGTGACACTGCCAAAAGTGGGACACCTTAGCTAAAATGCATATTCTTCTAAGAAATGCTAATGAAAACGACCACTGTCCAATTAAACCTGGGGTGTCATGTTAAAATCACTTGACTACACACATGTGATTCCATAGATTTGGGTGGGGCGATCTTTTTTCTGTTAATGACATACATTTATTATAAATGAAGCAATTCTGCCAATTGTTATCAGATTGTGTTTATGACATATCCATGCATCAAAATATACTGTATTATGTTTAAAACATGTTTCATACCCTATTTGTTTTTATTTCAGTCAATTTTTCTATGTCCCAATTTAGAAAATGTAGTCTGGTACAGCTGGTTTTTACTAATGTGGGGGGGTCATATACATATTCTTAAACTCAAGTCCTGTAATAAAATAAAAAAATATATTATGCTCAAGCGCCAATTGCAAATATTGTCCCACATTACTTTTTCAGCCTACCACATTATAACATGCGGACAGTCTCAATAAGGAGCCTCTTAATTTCGCCAAGAACCAGTGAAAGATTGTGAAAGCCACCATACTTGAATCCACCACAAGAGGATTACAATAAATAACACCAACCTGCGAGAGGCAGCAATGTGCTGCAAAGCATCTAGCCTACCAGAAATGTGCAAGAAGAAGAGGCCAAATAGTGAAAAGGAAGAAGCACAAACATGCAGTACTCAATGGCTAAATGTATGCAAAGATTCTTACACCTAAGAATAATTGTTTCCCAAATTCTTTTAGTAAAGCTTGTGTACTAATAGCTGTTGAAAGACTAAGAAAATTCCTAAACCCAGGATGCAACCTTTACAGTCATAAAAAACTAAAGAAACCAGAAAATATTTAAATCGAGCAGCTAGAATCAGAGAATTTTCTTCTTAAAAATGAACAATGAATCGATTGTAAAAGTATTTGGTAATTCATTTCCTGCAGAGTGATGTGGCTATGTGCAGAGTTAGATGCTAAAAGGCTGTTTTCCAGCTTTCACATCCATTTGCTGAAGGAGGAAGTTTTTCTATGCTCACCTTAAATCATAAGTTTAACACATACACCCATGAGCATGAGTTTTGACATCACAACTAGATGTGAAACCATTTGTGGTATGCAACTTACATAAGTGTGATGTGAAAACTTGAAGCCTGCTGTGCAAAAAAAGAAGCTGAGAGTGGACGGAACAGAGAATTAGGCAACATTTTTATGTGGTTAATATTTCCATATTCATAGTCTGGACCTTTGATAGAGAGAAGCACAACAAATTATTATTCCAAACAGGGAATACATACATAATAAAACAAATTAAAAGTACAAATGTTACTGACATAATAATTTCAAGGTCCATTTACGAGCTTTTTCAGAGTTTGATGCTCAAGTACTTCTCATAAATGAGACGGCCTCACATTAACACGATGCTTTAAATTCACACTGAACTAATAGAAAGTTATAATGAGATGTAGTTATATTAATAAATCTGGAGTTTACACGTTATTAATAAAGCCGCTTGCTGATGAGTATAAATATTTTCAAGAAATCAGTGTAAACTTTACATTTTTAAGCCCACAGAAGAATTGTGATCTCCTGAAAGTTCATTAATCTTCTGCCTTGTAGCAGTAGACGCCATGCTTGTGCTGAGGAGGTGGAAAGCCAAAGCTGCGCACCCCCGGCTCAGAGGGACCGCAGTTTCGTCTTGGTCTGGTGATAGGATACCGAACACTTCCGTCAGCCAGCCAGCCAGCATCGCAGTGATCCAGCCCCGAGAATTTCCAAGCAGAAAAGAGCTGTCCAACTTTGGCAATATCTGCTCCATTCTCCACACAGGCCTGCCGAGCCTCTGTCAAGTTCATCTTGTTAGAGGGCTGAAGATAGTAGACCTTTCCTTTATAGGAAACACAGTTATTTAGAGATTTTTATGCAGGTTAGATCATCAAACATGTTGATGTTTCACATCCTCCATTAGGATGTACACCATTTGACTAGTTGAAAAGACTCATGGAATAGGTGTTGACTTACTTTAAACAGTTGAACTGTCAATGTAGACAAACCAAAAGAAATGTATGATGTTAGGGTAAAAATATTTCTATTATTATTTTCTGATTTAAACCCTTTAAAGGTTTATTGAAATGGTGATTGATTAAGATCATGAAATGGTGATTGATTAAGATCATGAAATGGTGATTGATTAAGATCATGAGTAAAAAAAAAACACAACCAAATCTGGGGTGAAAAATAAAATATGGGAGTTTTTTTTTGTTATATAGCTCTGAGTCCTTGTAATGTACAGTATGTAAGATGAAGGAATACGTGTGAATTACGGCTTTAATTTCTTTCATTCGATTCATTGTTACTTAACACAGCAATACAATTGTTCACTTTGAGCATAGAGGTCAGATTTAATGATTTAATGAGGCTTTATTTTGGGCTTTATGTATATCGCACATAATATCCAGTGGCAGCACCTTCTTAAGGAAGGAAACAGAAACAGAGATACAAAAATGTGCCTTTTGTCAAAGATAGCTTTAAAGTAAGGTGGTAGGCTATTTTATCATTCGAATTTAATTGTAAAGCGTTGATGAAGACAAAAATGAGGGTGTCACTTTTTCAAGTAGTGATTTCAAGTAGATATTTAAAAGGCCTTTTCCAGGGAAGGCATTTGGACAGGTCACAGGGGGAAAAGCCTGTGTGCTATTAAAATGAATTCCATTTAGCTATTTTGGTTTTAGGGTCATGGCATTGTGCATGCATGATGGCAGAGAGCTGAGGTTGTTAGTAACACCTGTGCTTTTCCTTCCATGACATGTCAACATGAGCCTGACGTCTTAGATTGTTGGTATCACTCCACATTACATTCTCAAAGATCACTTCACCTGGCAGTGCGGAGGAGAAACAGAAGACATCATAGCGATGAAGGTGCAGCTCTCGTCTGCCGTAGCTCCGGACTCCTGGAGCGAGGCCGTGTCCTCCACAAGGCATTCTGGGCCGGGTGATGGGGTACTGGACCGTCCCATCAGCCAACCAGCCTGCGTTGCACCAGTTCAGGCCTTCTTTCCAGGACTGGAAGAGCTGAGTGAAGGTAGCGAGTGTAGAGTCCTGCTCCTCACAGGCCTGCTGGGCACCCAGGAAGCTCAGGTGGTAACGTCCACGAGGGTGCTGGTAGGGAAACACCACACCTGTGTAGTGGAATTAATCAGACAGCCGTTATGTTGTAATCGTAAGATGAACGTCTACATTTTATGTGGGTTTGTACAGTAAAAGTCTGCAGCGTGATTACCTTTAAAATATGTACTATAATGCTATTTCTATTATTACTGATACAACTGGTAGTATCTTTGCATCCTCCGCTATTAATACTTACTTTACTGTTAAAATTGCTTATATTACTAGGCTATTATAACTATTTCTCCCTCCTCAGGCAGACATTACAGAGTCCCACAGTGCAAATAACTGCCTCAAACCATCATTCATCCTAAGACCTTTTAGAGACTTCTAGATAGCACCAAGACATAGATTTGCATGTATCATATGGATATTTAAATCATTGCCATAATTATAATTGCCATGATTGTCACCAGAAATTTTACTGGGGACGTGTAATATCTGTCTACTGCTAGACTGTGTGTGTATGTCTATGTAATTAATTAATTAATTTAGTACATCTTTTAGCTGGTTATCTTTGTATGATCTGTTTTTTTCACTGTATGTTTGTCTGATGGTTTTTGTTTAGATTTTGCATTTTTGATGGTGTTTCTCATGACTGATGTAAGCAGTGCTCTCATGGACCAAGACAAAGTTCCCTTGAGGGACAATAAAGTCTTACTTTAATTACAGTTACTACAACTAAAAGATCTATTACTTTTAAAATGATTTAAAATGTCTCATCGTGCCAGTTACAACAACACTTATCAGAATATGAAATCGGATCTATTGTTGTGAGAAATTATTAAATCCTTGTTACAGAGGAAAGGAATAGACCAATGTGAGTGAGACTGAGCAGTCAGTATAAAGCAACACATTTAGTTGAAGGAACTCGCATTACGTCTAGTAAAAGTGTTACATTTTAGGTTGAAGTACCTCGTAATTCCAGCTTGACCGACGTGCTCTTGTCCTCCAGTCCGTCTACCACCTCACAGATGTAACGTCCTGAATCGTTCAGCTGGAGTTCCGTCATCATGAGTGTAGCGTCTCCTGGGAAGTCCTGCCTGAGCTGAACTCGACCTCTGATCAACAGACAAGAAGCAACAAACCAACAGATACACTATAAGGAAAAGGTTAGAGGGATCATCAGTGAAACACTAATCGATCTTTTCAACAACCTGAAGTCTCCAAAGCTTCGACTGCGGGACCCAATAACCACCAGCACATCTGTCTCATGTTCTCCAATAACAGGGTACCAGGACCACTTGACTCGGACCTCTCTTGAAGAGTTAAGTTCAGGCTCATACCAAAACCTGCATGGCAGAGTGGCATTACCCCCTCTGACTGCAAACACAGATGGCTGAGCAGAGTCCACATGGAGCTTCTCACCGTTGAAATTAACTAGAGGAAATGCAGACATTACATCTGAGAATGGAGCTTAAACAGATTTAAATCCATCTCTAATATAAACATATATAATGATTTAAAATATATTTTGCTTATAATGTGCATACTTTTGCCTTTTCCGTTGAGGTAGTCATGGTAGAAGAAGCGTGTCGGGGTACTGGGGACAGCTAGGGCCCAGTTTGTGAGAGCCAGCTGAACTCCCAACATCAGCAGAGCCTGGATGCAACAAACCATGATCCTGACTGGAATGGCAAATCCTGATCCTGTTTGGTGTCTGTTCAACCCTCAAACCTGTGGAGAGACATCTGATTAGCTCTGTGCTCCCAGAGGCACCAACTACACACTGATAGTATAACTGAAAAACATTTGTGGCTTTTTCTTTTT
The DNA here is from genome assembly GCF_027409825.1 of Scomber japonicus. Taxonomy (NCBI): domain Eukaryota; kingdom Metazoa; phylum Chordata; class Actinopteri; order Scombriformes; family Scombridae; genus Scomber; species Scomber japonicus. The sequence continues at coordinate 29,782,847 of NC_070578.1, forward strand.
CTGTGTGCAGGGCTTTGCAGTTTTGTCACACATGAGGTAAACACACATACACATAGGTATCCGAATGTGTTGTCATCCCATGGTCGACCAGGGTCACCTTCAGTCACTCTGAATTTCATCAGTTGTTCATCATTGTGTTCCTGACTTCCCTTCCTCTCCCTCATCTTACAACACCTATTCATCCTCCTCTTACTTCTTCACTTCCTAGTCCTTGTCCTCTCTGTCATCCGCTTGTTGTCACCCCTCCTAATCTCTGTCCAATACTGGCTTCCATTGTTTTCTAAACCAAATGTTTATCTGTGACCTACTTATAGTGCTCAAACTCTGATTTGTAAGTGAATTCATTATCCCAAAGTTTTTTCATGTTTCAATGAGGAAAGCAAATTGGCATAACAGTTTTGTAGAGATCAATGTTTGCAGTTTAGCTAGAAGTGTGTTAATACATTTCAAACTAAATGTGTTTTCTAGTGTCAATGAGGAAAGAAAATTGGAGAAGAGTAGCCCACAACAATGTAGAGACCAATGTTTACAGGTCTGATAGAAGCGAGTTCATAAAATGCAAATTGAGTGTAAAGCAATGTGTATTAAATGTGGCACACTTGGTAAATGTTAATACTTTCAGAGACTGTGCTTCAAGAATCAGTATTTGTGTTTAATCTTTCAGGGGAAAAAAACTGTAACACATAATCTGTTGTAATTTTACAGTAACGCTGAGTGTAGTGACAGTACAGTGCCAATAGGGGGCAGTATGATACCATGTTGGTGAGCTTCGTCTATTTACTATAAAACTTTATGTTTCCACTTAAACAAATCTTAGCTGTGCTTTAAACCTGTAAGTCAGTGGAAGTAGTTTATTTTCATTGCGGCCAATAACAGTTACTTCAAAGTACACATTTAAAAGATAATAGGCTATACATACATTTACTTTATATTTTCGACAGATGCCTTACTATAATACAGATAGGCTGCACCTAATCCTGTCGAGAACATCATTTCCCCATCCGATTTATTTGCGCCTTTACCTTAATCTGCATTTAGAGATATGTTACATCAATCTTTAAAACCCTTTTCCTCAGTGTTAGGGACCTATAACACCTGGACACAGGTGAGAACAAAAAACATGAAATAACAATTCAAAAGGTTCTTCTAAAATTTAAAGGTAAACGTGAAACAATATTCAAGAGCATAATAAAGCACTTCATTAATATTTGTCGTTCTTTACTCACCCCTGGAAGGAAGAAATCCCTCTGGAAGGAAAAACTGAAGAAAAAGATGTGTCTCTCTCCAAGTGACGCACAACTTCTGATGCCCAGAGTGTTGATCTAATATCATTAGAGAAAGCAACAACAACAAAAAATCTGAGTATTTTTCTCTTTGTCGTTAATTAAAAAACAAAAAACAAAAACAACTTCACACCAGATATTTAACACTAAAATAGGTACAACAGTTAACAATGATACGTGGAGTCTAAGGTTGAGCTGAAGAGCTGCTCTGCTGCCAACAGCTCAGCCTGTGTGGACTGAACCTACCTGTGTGTGTTTCTGCAGTCAGTGAGTGCAAAGAGGACAGTGATGCCAAATATGAAGTCCACCAATTCATTCACAAGTCTTTTAAATGTATAGGGCGAGTATTTAAGCAAATAAATTAATGAAAAAAAAATGCTTTTTTTTTGTCAATTCTTGGACAGTGAAGTGTACATTTGTGAAAATAAATAAAGAAATGTGTTCCTAATAAACAATTTAAAAATGCAAACACATTGACTTTTGTCCATATAGATCTACAACCAAAACCAAAAATTACAGATCCATTTTGTGAGGTCACATTTAGCCTATTTCTCAATGAATAAAATACATACCAATGCTAAATCTGCTTTAGGGTTAAAATGAACCCAAATATATTTGTGTCAATGTGATTATTATGTTAAAGTGATCAAAAGTGACAGTTTGTGCACTGGGTGAATTCATGTATTACAGTACAGTTCAGTGAAGTTATTTTGATCCTGTCCCCACAAACATCATTTACAGAATCACTGCTTTCTTTTTTTAAATCACTGAAGGCCCGGCCATAACAAATAGGCTCATTTTGTCCAGCTGTTTGTGGAGGAATATCTTGTGATCTTACGTCCTCTGCATTGCTCCTTAACACTGTGAAAGCAGATGTTAGTTGACGAGGGTCCCCACATCTCTCCAGCTGGCAACTGCGCTTTCTTGGAAGCACTGTGATGTTTTATTAGGAGCCCTGCTATGTCTTGAAAAACACACATGAAATACACATTCTCATACAGTAAAGGTATACACATGCACAGTGGTGACAGATGTGTCAGAGATGCTCCATCCTCCACCACATTCATTTCATAAAGATGAAAGCTGTTGCCAGGGGCCAAACATACCAGGACTCTGAGCTTAGCAGGGAGATGAGGGGCTAAAAGGGTGTAATTACTCTCGTAAACAGCAGGCCAAAGACCAGTAGTCCAGCATGGAGGAGACTCACAACATCTCTGAGTGTCTGGGACTGAGTTAGTGTTTACATCGTCAAGGAAACATTGAAGGCAGCAAGGCAGAACCTGTTCTGCAAAATATTTGAGTTTGTTCTTTTTATGCAAATAAAAGTGTCTTACTGTACTTTTTCATATCATCTTTGGACATTTTGTTACATAGGAACGTCTACTTTTTGGACCATAATGATTCTCGCAATGATTCTCTTCTAAAAGCACGTTTTGATGAGCATGCTACTGTCCTTCATGTGGCTCCCTTTGTGTCCCCAGCCACACATCCAGTCCCCTGTATGTGGCCTCTCTGACCAGTCTGTACATGCAGGAAAACGACCACCAATACCCACTCTGACATGGACACTGTCTGACCAAATGAGACCCTGTCAAGCAATGGTAATAAAACTATTATGTAAATGGTGACAGACTGTATAAAATCTCAGACTCTCAGAGTGCATGGCAAAACAGGTCCTGTGTTTCGTGATTGAAAACAAACAAATGCAAAGATTTATTTTAATGTTTTAATTAATGATCTCAGTTCAAGACCAACAATGCATACAAAAACAATTGTAAACCATTTTTATTTTCTACATTTTTTCTACATATTTCACATTTTTTGTAAAAACTATTAAATTAAACGAAATTATGTCTAATAATGAAATGGAAAAGCCAGTTAAAATGTGTAAAAAAAACACTGATGTCGCATGAAATATATTAAAACATGATGCAGTAAACCCTACAGTTTGTCATTCCTTTGTTTGATCCAGTTTAAGACAGAGCAGTGTACTGGAGTGCAAATTATATTTTTCTACACTGGGCTTTTCGTCTCACATCTTAAAATACATATTGCACAGGCCCTGCTTTATTATTCTAGTTTGTGCCAGACAAGTTGGACAATGGGTTTAATGAAATTCATGATGCTTGTTATCTGTCCTCAGCAGACCATTAAAACTACTAAGAAATAGCAGGGTTGTGTAATTTCAAAGGCAGGACAGAAAAATACTTAAAACTGGCAGTACAACTGAAGAGGCAAAAAGCGTTATTACCAAGTCAAAATCAACATTAATTCTTATGAGGAGCAAATCTATGCAAATTTAAAACTCTGTGAGCAATGTCAAACAATTTTATTAACATGAACATAAAAAAACACTATTTAGAAAGTGCTAGAAGTGTTACAGTCCCAGATATTCAGCCAGCATGATCTTTATCCATCCAGAGAAACAAACAGTCGCTCCTCTGTGGGACACGTTCTCCACTGTCGTATGAGGAGATGGAGATGCTGGATGAGGAGGGGGCACTGATTGATGGTGACTTACAACTTTTTAGTCATCGCAGCCCAGCAGCTCCATGCGGAGAGTGATGCGCTCGTGCCACTCCCAGGGGACAACTCGGATGTATCGGGCGTAGAACGGTGGCTCAAATACATTCTTCTTATGAGTGTTGTTGTCAATGTTGCCTTGGAAAAGCTGCATATAAAATAAAATTAAGAATGAAAAAAATGTATGAGCAATAGTTACTATATATCATATATGTTGTCTTCAATGTTGTGCAGTTTATTTCAAAAGGAAATTCGATTATAAGAAGTAACAGGTGATAAGGAGGGAGGCTGATGGTTCTGCATGGTTAAGCTTGACACTAACATTATGTGATGCTTTAATTTCTACTGGGCTCAACTTTACTAGACCTGCACATTTTCCTGATTCTTTGGATCAATACATCCACCAAATGTCTCAATGACTGATTGCCACAAATGCCAATCAAAATATCCTTGAGCACAAGGCAATGTCATTAAATGTCTGGTTCTGTCCAAGTCCAAAATTCAAAAATATTCTGTTCACTATAATGAAAATCTAGGAAAACACTTAATTCTCAAATTTAAGATCCCACAATCATCACAAATGAGGCATTTTTGCCAGATAAATTACTAAAAGGATGAATTGATAGCTAATCAACAAACTGTTGCAGCTCTATTTACAACCCAGATCCTCTAAGCCTCACCCAAACATTAAGAGTACTCAGACAAAGCCTCGGGCAGCCTCATTATGTCATTAGCCTGTTAGCTCTTTGCTTAATAAAAACATCAAAGGTTGCTTTACAGTTTTATTTGGTCATCTGGGTCTAGCCACTGTATTAAGAGCTGCTCAAATTCTCTAAAAAAGGACAGGAGAAAGGGTCAATGCTGAGAGCAAGTCTTTCACTGCTCCAGTAAGGGAAAAATATATCATATTATAAAGGGAAAGAAATAAACCGAAGTGCTGACAGGTTGATAGTCATGTATAACTTTGTCATGGGAAAGTGGTCTCCGACTTTTGGACTCTACTGTATGGTTTTACAAACTGGGAGAGAGTTTATATAAATGATATATACAGTATGTATAATAATCAAGAGAACATACATTTTAGACTTCAACATATGTCTGACCTTATCATTGCTGGTGTTCTCGTCCTTCACAGTACTCCAAGAATCGCCATCGTTACTGTAAGCAACTTTAAACACTGCCACAAACTGCACCACCCCAAAGTCCTTGGCCCCCTGAGTGATGATGCCTGTGAGGCGCTTCGTCTTCTCTAGATCGACCTGGTGAAGAAAACAGCTATACCTTAAAACACTTGGCAGCTTCCAAAGTCACATAAACAGTGTGAGGGCGCTGCTGAACTTCCAACGCTGCACCAATTATAACAGTTTACCACTCTTACCTGGATCCACTCTGAGCGGTTGTTATGGGCAGGAGACCAGGCGTTGGTCTTCCCCTGCTTATCCAGTCGGGCAAACTGAGGGTGCCATGTGAAGGTATCAATGCCCCATGTGCGGTAAGAGCTGGAGGCTGAAACTTGCCCATCTGAGATGAGGCGAGACTTCATTCCCAGCGGCTCTGAGCAACCTACCGTGTTTGAATAAACTGTGAATAATAATATAATAAAGAAGAGATGGAAAGAAAGAGGAACAGAAAAACAAAGAGACAGGAAGAGAGAGGGGGAAACACCAATGAATACACCCAAAGAAAAGACAAATCAACTTTATCCACCATTTGAAAAAAAATGAGGAAAATTTAGAAACCCACCACCAAATGTGCCCGAATGGAAGTAAAAGAAAAAAGCGCACAAAAAGTAGAAGAATGCATTCAACATAGAGCTATATGTGTGGTGTGTCTACATATTTCTCTTTTATGTTCAGATAAGACAAAAGAATAAACATGTAAGATCTGTCTAGCTTTTATTGCATAGCACAGCTACCCACAGAATACTGGATATACTATACATTTTCTCTGTGGTCTAACCACGGCTGGATGTTACACAGCTGAAATAAACTCTTTGTCATTTTACTTGTCAGTGTAACCGCAGCAAGAAGTCAACACAATAAAACAAGAGACAGATGGAAAGTTAAACAAATGAGTCTTCCCTCACTTCTCCCCTCTTTGGGGTTTTAGATATTGTTGAATATTAATTATTAACTAAATTGTCTCTTTGTTCAAAAATGTTGAAGTTCAAAAATCAAGTCAGATTGAATCAAATCAAATCAGGTATCACCAGGAGTCGTCCAGCTGAATGCAGTGAGAGTTTTATTTGGCGACAGCAAAACTCTGAATCACAAAGTTGATAAAAGTAATTCATACACAAGCGACACGCATACAAACAAACGATACGCACACACAAAAAGCGTATACACGAAAAACAAAACAAAAGCTGCCCAAGACAAAAAGCTGCCCAAGATGGTTTGGGGAGTCATATTTATACTGTCAATATTGCCAACCCTTGCCAGAAGTTACACCCCCCCCCCCCCTCGTTTGGGGTACATTTAACCAATCAGTTTTCTTTCAAAACACATGATATCATCTTGGCCCAAAATCCTGAAAATGCAGGTGCTTTCTGATCTCCTCCCAAGTGGAGTTGTTTTTCTGGGGTTTTTTTTTTTTTGGGTACGCAGCTGCTGCTGGCTCAGCAGATCTTGGCTCAAGTCATGTCACGGTCACCCTGACCTGTTACCTTATTTCAACTGCATTCGTTTTCAATAATAGTGGTTATAATGATTATAATAAAGAAAATGAAAATCATGCATATCATATTAAAACACATATATTGTAGTTTTCATGCTTTTACACTCACTAAAGGCCGAATCACACATTTCCATTGGTTTTGGTTATCCTTAGCAACTAACAGTCCGCAAGGACTTTCTATATCAAAGCAATCTCACACAATGTTAATATCCATCATGAAGATTATACTCCACATATCCCCCCTATGTGACTCATAAGTCACAGTTACTCCGTAAAAGTTTCTCAAAACTATGCCCCTACTTGCAATAGTGATCCGTTACACCAGTAACGAGGTTCGTGTGGTGTTAGTATTTTTGACAATTAATAAGACAATATATGAGTCCATTAAATACGTTTTCTTTTTTTTTTTTTGATTAAATAAGTCCATTAAATATGTCCATTAAATATGTCCATTAAATATGGGTTCCAGTGCGCAAAACTCTAACTACAAGTACATGGTATAGTTGTACTTTTCCGTGCAGTTCATTATATCAGTGAGTTGCAGTGTCTCTTTTTTTTTCCTTTTTCCAGTGTATTTCACACAAGTGCTCCAGTGTTAATCTGATTCTTTTTCGGCTGATGCACAGACAACACAGGGATCATCTTCTTCACATGGCTGAAAAACATCCAGGGCAGTAGTAGGGGTATCCACCCCCAATATGCATGGTATATCCCAAGTGTGAGCGTACCCTCCGGTACGCAGGGTGCGAAGGCGATCTATCGCTCTGATGTATATGGCCATTTGATTCCTTGCACGATCCAAGTGGCCAATGAGGCAGCCTTCCCGCCTTTGAGTGGACTTTTTCTCTTTCTGGAATTTTTCGTCAGCCTGTCTCCGCTCCTCCCGCAGAATCTCTATGGTTTGTTCCAGTCTTGCCTCTTTTATCGCTGCAGCTCTCTCGATGTCACCTTTCTCTTTTCTCAGGCGAACATTTGACTTAGTCGCCTCACTGAGCTCCTTTTCCTGCTGCATCTTACGCCGGACCATGCGTACTTGCTTGGCCAACTCTTCGGGAGTCTGCCGAACTAGCTGGATGAATTCACTCCTAGGCAAACCTCCCACTCTCTCCTCATGGACCGACTGTGGTCTTAGTGTCAGCTGTCTAGGTAGACTCGGTGGGCTCACCCTCATTCTCTTTGGCTGTGGTGTTAGCATCAGGTAGGATGGGCCTGGAAGACTGGTATCACTGCTCTCAGTCTCCTCCCTTGGTTGTTGTATGTCGGGAGTCTCCTCATCAGTTGGAGGTCCAGGCGTTGTAGGTGAGCCTGGTGTTGGAGGGGAGTTACTCTGATCATCCGAATCATCCTCCTCTCCTTCTCGATAGAATCCCTCTATTGGTCCTCCTGTTTGTGCAACTCCTGTTGCTACTCCTTCAGCTGCAGGTTGTGGGCGTGACTCTACCCCAGCCGGGGTTGGAACTCCTCGATATCCTGTGGAAGTGTCCGGTTGTTGATTCCTTTCTCTTTCCATTTCCTGTGTTGTTATTTGGAGAAACTGCCGCATGTTGACGGTACTCTCCCTGGATGGTGTTCCCATATCTCCTCTCATAAGTCGGACACGCTCTTCTTTTTGCTCATCCGCCCTTGGTCTCATTATCTCGAATATGGGTTCGGAAGGTAGATCTCTTCTTGCTGTCCAATCCTGTATGGTCTGCTCATATGGCCAGGTGGCTCGGGGCGTTGGTGGTGCCTGTGGAGGATTCATCATTCCGGATGGTCCTGGAGTGGGTCGCCGTGGTCCTCTGATGGGCTGCAGTTGGTTACCCTCCATGACAGGTACGACATCTGGTCTCGGTGGGTGTAGCACGAACTGGCTCCCCTGGAATGGTCCATAAAGTCCTCCTGTTGGCCCAAGCATTGGTGGTGGTTGCTGGGCCTGGAAGTCCTGGCTTGGCCCTGCTGTTGGATATGGATTGTTCTGCCACATGCTTATCTATCAGGATGATATTAAAGCAAGGATGAGTTCACTTATTTGTGTCAATGTATGAAATCACTGTTGCCATTTCTTTATTCTAAAACCCTAACCATAATTCCCTATTTCTCATCCTAAAGTCAGGTCTCCACTGATCTGGATCATCAGAATATTTCTTTTTTCCCCAATGGAGCTTGTTTCCAATTATAATGAGGGGCTCATCTGTATATTCCCTGTATTTCTCTCTATAGTGATTGGACAATGTTGTTACTCCTGTTTTTCCTTTTCGTTGTAAGGTTGGGTGTGTACTGAAGAGCAGATCTTCTCCAAAAAACACGGAACAGATTTCTATTTTTCCTATGGTGTATAGAGGTGTGCATTTATCTTTTTCGACCACATCATATTTGTACCATAGGAGTACGTTGTGGTGTCTTACGCTCAATCCATGGTCTAATTCATAAATTTTGACTTTCCACTGCAAATATCTCATGGCCTGTATCCGTAAGTCTGCATCTTTACTCATCATAGGATATCCCTCTGAATGTACTGAATATTTATAGTGCTGCACATACGTTTTGGAATCTACTAGCCGAATTGGTCCGTGTGGGAGTTTGTTTAATATGGCTTGTAATTGATTATTTTTCTTTGCCGAATAGTCTTTTTCATCTGTGTGTGTGTTCTGTTTACGTCCTCGTCTTCGTTTCTTTTTACATAAATTGTCTGCCATTTGGGTTTATCAGTTTTCGTATATCCGTGACGCGGTGTCCTGAGGGGCATAATCATCGCTCTCATAATGATGTGGTCCTGTTGTGTAAGTCACTTGGACAGGAAATTGCCCCATTATTACTTTGGTTGTTTTGCCTATCATTGATTTCATTATAGGCAGCACACAACACATGACTACGGCTGCTGTCAGGAGGAGGCCACCCAATATCATTCCAATTATTTGAAAAATGCGTTGCCATGACATTTTGCTCAGCCATTCCCAGATTTTGTCCAATGCTTTTGGCTGGGTGTTCCAATTAGAATTTTTCACATGTTTGTCTCTCATGGCTTCCATGTGCTTCAGTAATGATGACAAATTACCGTTTTCTCCCGCAAATTGAGGTATTTCAGTGCAACACTCATCCCCAAAATAACTGCAAACCCCCTGCTCCTCAGCCATTAGTCTATCTATCATGAATCTATTTTGCAGTGTCATTTGGGAGGTGGCGTACAATTGTTTATTGATTCCGTGCATTACTTTGACTGTCCAGTTCATAAATCGCTCTTGATTGTACCATAAGTAATTTATCCATCGGCTATTACGCGCCATATATTGTGAGTTGAACATGGGTCCTACTAATGGTATCCAGCCTACTCCTTGACCTGATTTAATCCAGCTTTCACTTATAGCTAAATGGTCGTTTGGTACCCCTAAGGGTTCTTGATTCCATGCTATGTAAATATCGTCATTGGCGCTCCACGGTCTATACAGACTTTTTCTCCTTCTTCTCTTCTTTCTGTTTTTATGGGTGGTGGCATCAGGTGGCGGACCCAGCACAGACACTTGACTTGTTAACATGACCGGAGCACATAACCCTGTCCAGTTCACTGGCAAGGTTACTTTTACCTGCGGGTCATCATCACACAGCCAAAATATATCTGCTAGTGGTCGTGTACCATTTGCCAATGATGGGATTTTATATGCACTAATGTATTTCCCATCGCGCCAAGCTTTAAGTACATTATTATCAACTATTATGTCCTTACAGCGCATGGTTGCTTTCCTAGTTGTACTCAGTGACACAAAGGGTTGTATTGGAAATCGCGGATTTTGTGGGGTTTGTAGTCGACTAAATTCAGCCTGCGCTCCCTTCTCTGTGACTCCTCTAGCTAGCCATACTCCTGTTTTCTTAACAATGGGTGTTTGATTGGTCTGATTTTTGAACCTAGAGCTCCATTTATACTGTGTGCCATTTGGTGTCATGAATCCAGTAAGTGGATTAGAGGAATTGGACTTGAGCTTTTTTAGGGCTTCTCTCATAGTATTTTGAGCATCAACCATCTCTTTTGCCATTCTTTCACCCCTCATCATACAGAAGGGATGTACTAATCCTTTAGCTTTCACAGTCAGAGGTGGTACCCATGTTTCGAATTGGTTATCTAATCGTTTGGGACAAACTGCCAATTCCGGTTCCTCTAATTCATTGTTCCAACTGGCCATTGCTATCACACAGTATGCAAAACAGGAAGTTTTGTTTTTGCAAGCATCTTTTTCCATTGGTATGGACATAATTATCGGTAGTCTTTTAGCATTATAGCATGCAATGCAGGTTTGATTACTCACTTGTCTAGCTGAAAATTTTAGCCATTGGTAGAACATATTATTATCCCATCCTATTACCTTTAATTGTTTGGACTGGCGTTTTGGGCGCCTCTTTTGGATTTTCATTAATCGTCTAGCTTGAGTTTTTGTCATAATTTTATTGTTCTTGCGGTCAATACATAATTGGTTTGAGCATAGCATCACCACATTCACTACTCCTTCAATATGGCACTGTTCATGAATTGGGTCACCTATTATTTTGGTGTTGTTCAGATCAGTCATTAGCGCTTGGTTATGTGAGGCTGATTTTACGTATGTGAATTTCATCACTTTGTCAATTGGTATTAGTTTTTGCTCTACGGCTGACATTCCAATTGCCAATGCACATTCCATTAATTTTTCATGTTTTGGTTTTGGTTTTGGTGTGGGACTTATTTCACCTAGAAACACGAACAACAAAATCCATCCCATAATGCCCAATGTTCTTAATACCCACTGTCCTTTCTTCCCTTCTCTAGGTGTTGTCACTTTCCTTCCTGCTGTTGTACGTGAGATAAGTGTGTGTTGGATTTTTTCCTGACATCTTTTCTGCTTCTGACCCTGACTTTTCTTCATCATTAACTTTCCACTCATAACTATTCCTGTCTTTCTAGCTTTTTAAAGTATTAATCTATTTTTGGTCCTGATGGCAGTGATTCGCTACTTGTGGGACACTGTTCTTTGTTTTTTTTTTTTTCTCAATCAGTCTCTGTGACTGTCTTGCAGCCGGTGGGGAGGCGTCGCCGTCCCCTTGGCGCTCTTCCAGCGATGCTGTGGGCTGGCTATCTTCTGGCTGGGCGTCACTTTCTGGTTCTTTAGAAGTCTCACTTGGGCCTCTGGCTTTGCAGCAATGGTTTAAGTGAAACCAAACTCTCTTACCTTCGACTTTGAGAGCGGTTGGAGTGGCTAAGAGGACCTTAAAGGGACCTTCTCGTCTGGGTTCGTCCCACTTTCGTTTGAATACTTTCGTGTAGACCCAGTCGCCTGGCTTGATTCTCTGCTGTTCAGCTGGGATCTCTCCGTCTCTGTCCTCTGTTGCTCCTTTCACCTGTTGAAATATAACCTTATGTATTTGCGTGAGATGTCGAAGATAGTTTGTTAGTTCTCTTTCACACTGTTCAAGTGGAGGTCCGTCATACGGGCCTCGTAGATAGGGGACCGGCATCGGTCTCCCTGTCATCATTTCATGCGGTGTTAGATGTGTTAGTCTGTTAGCTTGTGTTCGCATAGACATAAGCGCTAGTGGCAAAGCATCCACCCAATTGATCTTATACTGGCTGTCTGCTCTGATCTTGGCTAATTTTGCTTTTAGTGTTCCATTTGCGCGCTCTACTGCACCTTGTGATTGTGGATGATATACACATCCAAACTTTTGTTTGATCCCTAACATTTTCATTGCTACCTTCATCATCTCAGCTACAAATGCCTTCCCGTTATCTGAACTTATCGTGTCTGGAAAACCAAACCTGGGAAAAACTTCTTTACACAAGAATTTTGCTGCTGCTCTGCAATCTGGGCTTTTAGTTGGTACTGCCTCCACCCATCTGCTGAATCTATCTATTACCACTAGGATGTATCTGAATCCTTTCACACGCTCAGTTGTATCTATGTAGTCCATCATTAAATGTCGGAACGGACCATTAGGCGGTGGGATGTGTGCAAGTGGTGTTGAAAATGCCTTTCTTATGTTGTATTGTGCACAAACTTCACATTCTGCTAGTGTTCTATCTATTGTAGTTGCCATAAATGGTGTCCACCAAACAGCTTGGAGCCGTCTTATCACCTCCCCCCTAGCGCAATGGTCAGAGCCATGCGCATTCCGAATAGCAAGCTGTAACAATGTGGTTGGCAACACAAAATGTCCATGCACACTACGCCATAAGCCTTTATGAGGTCCATCCTGCGTTAATTTAATGGCACCTCTTTTTAGCCACAATGATTGTTCATACACACCTGCCATGTTTTGGGCAGTTATAAGAGATGAAAGAGTGGTAAGAGGTTCACAATCTGTTGCATCCAAGAGAGGCTCCATACGAGTGGCGGTTGCAGCCCGCTTTGCAGCTTCATCTGCCAAATTATTCCCTTTTGCTATGAGAGAGTCAATTTTTTGATGGGCTGCACATTTAATAATGGAAAGTGCTGTTGGAAGATGCATAGCTTCTAACAGAGCTGATATGGCATCTCCGTGTGTTACTGGCGTGCCATCAGTTCTTAAGAAGCCTCTTTGTTTCCAAATAGTACCGTGTACGTGACAGACTGCATACGCATATTGTGAATCTGTGTATACATTGAGACTCTTATCTGCTGCTAGTTTACAAGCTGCGGTCAAAGCTTTAATTTCCGCTAGCTGAGCCGAACATGGTTGTGGTAATTTGACAGATTGGATTTCAGCGAAAGTGTCATCTGGCAGTAGCTGTACAACTGCATAACCTGCATGGTTACCTGTTGCGTCTCTGAAACAAGAACCATCGACGAACAGAGTAAGATCTGCTGTTATTGGTTGATTATGCATATCTTCACGTGGTTTCAGAAACACATCAGTGGATTGAAGGCAATCATGTGGAGTACCTTCTGTAGGTATTACCATCCGTGTTGCTGGATTAACAATACTACACCGTTGAATTCTTAGCTCTGGTGCAGAAAGTATTACCTCATATCCTGTTTTTCTTGCTTGTGTAAGCACAAATCTAGGGCTAGTGAGGAGAGCATGCAATTGGTGGGATGTATACAGAGTAGTTGGGTGTCCCATTGTTATAGTTGAGGCTTTCTGAAAGGCATAAACTGATGCTGCTAATCCCTGATAACAGGGTGGCAAACCTGTTTCAATATTATCTAGCTTAGTACTGTAATAAGCAAGTGGTTGCTTTTTTGTTGGAGTTTCTTGCATCAAAACCGCACATGCATAACCGGCTCTTTCCGCAACATACAAGTGAAATGGTTTAGCGTAGTCGGGATTGCCGAGTGCTGGAGCTGTTTGCATATCTGCTTTTAAGGCTTGAAAAGCGCCTTCTGCCTCTGCTGTCCATTGTAAGTCAGCTGAGGATTTTGTTTGACCTGCGGCTTTGATTAAACCTCTCAGAGGGGCTGCTTTTATTGCATAGTCACAGATCCACGGACGGCTATATCCTGCCATTCCCAGGAATGATAGCATTTGTCCAACCGTTTGTGGTTTGGGAGCTTTGATGACAGCTTCAATCTGTGACGGAGCTATGTTCCTTTTGTTGCCATCCAACTGTCTTCCTAGATATTCAACCTTTGTCTGGCATAACTGCAGCTTGTCTTTACTGACTTTGTGTCCTCCTTTCGCCAATGCAGTCAGTAATGCAATTGAGTCTTTTTCACATTGCTCTTTGGTGGGGCTGCAAATGAGTAAGTCATCCACATACTGAATCACGGTGCTTGTCAAGTTTAAATGTTGTAGGTCTTCGACTAATACTTTGTTGAAAATTGAGGGGCTGTCCACATAGCCTTGTGGCAGTCGAGTGTACGTGTATTGTTGGCCTTGGTAGGTAAATGCAAACAAATATCGTGAATCTGGGTGTAGTGGTACACTGAAAAATGCAGAGCATAGGTCTATTACTGTGTACCATTGAGCTGTTGGGGGAATGTTTGAGAGTAATGTGTGTGGGTCGGGGACAAGGGGAGTGTCAACGTCCACAATGGTGTTGATAGCTCGCAGATCATGTACCAATCGATAATCTTCTGAGTGTGGCTTTTTAAGTGGAAAGATGGGCGTATTGCAGGGGCTTCGAGTTTTAATGAGCACTCCTGCTTTCAGCAGGCCCTCAATGGTTAGTTTGATACCATCGATGGCATGTTGCTTTATGGGGTACTGCCTTTGGAATGGTAGTACTATTCCGGTTTTAAGCTTGATTCGAATAGGCTGTGCTGACTTTACTAGGCCTACGTCTGTTTTGTGTAGTGACCATAGTTCATGTGGTACTTGTTCAAGCAGAGTGTTATGTTCCATGGAGATCATCATATGAGTTGGTGATTTACTGTTCAACAGTATTCTTTCTGCTGTTCCTTCATCCCATGCTTTTAGCGAAATCCTGAAGTACTTTCTGTTGGAGGTGATATGAACGTCCTTATCATGTGTGGGCTGCCAGTCCTGTATTTGCAGTGCAAACTTCATCATGGGCCCGAGATCTCGTGACTCAAATCCTTCTGATATCATGAGTGTGACATGTGGTGCGGCGTCTGGGATCTGGAACCATTGTTGCAATTTAGGCTGAAGGTCTACTGCTGCTGCCGCTCCTTGTGGTCCCACGTATATGTTCAGGCTGGTCATGTAGAAGGGCTTTTTGTTGATCAGTTCTTCCCAACATTGTTCATAGTCTGTATGTTCTTGTTTTTCATCATACATCATGGTGCAATGTAACGGTGACTGTGGTGCATGTGCCTTTCCCATCTGTCTCAATGTCCAGTTTTTCCAGGTCTCCCATTTTTGGTTCAGTTCTGATTTTGGAGGCCATTGGATCCAGTATACAGCTGGTTTTGTTAAGGTGTCGATTTTTTCCATTACTCGTACTGGCATTAGCCGATACGTGTGATCACTTGGGAAGTCCACCTTCAATCCTTCTTGTGTGCATATAATGTTGGCTTTTAATGGGCATAAGATGTCTCGTCCCAACAGGTTGATGGGGGTATTTTCTGAGTATAACAGGGGAGCTGTTATTGATTTTCCTGCGATGAGCATCGGTACGGGTTGAGTTAGGGGTATAATTTGTGTTTTCCCAGAGAAGCCTACGGTCTTGACAGATGATCCTGACAGGGGGAGTTTGGAGCCAGTATTTCCGATGCAGGAGTAGGTTGCCCCTGTGTCAACCATAAATGAATGTTCTTGATTTTGTATCTTTACTGATATTGTTGGCTCATCTTGTGGTTGCATTGAAACCACTGGTGTCATATACCCCTTTTTAGGCTTCTCAGGGCACCCCTAGTTCCACTTCTGGGCTGGGCCTATCCATGGATTGGTGGGACAGTCTCTTTGAAGGTGTCCCTTTCTTCCGCACAGCCAGCATGTTGTATCTTCATGTAGGCTTCTGCGTTGTCTTTTTGGGGCCTGGAAATGGTCGTATTGGTTTGGTCTGTGCCCTTGCCCTCTTTGATATGAACCACCTCTTTGTATTGGTCTTCCTCTTTGCCTCCATTGTTCTTCATCCATCCTGGGTTGGGGTTGGTTCATGTGTCTATAGACAGGTGGCTGTGCACCAGGTGGTGCTCGTTGCTCATTTATTTGTGGAGCTCGTGTTTGGTTCTGTGGTGGGGGTCCTGTTGGGCTCTGTAATGCCATTGTTGCAGCTTGTTCTTGGGCCTGTTCAGCTGTTATCACTGGAGCCTGTATTTTATTTTTCTTCTGCTTTGCGCTGTTGTTTAATTCTTGCAGTTGTAGTTGTGTTAGTTTGTTAACCATGTGTTTGTTTGCTTCTTCTTCTTTCAACTTTTCTTTCCTGGTGGTTTCCACATGATGAACTATATGCTCAGAGAACAATGGCCATTCCATTTTCATGAGACCCACAACGTTGTCTAGGCGTTTCTGTACTTCTTGAGGCATAGCCTTTTTCACCATGACTTTGAACAGACTTTTTGTAGTGTCGTTGATGTTCCAGACGTTGCCAGTCTCCTCTCTCCATTTCGTTTGGAAGGCATGTAGAAACTTGGCTGGACACTCTCCATCCTTTAGCATTTCTCCTTCCAGTTTTGATGGATCCATCTTCTCTGGATATTGCTTTCTTATCTGAGCCCAAACGCTGCCACGGAAGCCGTTAAACCCAATATGATCTGCTTGGTTCTCAGTTACCACTAAGGCTAGGTTTGCATTCTGGAAGATTTCCTCCGTGCTGTATTTTCCTGCCACATGCATCAGCAGAGCCTTGATGTCTCCCAACGCCAGTGTTATTCCTGCTGTGTTTTCTTCGAATGCAGTAATCCATTTATTTGCTCCTCCGGAGAGATCAGGAAGTCTTCCTGCTAGTCCAATCATGTCACAGAATGACCATGGCACATAGTGGGGTAGGTTCTGTCCAGGTTTTGTTAGTAGTGGACACATATAGTTCAGTTCTTCCACCTTTTCTGGCTCTATTCCTCGCCTTAGTTGCCTTCCACTTCTGAGTGTCGTGCCTGTGTTGTGTAACTCTTGGTTGAATCTTGGTTGGCTCATTTGATTTTCTACCAACTCTGTGAGGGTATTTTGTACTTGGTTCAACCTTCGTGTCACATCTCCTTCTTCTTTGCGGTCTGTTTCCATTTTTCCTGCCAGTGTCAGTTTCACCTTTTGAGTACGTGTTTTAGGCAATGTCCATGGTAGCTGGTTCTCTTGTTGATATTCGTAGTCCTCTCCTTCTTCTTCTCTTTCCTTAGCGGCTGGTGACCGGTACCATTCTCTTATCATGCGCAGGTTTGTGGCGCCTTGTATTTGTTGGAAATTTTCATCCTGAGATTGCTGTTCTTTTAGTTCTTGAAGTGATTGGTATTTCTTTGCTTTTACCCCATGGGCCCATGTTTGAGGCTGTTTTTCTTCCCTCAGAGGCCAAAGGTGTGGTGCATCTGTGTTTTGCTTCCATGGTTGCAGTCTTCCAGTCTCCCATTCCTCCATGTCATTCTGGCTGTGGCTTTCATCAGAGCTGTTCTCATGCTCTTGTTGACATCGCCTTTTATACTCATCCTGCTGTCTTAGTAGGTTTCGATATGCTTCTCTGTTACTTTCCGATGGGTTTTCTCCGTTTTTAATCCTTTCATACTCTTCTCTTGCTGTTTGGAAGTTAGAACTGCTTTCAAATGGTTGTTTGTCTGTGTTCTTTTTGGCTGGACTTGATCCAGTGAGACTCCATTCGCCGGTGTTGGCCAAGCTTCCTTCTGGTGTCATGTTGTCGATGTATTTTCTTCGAGCTCCTTCTCTTCTTTCAGAACTGATTTCCTGCATTCTTCCATCTTCTATTTCTTCTTGCGGGCTCCATTTTATTGTTATTTTCCCCTCCATTTCACCCTCCATTCTGTTTTGTACTGGCATTATTGGGCACTGCTTGGTTAGTGCTTCAACAGTGTTTGGAGCATATGGGGGCGGAGCCGGCAACTGTGGAGCACTAGGCTCTCTTTGTTGGCGTCCTTGTTTCGCTTTCTCTTCTTTGCTTTGTAATGCTGGCATTTGCTTGACATCCAATACGTGTCTTCGTGCAGCTTGTCTGAACCATCTCAGCACCTCTCTTTCTCTGGCTCTTTTACCTTCTCTTGTACTGCTGGTGTCTTTAGCTTTATAGTGTTTGATGTTGGCTTCTATTTCGTTACATCGGGCTGCTTCAAATGTTCCTTCCTTGGGCCACTGAAGTGTTCCTGATGTACGTTTATGCCATTTCTTCATGCAGAGTCTGATCTGTTTTTCATGATCTGGTTGCGTTCTCACCACCAGTGCTAACGGAGTCAACACCCCTTCCCCTTTTGTTATTTTAGCCCCCATGTATCCTTGTCTTGCTGGTCTTCCTTCTTCTTTTGTTTTGATCCACACCACTATCTTTCCTACAGTGACTCCCGGTTTGAGTCTTTTTTCTGATGTGGGATTCAATCTCAAATCCTCAGTGCCGTCTTCTGCAACTGTTTTGGTGATATTGCCGAATTTTCCTGTTTCCCACTCTACGTTCCTGGGGATGACAGTGATGTCCAATCGTGGATCTACTGCCCCTCTGCTTTTTCCTGCTAGAGTCAATCCTTCCGGGATCCCCAGTAAAGGACTCAATGGGATTGTGGCTTTGGATAGTGGATTGTTACAGAGTTGTTCCAATATTGTTGCCAATATTCTGGGAATCCAAATCCTACGTAATACTTCCGTCCACGGTACTGCAGGGAATTCTCTCTCAATTTGTGATAAATTGACAATCTTAGTTAAATCCCACAGTTTTTGGCTGATCTCTTGTTCAGTTTGCCACTTCTCTGCCCCTTCTTCGTTAATATATGTGCGTTCAAGCCAAAAATGCGTTCTTACTCCCTTGGTGTCAGCGCTTCCTTCCGTATTATGACAATTGTCTATTACAGTCTCATCATCACTACTATCTCCTATTTCCATCAGTAGAGTTACTACGTTTTGTCAATATGATGTAGTCGTTCAGGTGAATGTGTGTGTGTTTGAAGGTTGGTGTATGTGTGTCTTTTGTTGTTATTCAAACAAATGATGTCCCTTCAAATCACACAAATGGGTGAGAGTGTGTGATGTGTGAGTGTGAGTGTGTGTATGTGCGTGTGTGTGAAACAAATGTGTGTGTCACAAGTGTAAGGTGTATGAGTGACTGTGTGTGTGTGTGTGTGTGTCAAACAAATGTGTGTGTCACAAGTATATGGTGTGTGTGTGAGTGTGTATGTGTGTGTGTGTGTGTGTGTGTGTGTGTGTGTAAAACAAATGTGTGTGTCACAAATGTATGGTGTATGAGTGAGTGTGTGTGAGTGTGTCTGTGTGTGTGTGTGTGTGTGTAAAACAAATGTGTGTGTCACAAATGTATGGTGTATGAGTGAGTGTGTGTGAGTGTGTCTGTGTGTGTGTGTGTGTGTAAAACAAATGTGTGTGTCACAAATGTATGATGTATGAGTGAGTGTGTGTGAGTGTGTCTGTGAGTGTGTGTGTGTGTAAAACAAATGTGTGTGTCACAAATGTATGGTGTGAGTGTGTGTGTGTGACAAGTATACACCGTATGAGTGACTGTGTGTGTGTGTGTGTGTGTATGTGGATGAGTTAAGTTTCAACAAGTGTGGGTGTATGTGTGCAACACGTTGAATGTGTGTGTGTGTGGATGAGATTCAACAAGTGTGGGAGTGTGTGTGCAACTCGTCAAAATAAGTTTGAGTGTGTGTGTGTGTGTGTGAGTGTGTATGTGGATGAGTTAAGTTTCAACAAGTGTGGGTGTATGTGTGCAACACGTTGAATGTGTGTGTGTGTGGATGAGATTCAACAAGTGTGGGAGTGTGTGTGCAACTCGTCAAAATAAGTTTGAGTGTGTGTGTGTGTGTGTGTGTGTCTATGTGTGTGTGTGTGAGTGTGGGTGGATGAGTTAAGTCTGCAGATGTGTGTGCGTTCTCCGTGGGTGTGTGTGTGTGTGGATGGGTGCGTGTGTGTGTGTGTGTGTGTGTGTGTGTGTGTGTGTGTGTGAGTGTGGGTGGATGAGTTAAGTCTGCAGATGTGTGTGCGTTCTCCGTGGGTGTGTGTGTGTGTGGATGGGTGCGTGTGTGTGTGTGTGTGTGTGTGTGTGTGTGTGTGTGTGTGTGCGTGTGTGTGTGTGTGTTCACTTTTCAACAAATTTTTGTCGGTGGGTGTGTGGGTTTGCATATGTGTGTGTGTGTGTGTGTGTGTATGTGTGTGAATGGGTGTGAATGGGGATGCGTGTGTGTCAATGTGAAAATTTGTGAGTGTGTGGTCACGTGCTGCTGCAGGTGCAGGTCGCGTGTGTGTGTGTGTGTGCGTGTGTCTATGTGTGTGTGGGTGTGTGAGTGTGAGTGTGTGTGGGTGGGTGCGTGTATGTGCGTGTGTGTGTGTGTGTCAATGTAGAAATTTGTGAGTGTGTGGTCGCGTGCTGCTGCAAGTGCAGGTCGCGTGTGTGCGTGTGTGTGCGTGTGTCTATGTGTGTGTGGGTGTGTGAGTGTGAGTGTGTGTGGGTGGGTGCGTGTATGTGCGTGTGTGTGTGTGTGTCGTCACGTGCTGCTGCAGGTGCAGGGCGCGTGTGTGTGTGCGTTTGGGGATGTTCGTGTGTGTTTTAGAGAAAGGAAAAAAGGTTTCAGCATAGACGTTTTTGCTGCTGTCTAGAATCTGAGAGAAATAAGCCTATTATCTATATCCATATACTGTCACACAACCGCTTAAACACGCAGATTACTCAAGACAATCTCAATGCACAGATTCAC
This sequence comes from Scomber japonicus, assembly GCF_027409825.1. NCBI lineage: Eukaryota > Metazoa > Chordata > Actinopteri > Scombriformes > Scombridae > Scomber > Scomber japonicus. Next base: position 29,803,509 of record NC_070578.1, read on the forward strand.
TTGCAGTCTATGCATAAAAACGTCCAGATAAATATTACGAGTTTTTTAAACTTTCAACAAACAAATCACAAAGTGATATACGCTCGTGAATCAACCCGTGACAATCACAAACCCAATCTTGATCAACTCCGTTACTTATTTTACTTCACACAGACAGACCCGCTAAATGTCTTATACTTCTCCCGAGGGTACAAGTTATAACAAAGTAAACAAAAACACTATAATTCGGCTACTTAAATCATTCCCTCAATTCACAACTTCATTCACACACCATAAGTACACTGCACAAATATTCAAACCAAACAAAGCTTTATACAATGCCGTTGATTAAACACAATTTTATATACAAAATCGGTTATGATAAAATTGTTATTGTTACTCGTTTCTACTCCTACGGTGGTTATTTTGACACTTCTATCTTTCAACAAAAAATATTTACAGTTTGCCTAGGACTTTATTCTTTAATCTGGATGTTTGTATATTTTCCTTTACTTTGATGAAGATATATTTTGATTTCCAAATCACTAGGGTTTAGTTTAATTAATTTGAGTTTGTTTTACTTCTTATCTTCTTAATTTTTACTTGACTTCAGCTGATTTCTGCATGCTTATAGCTACTGGCACTGTTATTGATTAATAGTCGTACCTAGTAAGCCTTTATAATCACTGGTGCTATACTGTTTGATAGCCAGTCCTAGTAATTATTTTATAATCACTGGTGTTATCTATTGATAACCAGCCCTAGTAACTATTTATGATCACTGGTGTTATCGATTGATAACCAGCCCTAGTAATCTATTTATAATCACTGGTGCTATACTGTTTGATAGCCAGCCCTAGTAATTATTTTATAATTACTGGTGTTATCTATTGACAACCAGCCCTAGTAATTATTTTATAATTACTGGTGTTATCTATTGATAACCAGCCCTAGTAATTATTTTATAATCAATGGTGTTATCTATTGATAACCAGCCCAAGTGATTATTTTGTAATCAACCGTCAGTGGTTATTTGACAAGCCAGACATATAACATGCAACATGCAACAATTTTTATCTAAAACATTCACTCTTATCCGCCCAGTTCAGTTTTAGTAAATAAAGTTGACATGCAAGACACACAACATAGATGCACTTAGCTTTCCGTAACTCCTTTTTTCTTTTGATGATTTTAGCAGTTGTTTTTCTTTTGTTTTTTCAATATTAACTTTGTATCAAATTAGTTCGGTGCGTGGGCCGTTATAGGTTCTTATCTGTTTTTGGGCGGACTCCGTTCACATCTGCTCACTCAGCGACTCAAATTTGCAGATATAATAAAAATAGGCTCTGCTTACCTTTTTTTTAATTTTGAGGGCCCGGTGCTGGAGCGCAGATGTGAAGGTCGTTCTCCCGTAACGATCCGTCGGCCGCAACGCGTCCCGTGTGGGGTGCCAAAATATATTGTTGAATATTAATTATTAACTAAATTGTCTCTTTGTTCAAAAATGTTGAAGTTCAAAAATCAAGTCAGATTGAATCAAATCAAATCAGGTATCACCAGGAGTCGTCCAGCTGAATGCAGTGAGAGTTTTATTTGGCGACAGCAAAACTCTGAATCACAAAGTTGATAAAAGTAATTCATACACAAGCGACACGCATACAAACAAACGATACGCACACACAAAAAGCGTATACACGAAAAACAAAACAAAAGCTGCCCAAGACAAAAAGCTGCCCAAGATGGTTTGGGGAGTCATATTTATACTGTCAATATTGCCAACCCTTGCCAGAAGTTACACCCCCCCCCCCCCTCGTTTGGGGTACATTTAACCAATCAGTTTTCTTTCAAAACACATGATATCATCTTGGCCCAAAATCCTGAAAATGCAGGTGCTTTCTGATCTCCTCCCAAGTGGAGTTGTTTTTCTGGGGTTTTTTTTTTTTTGGGTACGCAGCTGCTGCTGGCTCAGCAGATCTTGGCTCAAGTCATGTCACGGTCACCCTGACCTGTTACCTTATTTCAACTGCATTCGTTTTCAATAATAGTGGTTATAATGATTATAATAAAGAAAATGAAAATCATGCATATCATATTAAAACACATATATTGTAGTTTTCATGCTTTTACACTCACTAAAGGCCGAATCACACATTTCCATTGGTTTTGGTTATCCTTAGCAACTAACAGTCCGCAAGGACTTTCTATATCAAAGCAATCTCACACAATGTTAATATCCATCATGAAGATTATACTCCACAATATATTTGCTTTAACTGGGCCATAACTTAAATTAAACCTCATGTCCTCTATCCTCTTTTCATTAATATCACATGTGTGTCTGTATCTACAGTTACAAGCTGACAAATTTCTGAACTCGCATTGTGCTTTAAACCAGGTGTTTTCTGAGTGTTTACCATTGAGTCCACAGCCCACCATCTCCATGCGCAGCGTACAGGCCCGGCGGCAAACCACAGGGATGATACGGATGTATTGGGCCACAATAGGAGGGTCGAAAAGATTCGTCTTTGTGCTGTCATTATCTGTGTTGCCCACAAACACCTGCAGCACAAAGCCAGGTCAGCGGAAAGAGAAGAAACTTTTGTAGAATTTACTTAGTAACATTGTATAAATGCTGCCAATACAATTAAAAACATGACATGTAACCAATATTAATACAAGATGAGGTCTAACCTTGTCTCTCCGTTGGCCTTCCACTCTGTATGTGGTGTAAGTGCTTCCATCAAAGCTGCTTGCCACTTTGAAGGCCTTGACATACTCCGCCGTGCCCATGCGACTGGCACCCTGAGTGATGATTCCTGTCAGACGCATCTTCTTCTGCATGTTGATCTGGTGTCAACAACGAGAGGTCGAGTGTGAATCAGCCTCACAGCTCTCATTGGTCACCTCATGGTTTTTATATGAATATGTTCAGTCTGACTTCTCTCACCTCGATCCAAGGGTTCCTGTCATGAACGGCGGACGTCCAGGCGTTGACGATGCCTTGGTTGTTGAGCCGAGCCAGCTCTGGACCCCATCGTTGAAGACCCATAACGCCATAGTGCACAGAAGAAGCAGAAATCTGGGACTCCACAATTGCTCCTCCCTCCATCCCCAGCAGAGAAATACAACCTGGGATACAAGATGCTAAAATATTACCAAGGGGGTACTCAAGTAGTTACATTTTCACCTTGATTGTTCCTAGTTGTACTACTACCTCTTCCTATTTCTCTTGTATACTGAAGCTATAAGCTAAATATTTAGGCCGAAACATTAACATTGTTTATTTTATGTTTTCCAGTTAAAATAATCAGTCATATTAAATATTGTAAAATTCTCTAAATCAGTAACACTAAATTTGAGTCAGTCTTTAATTAGTTGTTTTTTTTATTTTAGTAGATGTATACACCAAGACTTTTACATATGCTTTAGTAAACTACCAGTAAAATACTGACAGGATATTGTGTTACTCTTTGCACTAGTTATTATATTTAATAGACACACAGTCTTCAATTGGCCAATTGTTTTATGTTGTATTTATATGTTTATATGATGTTGTTATACATATTTGAGGAAGTGTGTGTGTAAATATTGGAACATCTGAACAATGAATACATAAAAAGAAAAAAAGTAAATTAAATTAAACTTCATTCACACGTACGTAGCTGGCACTGCTTCCCAACATACGGTGAGGGGCACTGGCAGGTGTAGTCTCCATCAAGATCTCGACACATCCCTCCATTCTTACAAGGCTGGTTGGCACAGTCATTCACATCTGAAAATAAGGACATTGTATTACATTAAACACCTTATAATTGACTTAAGTCCAGAATTTGTGAAATATTCCGTGACACACAATGATCACAAAAAAGTTGATAGTTTAGTGAACACCTGCCCACAAGTGATTCAGACAGAGAACAGAGGGGTTTTGAAGCATGTGGAGGAACATAATAGCCTCACTGTCCTCCGACATACAGATGGTGACATGAGGTTTCTCTTAAGTCTCATGTGATGACAGAAATGCCCCGAGAGAAGCAATGAGGAGACAGGACACACTTGGCAACCAGTTCAGAGGGCACAGCAGGTTAAAGGTGAAAGATTACACTTGATTATTGTCTCATGCAGTAGGAAAGAGAGCTCTGATGTCAGTAAAGAACAAACATTTTCTATTTCAGGTGTACTGATCAGCCAATAGATGTCATATTTGAGGATTTCCAGCTCAGACTTCCTCTCGTAGAGATCCCATTTTACAGATAGACAAGACTTCTTCACAGTAACCACCTGGTTACTCCCTGTATTCCTTCTGAGCACTGATCATGTAATGCTCTGTGATCTCCACAGGGTGGCACACTTACTCTGTAAACTATCTACAGCAGTGAGATGAGCTCACAACAGTAAAATGCACTCACCATAATACTTTAATAATGGGTGGTGAAATGAGCACTATTCAGACCTTAGACCGAATAAACCAACCACAGAGCATAACAAATGACCGATACTCTCTTCTTGATGTCTGACATAACTCTCTATCTGCTATATGGTGCACATTATTTACTGGCCGGCATTTAATGTGTCTCCGAATGTGCCCTAAAAAGTTCCCACAATGGCAAAAAAAGGTAGCGTACATGGCACGTAAACATTTTTTTTCTATTAATCCTTCAGTGCATTTTGTTGCATTCTAAAATTGGAAAACTAACAGTGATTCGAGTTCACTCCTGTTGGTGATGACAGAAAATGATGATGATTCATATGTGTTCACTGCTCATTGTTGGCTAAACTACTGAGTGTCTATTAAATAGGGAGCAGTGAATGAGTGAATGAGGGTGTTTGGACACATCCTTTGAGTTTCTTTTGTACTATTTAATCACTGAACATCTGGTGACTGCACGTCTGCAGAATCTGGATTGTCTTTATTCAGTGCGTCTATTGTGATTTGGTCAAAAACAGTAGTTCTTGCAGGAAAATGGTGGTTTTAACTGGATCTTAATGTATGTTTAAAAAGTTTCATAACTCTAACATATGCACTGAGACTGTCCTTGACTGCGTGCTGCGGCCACATCAGGTCAGACGTTACTCCACCATCTAAATCAGTGTGGCTGCTCTGGACTTTTTGGCTCAGCATGCACGCATTAGCGCACATTAGCACGTCGGACTCAACAGTCCAGACTGCCTCTATCCATCCTAATCTTTTTATTTGGGATTTTTTACTAGATCTTGAAACCATTTACTTCTTTTAAGTCAGACCTTTAACCCTAATATGTGCTTATTGACATGAACTGCCACACCATAATCATATATCTGTGCCATTATATAAAAACATTATAAAATAACACTGAATTATTGCCTTATTTCACCTGTCTCACTCTACGGGACTTGACGTCTAAAGCAGATGAGAGGTTGACGTAACGCCCACATGGGTCTGTTTAATTCTCATTCCTGTTAACACTAAGAGGATTGGTCACAACTTAGAAAACAAATGCCTGTATGTGACAACGCCAGCACAAACACAGTTAATAACACAGAGAAACAAGTGATCCTACCAAGAGAAGGGCTGTGAAATAGCCGTTCTGATTCGCTCTTTAAATCCAGTCTGTGCTGTGATTGCATCCTGTTAACCTAATTTTCACATGCTTTGGAAACATGATTGAGATTGAATTTAAGTCTGTATGTGTGTGTCTGTGAATTTCCTGAATAGGTTTCACCCCATTCCTCCACCTCTTCACCAGTTCAGCTTATGACGTCTGACTGGATCAAAATTAGAAAGTGTTTGGGAGTAGACTACCAGACTGCACAAACACTACAATTGGTGGTCAGGCTGTGGGCTTTGGGAGGGTGAGCTGTACATTCATAACAAATACCTCCTTAGTAATAGGACAGCATAAAAGCCCTGACAGTCAACATTACCCTGCCTGAACTATTCTCAAACTATAATTCTGCCATTTTCACCTTTTAATTTGCTGCTCTGAACGGTCACACACACACACACACACAGATACACACACAGACACACACACAAACATACAGTCGTTAAAGCTTAAAGCTGTTTAAATTCCAGTGTCGATTATAATTCAGAAATATTATGTTTATTCCATAGGTAATGGTAAATGTAAATGGACTGTACTTATATAGCGCCTTTCTAGTCTGTGCGACCACTCAAAGCGCTTTACATGACAAGTCATTCACCCTTTCACACACATTCATACACTGATGGCAGGGGCTACCACGCAGGGTGCCAACCTGCTCATCAGAGGGATCTAACCATTCGTTCACATTCACACACCGTTGGCACAGCAACGGGAGCAATTTTGGGGTTAAGTGTCTTGCCCAAGGACACATCGACATGTGGACTGGAGGAGCCGGGAATCGAACCACCAATCTTCCAATTGGAGAACGACCGCTCTACCTCCTGCCCCACAGCCGCCCACATAGGATTTTCACAATGACATTTACCACACTTGTAAAATAATGCTGGTATTTCATTCATTCTTCCACTAATGACCTCTAAAATAATTACTGTACAAGCAAACTTAGTCATTACATTAAGAGGATATGATGGAATTCACTAATATCAAATCTTTCAGCTCATTTGGTCAAGATTAAGTCTTCGAAAAGGGAAAACAGTGTTGAACCTGTGTGGTAGGTGTCTGCATGCTAAGAGACTTGGAGTGGCCTTTTACTAATTAGCTGAGCGGAGTGACCACAGAACCCGCTCAATGAGGTCCTTTCATTAGACTGCTGAGCTGACTACACATCCCCTCAACTGCTGATGCTACGACAGGACAGAAAAACCTCAGTCATTCAAACTTAACCCTTACTTGGCGTGGCCCATTTTTGACTTGGCTCAAGTATCCATTTATAATTAGTCCCTATACCAAATTTTGAACCACAAAATCCATAGATCTTTTTATCAGTCATTAATAAATGTGTGATTCATCCTTTATTAATGTTTGTTTGTTTATTAATGAGAGCAGAAAGGGTGTTTTCTTTAGGTTTGACACTATTCAAACAATATCATGTTTGAATGGTATGTTTACTCTTTAAACTTGCTACACACTTTAGGAAAACTAATAACATTTTAGGCTTCAAGAATGTCATTTATGGTGTCTTTACTGCTTTCAAATGTCAAAATGGTTCAAATATGACTCGGACATTATGTAAGGGTTAAAGAGAAATGGTCTAAAGGTGGGGCTGCTGCTGTTTGTGTTACACATTCTACCAACTTGTTCCGACAAATTTATCTGTTTAGTTTATGGAAAATAAATCTTCTGGAAAGTGTTGAGGGTTTTCCTTTAATAGGAGACTATTTGCGATGGTGCTTTCTGCTACTGCTCTCCTTGTTCAGTCTTTACTTGCTTCTCGTTGTTGCTTTCCACACATTTAGATGCTTCTATGTAGGCTGACATAAAACTGACAAGATGATCTAACAGATTGCACTGAAATGTATGTAGAAATCTAGGATTTTTATGAATATGTTGCATAATAATCTTAAGCAGTCAATAAGTATTTAATTCATATTATTACAATCTGACTATCCCTAAACTGTGGAACAGCCTACCAGCAAACATCAAACAGGCAACCTAATTAGTTCTTTCGAAAAACAGCTTATAACTTATCTTTTACTCCAATTAAACTTTTAACTAATGCAACAGATTAGATCAAATTTCTTTTTAATCGTTGTTTATGTGATCATTCGATAATACAGTTTTAAGCTTGCTTTTGTTTCACTATTCATGAATTCTGATTTGTTTTTATTGTTTTGTTTTTTTTCTCTTGGTTTTTATGTTTTTACATGAATTCATTCACGTTTTGAACTATTTCAACTGCATGAATTGTGCTATATAATAATAAGACAGACAGCACTGTCCTGGAAAAGAGAAGAGAACAGAGAGGGGGAACAGAAGAGAAAAGAAGACAGATGTGATCAAGTCCTCCACAAAGGTTTGAAGAAAATGTATCACTTTTGTGACATGAATGGATCTTATAAAGAAGAGGAATAAATGCTCCTTCATTTTAACCTTGCATAATGTTTTGATTGAGCTCTTGGGAAAGTAATTGCAAGTGCATTTAAATAATGAATTATGATTTGATTGATCATATACTTTTGCTTTTTGCTCCTATGTGTGTATCAATGGCAATAAACAATTAATGCATTGCTTTATAAAATAAGTTTTTATATGCGTGCACAGCCTCAGCTCATAGTCAGAGGTTCTACTTACTGATCTGGCAGTGAGCTCCCTCAAAGCCGGGCTGACACTTGCAGAAGTACTCATTGAAAACGTCTCCTCGTCTGGTCGGTGAGACGAGCTCGCACGACCCATCATTCTTACAGGGGTTAGGACTGCAGGGTCCTATGAGAAGGAATATGGAAAAGGGTAAAAAGAGTTTACTTTTTTTGTTAAGTGTGTGATTTACCTTGATTTTCCTTCAAAAGTTTTCTCTCTGCTCTACCTGTCTCTGTCAGGTTGCAGGTGTCTCCGCCGAATCCATCTGCACAGATACAGATGAAGGGATCCTCGCCAACCCCCGTCACACATGTTCCTCCATTATGGCAATGATTCACCTCACAGTAGTCACCTTTAGGGAAAGAGAGAGGGAGAGAAAAACATGGAGTGAAAGGCAAAAATATACTTGGAAAACTCTTAAACTCCACCCTACAACACAGTAACACAGCCGCTGCACCTCACATTTTGTGTCATTGGTTTAATTCACAGGGATTAAATCAAAGCTAAACTAAACAAACAGCCTCTTATTCTCTGGAGCTTGCCAAAAGTAATTCTGGGAAATGTAGGACATCAATATCTTTGGTAAAAGAAAATAACAGGTTTTGGTGAAACAAAAAGCTGTCAAATAAATGTAGTGGAGTACAAAGCACAATGTTTCCCTTCAAAATGTAGAGGAGTGGAAGTGTAAAGTGGAATCAAATGGAAATACTCAAGTTAAGTACAAGTACCTTAACGTTGTACTTATGTAGACTACTTGAGTATATGAACTTTTTTACTTTCCACCATTGCCGTGACGTGATTCCACCATATTTCTAGTTCAGCTTAGCTTTCTCTGTTTCCAGTGTGTCTGGTCTGACTGATTATTATAACATGTTCTGCAGCTTCAGCTGCTGAGTCACAGAACAAATGATGGCAGAGACCTGCAGCGGGAGTGGCAAGACACATATTTATGAGTCACAATGGAGCTGTGAAAATCACAAAACCTTTAGCTCAAAATCCTTGTGTTTTTCTTTACTCATCCAATGCATCAGTCCTTATTCATGCCCTCTACAGCCTCAGGTCGAATTATCACCAAAATCGGTAGCCTGGGAATGCAATATTGAGTATTTGATCACAATCACTGTTATCCTTGTTGGGAATCACACTAACTCTGTTTTTATACTGGAACAGGTCTGGCAGCTGTTGTCAAACCTCTTTGAACTGGACAGACGTGACAAACATCTTTTAGCATGAGAACAAATCTGAGCACAGATGTTTTGAAAGACAAAGGAATTGACTATGAGGAGCAATTAACAGACTAAATGACATCGGTGATGATAGATTTTAATGTGGTAATTAGATGTGAAAACAAAACATATAAAGCTGCATCACTGAGGATGTAAATAGTAATAAGTTCAAATGATTCTGCCTCCATAAAAATGGGAGAACAGATCTTAAACATATCTTTATGCAGCCAACACTTGACAACAGAATGTGTTTATGTGCAGGATTAAGAGATTGCAGGATTAGCCAGGTTGAGCAGCAGCATTCAGTCCTTTCAGGAATGAGCAGTTACACAACATGACAGTGCAGCGACTCACAAGTGGCTCAGGGCACACAGCACACCCAACTGACAGGTGGCCAATAGATCCTGAGTGAACACAAAACATCATGGCAGCATATGAACAGTAGCCACATACAGCTCAGACAGACTATACTGTGCTCCTAGTTGGCAGCACTTTCTCAAGTCATACTAAGGTTGGTTCAGGTTGACTCCAGACTAGAGCACATATGGTGTTATTTTCCTCTCCATCTGCACAACTTCTTAGCGTGACCACAAAGGTGAAAGCTGGGGCACAAATACAGTGCCATGTATGCACAAATAAGGACATAAGCTATTTAGAGTATAAATTATTATTACTATTATTACTACAGTTCACCAACCACGAATGCAAGAGAATACTCTTAACATTTCTTTTACCTGCCTCTTACAATATAAATGCTGTGTACTCATATGTGATAACAGAGTAGTGTCACAAAAACCCCCAAAGTTCACAAATAATTACTTTGATGATGACATGTTAAGCACTGCTAAAGATGATAACATACAACATTAACTATATTTGAATGTGTGTGACCAACCTGTTGCACATCTGTTTTGGTCATTCACTAAGAGACCTTAACAAACAGTAGGAAACAGAAAACTGGATATTTACTCAGGAAAAGGAGTAGGCCTATGACATGGTTTGGTTGCGCCATCGTAATGGGAAAAGAAAGGAAACTGACATGGAAAAAAGACTTTGGCACAGTTGTGTGCCAAAGTCCCCTTGTAAATGTCATGGTAATAAATGAATGAGTTTTGGTTTCAGATGTATATCTCAGGACTACGACAAAGTATATGATTAATATGCTCTGATATGTGTGTGTGTGTGTGTGTTTTTTTTTAAAAGAGTCACCAAATGCAGACAGGTAAAGCTGAAGAGTGGCTGTTGTTACATATGCTGTTATTAGATTCCTGGGATCATGTTTCATATTTTTTTTTTATTTTTTTTTACATGTACACAAAACAAGATGGCAGCATAAGAACAGCAGCCACATAAGAGGTCAGACAGTCAAAACACTCTTTATCTCCAGGTGTTACACACACAGAGCAGTTCATGTGGTGTCAAAGCGCTCCCAGTTGGCAGCACTTTCTCAAACTGAACTAAAGTTAGTTGATGAGACAGCTGGTTCATGTTGAATCCAGACAAGAGCACATATGGTGTTATTTTCCTCTCCATCTGCGTGACCTCTTAGCGTGACCACAAAGGTGAAAGCTGGGACACAAATACAGTACACAAAATGTATAACATGAACAGATCTATCTTTTACAGCATAAACTCTTAGAGATGCGTCATCTTATTTCATTTTTGCCAACGACACACGCAAGAGGAAACACAAAAGAACCGATGACTGCTGCAAGTAAGACCTACCTCTTACAATATAAACACTGTGTACAAAATAACAGAGTCTCACATGTAATAACAGAGTAGTCTCAAATCTACTGAGCCTATTCATGCTACTATGAAAATAATAAACAGGAGACTTGAGATAAAGAAAATATAAAAATTACATATTTACTGCTTTTAGGGGGGAAAACATCCAAAGTTTATAAGTAATAACTTGTTGATGACATGATAATTTATATCTATTTACTTATATTATAGGCTATATATATTTATGTTTATATCTAGATACATTTGTATCTAGCCTATGTTTGGATGTGTGTGACCAGCTTGTTGCATATCTTCCCTTTGGTCATTCATTATAGCCTCCACTTTTCCCATCACTTAGAGACACACACACAATACATAACAGGATCTTTGAGTCAGTAAAAGGAGCAGGCCTATGGACTGGTCTGGTTTGTTCCATCGTAATAGGGAAAAAAGGAAGGAAAATGGCATGGAAAATAAGAATAGGTGGCATAGTTCTGTGCGAAAGACCCCGTGTGGGTGGCATGGTAATAAATGAATGAGTAATGGTCTTAGAAATAGAAGCAGTACAAACTAAACAACAGTTTACCAACAAACCAACAACCAAACAATAGTTTGATCACATGACTCCTTTAAGTTTTATCAATGTGATTAATACGCTCTGATACGTGTCTGGTTTAAAAAAACAAAGACTTACCTCTGACTGAAGACAGGTAAAGCAAAAGAGTGACTGTCGCTAAATATGCGGGCAGTATTACATTTCCTGGACGTTTCATGTTTGTTTTACACTCTTTGCTCTGTTAGTTTGCTCCGGTGCTGCCGAGCCTCGAACCGGTGCTGCTTTAAAGTGCCGTCGGAAATATCAAAATCACAAGCTGAACACGAAGCAACGACGAAGTGATGAATGAAGGAGCTGAGATTTTCCGATAATACCCGAGTTAACAACATGTGACGTGATGGAGGGGGCGGAGAGCTCGGGGACAGGTCGACACACATACACACACAAACGAGGATGTATTAATTAATGGCTTGCTGTTGCTGTTCCTCCTTTCATGTCATCCTTGCAATTTAAACAACTGAGAATACAGTTTATCAAAAAAAGAGTGTTTTATTTACTTTTATATGTTTTTTGAAAGTTATGTTTTTATTGAGGGAATAAATCAATTTTAAACTGTTTTACTTGCTTTTCTTGACTGTTCTCATTTTTCCTTTAGCGAACATACAATCATATTTTACTTTAGTAGCAAATTAACCGTGGCAAATTAAATCTTCAACATCAGTTAAAAAACTGATGAACAATAATAAGCTCTAGCACTGCTTGGTAATCTAAATAAATAAACAGCCTGCCCTCTAAGAAGCAGTCCAGTTTATTGTTATTCTCAGTTTGAATGCACAATAATCGATTAGTCTCATTTAAAGCTTCATGAGGAACATGAAGGCACCACAACCCCTAGAGGCTGGTTTTAAAAGAGCTCCAGGGACTATAGACCATGCAACTATTTTGTATGAAAATGAAAGTACCTGTACCTCAGAATGACACTCAAACACTATCAAGACAACAATTAACATATTTAACGTATCAAAGAAGTACTGGCAGAGAAACATGACATTTTGAGTGATAAATAATAGAATTAGGCACTTTTGAAATAATCCCTGTGGGAAAGCCTGCAAAGTCTTGACCCTTGCCAGCTATTTAAGACCAGTGAAATCACAGTACCCTGTGTCCAAATCCAGCCCTGAGGCCACTATTCCCATGGTCAAGGGTGATGGCAGGTGTATTACTATAATACCAAAGATTATGCTACCATTAATAAACTTTAATTTATTTATGATTGGCAAAATGTCTCATTTTAAAGGCCTTATTACTCTACCTGTGGCTATATTATAATGGAGCTGCAGAGGTTTGATGCATTGTTAACAGTAAGAAGACTTGTGCTCCCATCCGATATTTTTCAATATGTAAGGGTTTATGAAGGGTGTAAATATATCTAGTTTTAAGTCATATAGCATATATGGGTAGCACATTGGCTGTGACACTACATTTTCTATTTAAAAAAAAAAAAAACATTTAAAACCATTGGCTTAAGTTGGCAGTTGGCACACTGCTATCTATAGGCTACTGGCATTATATTGTCACTATTGTTCTGTTTTCACAAAGCACCTGTGCATAAATAAACTTTATTCAACTGTAATATGTGAGTAACTACGGTATGGATCAATATGTGAAACTCTGTCGCCATCAGGTGGACATTTTATTTGCAACCAGTAAGACAACAAAGACTGCACCCAGTCATCTTTAGTTAGCACGTAACAGGCCTTCACTGCTGCCCATAGAAAACTATCAGTTCTACTAATTTATCGCTTCAGCGTTGTAATTAATTAAATATAAAGGCTAACTAATAGCTCTACTGAACATACTTGGCAAATATACACTAATCATGCCCTCTCTTGTGTATGTCACAAAAATGGTAAAGTATGGACACTTTAACTATATTTTCTAAAACTTAACTAAAAAGTAAGCATTATAGGTTTGCCTGTGGGTAGGTTTGAGCGATTCCTAGGCTACAACTGGGGTTTAATTAAATCAGTGTCGAAATGTTATGTAACAGGTTTCTGCTGCTCACGTTTTTTTCTCGTTCAGGAAGGATCTCGTCGATGTCCTCCAAGCTTAATACATATCTGTCCGCCGAGGAAAAATCCTATAAACCTGATTAAATATGAGATTAATTTACGTATGGCAAAAAATAAGGCCATTAAAATTTTGGCTAAACAAACAACAACATTATTTTCAAGATTCAAGATCACTTTATTGTCATTGTATAACTAATACACAACGAAATTCAGTACACTGCCTAAAACGGAACATCAAAACATGTTCACATACACAGTTCACATAACAACATAATGCTGAAAGGAAAGTTTAAAAAAAAATGAGATGACCACAATGAGTGTAAAAGTAGCACTTGTAAAGATATTGCATTCGTGTAATAAATAAATAAATAGCAAATAATAATAATAATAATAATGATAATGATGATAATAATAATGATAATAACAATACTTCCACTAATAATAATAATATTAACAAATGTGGAAATGTTATGTAACAGGTTTCTGCTCACGTTTCTTTCACGTTCAGGAAGGATCTCGTCAATGTCCTCCAAGCTTAATACATATCTCCACCGAGGAAATCCTATAAACCTGATTAAATATGTGATACTACTATGTATGTACTGTAATACTGCCAAAATATGCAGGCTAAACAAACTACATTATTTTGTATAAAATTGTCATAAAACTGAAACTTTGGATTAAAAAATAATGCATTTCAATGATAATACACAGACAAAAATATAATAGTAATAATGATGAGTAAAAGCATAATAATATGAATCTAGAAAGAGTAATGTTTTATATAGAGAAGGGGAGTGGAATCTGGCATTCGTGACGTACATCAGTTTCACCCAATCAGAAGGCCGATATGCAAATTCCAGGAAGTGGACTCGTTGCAGGCTGAAGCTAGTGAGGCTAGCTGTATGGATCTAAAGAGAGGGTTGCACCACACATCTCACAAAACAGGCAACCAAAACAGGCGGACAAATGAAACGACACGAACAGAAATAAGGCTGGCTCGCTTTTAAGCAAAAATACATTAACGGAGGGGGATTTATTATTATTTTTCTTCAACCGGAGGTAAGTGAGCTAAAAGATGCTAACTCACTCACGGGTGAAATATATAACGGACCCGATAATGCTAACGATTAGATACGCTTATAATTAAGCTACGCGACCAAAATAATAATAATTAAAAAAAAATATATATATATATGTGTTTTTCGTCCTGTGTATTCCCTCAATGTGGAGTTGTTGAGTTATTGTTTTTTTTTAAAGGATGGACACGCTAACTCATCCCTAACATAGAGATAGAGATGTGTTGTCATTTTTCAGGTGTTACGGCGAATTTGGTTACCCCCCCGTGAATATGTTTTCCCCTTTTTATCTTAGCCTTCATCCAACCATATCCCTATTAAACCCCACAAAAAAAATCTTGTGAGATATTTAACTTGGCTGTAAACAGCTCTCTCTGCTACGCCTCAACACGGCGGAGGGAGTGCGACTTGAAACTAGAACATCATTTTTTTGGGGTTAACAGATTTTGACGTAACATCTAATTCGGTTCAGTAGGGCGGAAGAAGATGCTGCGTGGAATGTCGGCCTCCTATTTTTCCACGTTTTATATTTTTTTGCTAAGTACAGTATGTTCTCTCTCTCTCTCTCTCTCTCTCTCTCTCTCTCTCTCTCTCTCTCAGTCTCAGTCTCAGTCTCTCTCTCTCTCTCGGTGTCTTGTTGGGAGTCGTGACAAAGCAGGGAGAGCTAACATTAGCAACTTCTCTCATACCAAATCGGATCGTTTATAGACTGGTACAGTAATATGACATTGACACTTTAATATGTAGGCACTAGCTATACACTACTATCAGATGTAACGTTACTCACTGGCTATGTTTCCCAGTGGATGAGACTGGTAATAGCTGTGTGAATGTGGGCGTGTTGCTAATGTCTGTCTTAAAACAATACTCAGGTGCCTAAATTAACATTTAAAACAGGGTTTTCTTGTTGTATTCATTCATCCTGTTCATACTGGCTATTAGAAGATTCCTGCATAATGCAGTTATGCCTTTAGGCCAAATTGCACAAGCCTCTGTGTAACAATGTATTTGAAAGTTTATCTGAAGCTGTTACATGGTCATCCAAATGAGTCAAATCAAGTAGATACCTTTCAATGTTAAAGTCTTTTTAATGCAAATGTCCCTTTTTTGTTACTATGCTTCCACTTCAGCTTAACAAGGAAACACTGTCAAAGGAAAGAAAAAGAGTGAATTTGATGGTAAAAAAGATATCCACTTGATATGACAAACTCAGATTGTGGAAGCCTCATGTAACCTTCAGAGAAAGCATTGCATGCATTTTTCGTACAAAATAGCTGTGGGGACACACTATGCCTCTGTCACTTGTATTTAAAGCACATTTTAAGGGGATCTCTTATTGGCCAGAATAAACAGGAAGAAATATTACAGTGAGGAAAACCCCTTTCAGTGTTCATATGGGCACCTGACTGCTGTCATAAGACAGACACAGAAAATATTTGGAAAGAAGAACACTGATCAATTACTATAATCAAGTGGTTAATATATTTTCTGTCTTTTTTTTTAATGCTCTTCAGGTTTGACCAGATCACTGTGACGCCACATTAGTAGACTGTGTGAACAAGTTATTATTTTATAAGTTATAAAATGTAAGTAACAGACTATATTCTATTTTTGCATTTTATTTTTGAATGATATATAACATTGTCTGTGTAAATAGTTACAACAGCCTAAACGAGCAAGAGTTTATTTTATATGTGAGGTACTTGGTAATAACAGTGGACACCACATCATCTACACCAACACCTTTATCTATTTTTGTGAAATTCTGTAAAACTACTTCCTTTTTTTGTGATAACAGGAGAGTCTGCAGACTTTCCGTGCTCTTACATTTCCTGTTTTTTACGGTGATTTCACAGCTCAGATGACTTTACTTATTTTATGACATAAATTAATGTTTCAATAAACGTGTTACTACATTACAATCTATGTAAATTAGTGTAGAAATACAGTGTGTCTGCTGGATGGTTTATTTATCATCTATCATCTACGTGGCGGGGCTTCCTTTCAGCACTGCATAACATGTAATGTAATTAAAATGAGTGTATTAAATAAGTGACTGTACTTTATCTGACTGAATTGCTTTCACTCTGTATTCCCACAGATCTGTTGCTGTAGCGCTTTGGGCACCAGAAGGAATATCCAGGTCAGTCAGACATGATCACATACTTCCTCTATGTCTGTGCTTCCCCCCATCTTTGACTTGATCACAGTTAACCAAGAACCAAAGAAGTAATTCACCCATTTTAGACAAAATGGCAGCTCTTTGTTAAAAAAAAAAAAAAAAAATGAAAGGAAGTACAAATCCTGTTTATGTTCTCTAGTCATTGTACTTATGTAAACATTGTTTGTACTGAAATATTAATTTTGGCATTCAGGTATATTTTTGTTTCACAAGAGAAAGCTTGAAAACAACTTTGGTCCACAATTTCATTTTTCAGAGTAATCATGAACACCCACGAGTCAGATGTGCACCCCATCTCTCCGGAGCTGCCGGCGATGTTTGATGGCATGAAGTTGGCGGCAGTCGCCACGGTTCTCTACATCATCGTGCGCTGCCTGAACCTCAAGAGCCCCACCGCGCCCCCAGATCTCACCTTCCAGGACACGCCCCTCAACCTCTTCCTGCTCAAGTCCTGTCCTCAGCTGACCAAAGAGTGAGTTGCTTTCTCAGCTCTGTGTCTGTCACTCAATTCGTTGCCGTGGAAACTGCGCTGCTGCCCGGCCATCTGGGTGCTGCAGTGAAGGTAGCAGTTTATCTGGTTATGATCCCATCTGTCATCAGTGTCCCCGAGTGAGCCAAATGTCGGTACCAGAGATGTCTGGTTTTACTGGCAGCCCCAGCATGAATTAAACAGCTGGCTGGTTTTTTGGCGCCGTTATCTCAGAGATAGAGTGGGTTTGTCTCACTTGCATTATAAACATAGACTTGTTCAGCGCAGAATATTTGCATACTCTATGACTATACTAGTCTTCTCCTCAGGGTAACTATGATGTGTACTATAATTTGAATCTTGCATCAGCATTTATAATAACTAATGCAAACTAGCAGCTGTTGGAACACGTCTAACCAGACTAAACCAAGTTAGCAGCAACTGTAACATCCTGTTTGTTGTTGGGATAATCAGCTGATCCACCTTTCAAAACAATGTAAACTAAAAGCTTGTCCTTTGTTAGTGTCACTGTCCCTGTCCTGTGGTCTGCTGGTGTTATAATACTCCAGAGGAACCTTCAGCGCTGTAGGGTGACTCTCGTCGAGCCTTCATCACGAGTGTCTGCTTATATAACCAAATGTTACTGAGCACTTTGCCTTTCAGCTGCGGTGTCAGTGAATAATAAGGCCAGACTGATGTTTACATTTGAGTCTGGCTTGTTATCATTTCCCGCTAAACGGCCATATTTAACTTTAGAAACGTGTTGTCAATTGGATATGTGTGCGTTAAGATAATTTAAGTATTGGAAGCCGTCGGATTTTTGTTGGCGCTACATTATCTGTGTTGTGTCTCCTTGTTGTCGAGAAGTCAAGTTTTGTAACCCATAATGACACCCTGTGGTGTTGTATAACAGAGATCAATTACACAGCAGGAAGCATAGGAGGGGTGTTGTGGGGTTTACAGAGTCAACAGCATCCTTGTTTGAGAACATGCATGCAGCGTTTTTTTGGCTGACACAAAGAACAATACACAACAAATTACTTGTAGTTCACCTTGATGTCAGCTGTCTGATGTGTTTCTTTTTAATGTAACCCTCGTTTTCCACTTTTTTAGTTTGGTTTGAATAATTAAGAAAATTGCAGCTGATTGTTAAGGATTCTTGTTGTCAACTTTTCAAACAGCAACAAGGCAACATCTGGCAGTAAATAGACCAATGCCAAACAAAATAAAGGCAGACACATATAATTTAATAGCGTCCAACAATAATACATGAGCAAAGTACAGTTGAAAGTCAAGTAAGAAGGGAATAATTCAGTTAACGTATGTGATATTGTAATCTCTTGTATTTCCTGGCTTGAGAGTATCAAAAGCCTGTGCGTTTACTTTTGGACTTTGATCTGGACTTTCAGATCTCTGCTTCAAATGAAATCACACAGAGGCATCTGTTTCCTAGTAGAAATGAAGGACACCAGACAACACCCCCACTCCCAACACACACAAACACACACGGGTACACTCACACACATTGCAGAGGAGAGTGACGTCACCCTTAAAAATCTGCAATATAATTGAAACAAAAGATTTTGCCCCTTTTACCTAAATTCATAACACACACAGATTGAAGCCTGCTTTCTGTGTTTTAACCCTTACATAATGTTCAGAGTCAAATTTTACCCTTTTGTTTTTACATTTGAGAGCTGTAAAAACACCACATACACATTTCTTTTAGCCAGACATCTCCTAATGCGGCCCACAGTCCACAATATATATTATATATGTACAAGTTTCACATGAGTTTATTTTTAAAAAATCAGCATTCAAACATGTTGTATTCATCATATTCTATAAAATGTTCTGCTGGACCATAAAATAGTCATTTTGAATGTCTTTTTTTCACAAGGTTAATCAAACATGAATGTGAATTGGTGAAGAGACTAATTATGAGTCCGAATTTGAACAGAATTAAAATTAGTTGTGGAATATCATGGCTTAGCACGGTTGTGCAGTGGCTCTTAGCTCTCCTGTTTTGTGCTCTGTCATCTTTTTTAGCTATGTCATTTTTTTTTAGCTGCATGTGTGTCTTGTTTTTATCTGGTCGTCATGTTTTTATTGTCTTTAAAGCACAAATGAAGTGGCACCTGTAATCTCATTATGTTAAATATAATGACAATAATGCTTTGTATTCTATTCTATAATTATCTTTTAAAACATGAACTCAGTGAACATTAAGTAAATCTTTAGTTAGATGTAATGAAAGCTTTGTTTACATTAGTAATGTTTGTTTAAAAAAAACCCATGAAACATAAAATAGGTCTATATTCCTCTGAGTTATGATCAGCTGAGAAATGAATCAAGACTTTGATCATTCAGAGGACAAAAAAACACCCAGATTGTGCTAGAAGGTGTCTGTTGTTTCCTACTAATGAACTCTCTACTAATCCGACAGAGTGCTTATCTTCCTATCCACATTACAACGATGAGGTTATCCTCTTCCCCCTGCAGTAGATTAAACCTGCCAAGTACCTTCTAGAAAAGTGTAGTTAAGCTTCAGCTACCTTTTATGCTATAGGTGATTACATTATGTCCTAATGGGAGTAGTCTGCCTTTTGAGTGACAGTCTTACGTCAGACTGTTTTTAGGTGCAGAAAAGCACAGTAAGAGATGAGGGGAAATGCAAAGGTTGAAGGGCTTGTGTAACTGTTGATGTAATTGAACCCTTTGCTCCAGTGCAGCTACTTATCATGTGTTTTGTTCTGTGTACTACGTTCAATCGCGTGGCCACGTTGTATCCATCCTTTTTAGTTTACAAGCAAAGCTGATCGTGTTTATCTTATCTCATCGCTTCAAAAATGGCTCTCTTTAGTTCACAGTCAGGAAATACAAAACATGATACTCAGAGAGGATGTTATATAATAGAAGCAAAGTGAGAAAGAGGCTAATGTGTAACTGTAAACACGTCTTATTTGTATTTTAAAGCTTTGTTTTAATTGAATATGTGAATTCAAGTGTTTTTTAATTTCCCCCACAATTTGAAAAGGAACTAAATCTTCACCTATCACTTCCTTTTTATGGTTCCAATATTATATATAAAAGGACATAATAAGCTGTTATTTATCAGACCTGATTATAATATAAACCTGGTTTCCCTTTAAGAGAGGCAGCAGAAAAAAAACAGCATCTAATCAGGTTCACCTGTTAAAAAGTTGTTTGCATGCTTTTGGTCTGAGCATTGAAATAAGATGGTGATTCATGACAATCTCGCAACATAAGTTACAACATTTCGAAGGAGTATTACATAATCCAACGACTTGACTCCTACATTTAACTCCTACAGAGGTGTGACTGGAATGTAAGTGCTCAGCATAGCTTAACGAAACAGAGCAACACACACCTCATGTTAAACCCTTGATGTCTGGTAAAAGGTTGACGGAGCGATCATCCACATGCAGCTACAGAAATGTGACTTTGTATGCAAACTGTGAGCCAGTATATTGACGTCTGGGTCATAAACCACCAATGCAAATGTATGTGCTCATGATAACATTGTGCACGTCAGTTTTCAGCACTGACCTCATGCTCCTATTGAGTGCAACTGTAGAATAAGCTCATATTTTTAGATACGTTTTAACCCTTACATAGTGTTCAGGGCCAAATTTGACACATTTCTACATTAAAGAGCTGTAAATACAACATATGTGGTGTAGAGACTAATTATGAGTCAGAATATGAACAGTATATGAAGGTTTAAAGCAAAAAAAACAAATTTGTGTTTTTCAGGTACATTCCTCCCTTACTGTGGGGCAAGAGCGGTCACCTCCAGACGGCCTTGTACGGGAAACTCGGTCGGGTGAGTTCACCTCATCCCTGTGGAATAAGGAAGTACTTACCCATGCAAGACGGAGCCACTGCAACCTTTGACCTCTTTGAGCCACTGGGGGACCATCGTACAGGAGGTGATGCATTTAATCAAGATGTACTTATGCTCCTGCTTAGTGCCATTCGGATACGTACTCTTTAGATGATGACAGTTGGCTCTTTGCTGCCACGCCGAACATTTGAACCTGATGTAATGTCATGTGTTTTTTTTTGCATTGCAGTTCTTCTACTGCTGCTTTTGTTTAGTCGCTTCATGTAACACATATTGCGTCTGTTTAGCTGAAGCCAAATTTGACAGACAAACAGCTTAATCCTTTCTTCTGGATCGGCTGCGGCACTCTGCCTCGGCTCCGTTTTATTGTGATGATCTGCTGTTTCGGAGAGTGACATACTCCTCTTGTTATCTGTGCTTACATATTTCTCACTGGGAAATTTCTCTCCAATCTTGCCTGCTCCCTTTCACCAGATGACATCACCATGGTGATATGCCCCGGCATTGGTAACCATAGTGAGAAGCATTACATCCGAACCTTTGTGGATTATGCCCAGAAGGAAGGTTACCGCTGTGCTGTGCTGAACCACCTTGGAGCGCTCCCCAACATTGAGCTTACCTCTCCACGCATGTTTACTTATGGTGAGACCCACGTTGAGTTTTACTGTCCTGACTGAGGAACCTGTATTTGACCTCCAGAGTCACCTTTTCATAATAGGAGCACCCAAGAATATTAACCTGGTTTTTAAAATGAAAAAAAGGATTTTTATTTAATCTGATCATCAGTAATGCTGCATCATCATTTTTGACTCTCATCCAATTATCTAGTGCGGTTCTCTGATAGTAGTGAACACATCTGAAACATTAGTCTGGAAGACTGGTATGCTTTAGTGGCACTATAACTTAATTGTCTAATCTGAATCAGTGAAGTCTTTTCATATTGTAATTTATCTACTCTTAGACAAATCTTATAACAGCTTTCTTTTAAGGATACATAGTTATTCAGATTTAGACTTGAGCTTTGACAGCAGGAGACACAAATACGCCGAATTAAAGGCACCTTCAACCCTAACCGCTGAGCAAAGAATAACTTATTGATCTGTAACTCTGTACCTTTTTCCTCTCAGGGTGCACATGGGAGTTTGCAGCCATGGTCGGGTACATTAAGCGGACGTATCCTCAGACCCAGCTGATCGTAGTAGGCTTCAGTCTTGGCGGAAACATCGTCTGTAAATTCCTGGGCGAGAGCATGACAAACCAGGACAGAGTGCTGTGTTGCGTCAGCGTCTGTCAGGGATACAGCGCTCTCAGGTGGGTTTTTGTCTCATCTCTTAATTACAATTCTTCATATTGTAAAAGCCAGTTACAACACAGGCACTTCACTGGGCAAACATTTCTAAATATAACTGAAGCTCAACATAATACCACAAAGTGATTTATTCTTGCATAATATGTTGATGGAGATGACAGAAATGGAATGTTTTCAGCCATCCAGCTGTGACTGTCACCCTCATCTGTCGTCATTAGTCAGCACAATGAACTATAACACACAATTATTCTTTTTTTTTTTGGGACCAATTCTTTATTTCATTTTCCAAGTGGGGGCTACACATGCAATCGGACAGTACACTTACAACAAGAGTATATAATGTAATCAATAAAGTAAAAATGTACATATGATTGAATACATGTGTTGATACAGTCCGCAGAAAAAAAAAAATTAACAATCCCCACAATCGCCCCATAAGTCCTCAACAATATACATCATCACTCCCCTCCAGAAATGATCCAAATAAATAAAACAAACAAACAAACCCATCTTATGAACTTTATAAATAATAATAATAATTATTATTATAATAATGAATCAATATTGAATCAGAAATCGAATCTATCTGCTAAATCTATTTACAGCAAGGGAAGTTACTTAGTTTGTTGAAATTAACATTACCAGAAGATGTAACTCAGGGTCAGCAAGCATTCAGGCTCTTTGTGTTTGAGCACTAGAGGCTTCTAAAGTTAGTACCTCATAAAATGATAACTTCCACTGATATAATAAGCTTATGGGCGGGTTTCCATCTCCTTACCAAGAATTTCTTTGCAGCAGTTAAGCCCACCAGCAGACCTCTCTTCATATGAAGTGTTAAACTAAGTGATGTATCATAATTCAACAGTAAAATGAACACCATTTTTCTGATTGTGGGGGAAAGGTTTTTGCAAGTTTTGCTTTCATAATACAATCACATGCTTGGTCCTGTGTGCACCAAGCAGCTCTTTATTATTTGCACCAGCACTACTAAAACCGGTTTACTATGTTTTTACTATTTTGCAGTATTTTTAAGTGCCGACAGCAAGATAGACTTGTGATAACAAAATGTCCTGAAGGGCAGCAGCCTCATGTGGTCACAGCTCTGAACTAGTTTGCCCAGTTTTTTTTTTCTAAGGTTTGCTTTAACTTTTCTCTCTTGATGTGTGTGTTCAGGTTGTGTACTCTATATTATGAATCTTTGCCTAAATCCCTTCCATTTGATTAAAGGAGTATAAAGTGGAGTGGTTGGCTTGTACAATACAATGAACTGAAGTGACTGCCTGACATGTCCAGAATACACTTTGTGTACATAGAGATGCATTATGAAACATGCAGTTGAGGACAAGCCAAAATACTAGGATGATGGTTTAAACCATCAGTGCATGTGGGAGTTACAGCGGACGTTGCAGCCTGTGTACATGTTGGACTGAGCCACACCCTCCGTGTTTTAAATGCTGCCAGCGTCTCTTGGCAGTCCAGACAGACTGGGTCTGTTAAAGTTTGGATGTAGGCAGTGAGGATGGGGTGTGTTGTAGAGACTGGCCTTTTGTGAGATTGGATTAGCTGTTTTTTTCCACCCTCTCCATTAATGAATTCTCCTCTCAAATGGATGTCCAAATGTAAACTGGCCCTCCTGTTAGTGGCTCTAGTGAGTCTATTCCTCTTTCCTACTCTTAGTGTTCACAACACTTACTTTTGGCCCCTTTCATAATTGTACCGAATGGTATTTTCTAATTTCCCAATGGCCATTTATTGGTTTGTTTTTGTGTTGGTTTAGCTGCTCTCTGTCAGTGAGCTGCATATTAATGGCGACACTATTTTTACTCTCCACCAGCGTGACTCTTTGTCCAGAGGATTACACCCGACATTCAGCATGTTGTTTGGAATGCAGACAGGCTGCACAAAGCTAACTTCCTGTGTGTTTGTCTCTCCATCTCTCAGGGCCCAGGAAACATTCCTACAGTGGGACCAGTTCAGACGCTTCTACAACTTTCTCATGGCTGACAACATGAAGAAAATCATCCTCTCACACAAGTATTACTTTGTTCCTCCACCTGCAATACAAACTATTTCACAATAGTTTCTCAATTTGTAAAGTCAGACGGGTTTTTGATGACAGTGCGCTCACATCTTACATCAGCATCAATGTCAACATCATTTGTCAGTTCTCTAAATATTTCCTAAATTTCCACATGAAAGCACAATTTCTCACTCTGAATATAGAGCAAAGACATAAACAACTAAACAAATCTCCTTCATTCTGCTTTGAGAGAATAGGTGTAAATGAAGGGAAACGCAGGGTCTTGGTGTAGCATTTCCAATTTAGGTTGAAATGATGACTCAATAAACTAATTTATTAAATGACAGAAAATGAATAGGCTATATATTTTGATTAATTGAATAGCTTTTTTTCCTTTTTTAAAAATCCAAATATGTTTTGGTTTCAGCTTCTCCTGTGTGATGATTTTAGTGTCATACATGAGAGTAAACTGAACACACTCAATCAAACAAAACAAAACAAAAAGTCAGTAACAGTGATAAAAGATTGACACATTTAGCAATACTTAAAATGATCATTAGTTACAGCCCTAGTTTTCATATATATGTAAGCTACAGTTAATAGTTAACTGCATAGCACTAATACATGAATATTGAACTTCACACTAAGCAGTCGTTGATTTCAACATATTTTATGAATAATATTCTTTTTTGCATTTTTGTGTGTTACAGACAAAGTTTGTTTGGGGGAGGCTCGCCTAAAATGATCGATGCAGATGTCAGTCGGCTGTACACAGCAACGTCCATGATGCATATTGATGATAATATCATGAGGTATGTGGAGCAAATAGTTTGGTGAGGTTGCCTCCAGTGAAAGTCACAACGTTCAGTTGAGTTGTTTCGATGTGGTTGGATGCAGATCAGCAGTTTTCTATCTCCTTATCTGTATTTTACCTGGAACTTACAGTTGTAATAGTAGATTAATATAAGATATATGAGATGTTCTGGTCAAGCAGGGTTGTAGCTATAGCAAATTCTTTTTGATGGTTTTTCTCATTAAAGATTAATTAATGATCCTCATTTTTTTTCGGGTTTCAACAGAAAATTCCACGGCCACAGCTCTCTCAAAGAGTACTATGAGAAGGAGAGTTGTGTACATTATATTCACAATGTAAGAAATGTTTTTTTTATTGCATACATTTCATATTATCTCAAATAATGTTATTTGTCTGTTTGTGTTGAATTGTCTGAATTATAATTCCTGGTTTTGTAGGTGAACGTGCCACTGCTGCTAGTAAACTCTGCAGATGATCCTCTGGTTCATGATTCACTGCTCAACATCCCTCGCACACTAGCAGGTAACAATCATGTTCACTCAAGCAACCATCAAGCACACTTTTTCTTCTTTATTAGTCATTTACTTGGCAGCATGAACCTTGAAGTTGATTCTGCTCACATTTCAGTAATGGGTTGGGTGTTTTTGTCACCATGTTGTAGCTGCAATAGATCCCAGAGTCTAGTTTAAAACTACACTGATGTATTGGTATATTGGTTTATTCTATACATATTTGACAGGTCGTTAGAAAGGTTGTTCTAATATTAAGAAGAAAATGCTCAAACTTCTGCAAATCAGAGTTCCTAAAGTTTCATTTTTTGAAAATTAAGATATAGAGTACTGCATATAATATTTAAGTCACATGGTATTGTTAAAGTCTGATTTTTAAATAATACAATTATAAGTGATAGGTGATCATATTCAATCATACAGAATACTTAAAACTGCAGACACAGATTTCTAAAAATAACAGTATAACACAATAATAATGGCGTCCCGTTTTACAGTGCAGCTCTGTACTTGAATTCGTCAAGCAGTTGAAGTACCTGCAGATGTACAGCTACACATATTTAAATAAATCCTGTATTGGCTCCAACGTGTTTTAATGCCACAGGCTCGTCCGGTTTGACTAACAGCTGCTGATGACACCTTTTAGATTTATTGGTTTTGTTTTTATTTGGCTGCTGGCTCAAAAGGTCATCTGATAAAATGTGCTCCCCACCCTGAGCAGGTTCGGGTGTGGCACACGTCTATGAGTAATGTCTGCTGTCGTCACACTCGTCCACACATATAGCTAGAGTGTCCACCTGTCTGTCTGTCTATCTATTTAAAAGGGAGTTAAACGACTTCCCGACCTCCCCACCTTTAAGATTTTATCATGGAAAGGAGCCTTTATCTAATTTTCACGAACATAATGAGGCAATCTATTTTTGGCTGCACGTCACACAGTGACTAGTGACTAAGCTTCCTTTCTCTTTGAGCCTGTGCTATAATTAAACTTACTGACCACTTGAACTATTTTGGAAAAGGAAAATCCCTCATATAAGAGTGTGTGTGGGTGCATGGATCCTGACTGAGAGCACATGAGACTCAATCATTCATGTGTCTCGAGAGAGCAACACTTACTGAAAAGAGGATCAGTCGCCCCTTCATCCTAAAATGCCGTAGAGTGACTCAGACTCATGGCAAACAGGAATTGACGCTATGACTGCCTCAATTGAAACTGTCTGCCTCAATAATGGCAATAATTTGTTTCTGTCATGTCACAGTAAGTTATGCACCTGTGCTCTCCTCTTCAAAGCTTGCACGTCTTTAATTTTTTTAAGTACGAGCTGTTCTCCGGACCGTCACATTTTGTTCCCACCTGTCACTTAGTGCCTGGTGAGATGGTGGCTCAGGATCTCCACAAGCATTTCAGTTGTCCCCTGGCAGCTCAGCAGCTGTCATGAATAGCGGTGAAAGATCTTAATCACTAGTCAGCCTCATCGGACTCTCCCACTAACCCAGATAAAAGCAGGAGAATAAAAAGATCCAGGCCAATCCTTTTCAGGAACTCTGAAAGCCTGGGTGTTCACAGCTGTGGCAATCCATATAGGTTTATACTGCAATCACAAAGAGATTAATGATTTGTCTGCAGCGTGGAGACGACCTACTTTAAAGAGTTTCAGGGTTTGCTGTGTTTGTGAATGAAGTAGAGTCAGCAGGGGTTTATTCACACTCAGCGACGAGAGCATTAATACTGTCAGACGGTGAATTTCAGTGATAAGGCCCGGCTCGTAGTTTATCCCTGAAGTGTTGAATTGGGTTGAAATCAGGGAGGGCTTTGTGCTGGCTAGTTAAGTTCTTCAACAGCAAACTTGGAAAACATGACATTAGGGGCCATGCTTTGTGGACAGTTGCGTCTCCACATGCTTTTGGTTATTTAGGGAAAGGTAAGCTATGTGTGACAGTCTGAGAGATCTGCCAGGCAAACGAGCGTGTCTTGAGCCTTAAACAAGAGGCTGCATCTTAAGCTTCAATATCCTCTTAATATAACTATAATCTTCAAAATCACCTCCAATTTAAACAATGGACAAAATTAATCAAGGGAATAGTTTAACATTTTATTTTAAACAGATTATTTGCTGAGAGTTGGACAAGAAGATCAATACCACTTTCATGGCTGCAGTCAGTTGGCTTAGATCAGCACTGGTTACAAAACAAGCATATTAGGAGCTCTAAAGCTCACTAATTAACATGTTATATCTATGTGTTTAATCTGGTTGCCAGGCGATCAGGGCATATGACTCACAGACAAAGTCAAGCTAGCAGTTTCCCTCCATTTCAAGTCTTTGTGCTAAGCTAAGCTAACTGGCTGCAGGTTGTAGCCTAACTCCTAGAAAGAAAGCAAGTAAGCATATTTCGAAAAATGTCAAACAGTGCTTTTACATTTATACACAGTAATTTATGGTAAGCAATAATACATTTTCTACCTCAAGACATAGTTAAGACTTAAGTCTTAATTTGTATTAAGTCAGCATCTGGTGGCAATTAAAGAACCTTGTTAATGACTCAACCCATCAGCCGTGGTGGTGGCCACTTAAGCATACTGCCTTAGGATGAGTCATGCTGTTATCTGTTCTCGAGCAAACACACCCTCCGTATCTCCACCAGGCATTAACCACCCCTGTCAAAGCCATATTTGGATACGTTTCCAGTGTTAGTTTCAGTTTTAAATGTGTACACACTGTCCAGAGTACAGACACCTCATTACTGTGTTCTGTGTTGTCTTTTAGCAAAGAAGCCGAATGTGATCTTTGCCCTGACGTTACACGGAGGCCACCTGGGCTTCTTCAAGGGCGCGGTGCTCTTCCCCCAGCCCCTCACCTGGATGGACAAAGTGATTGTGGGCTACGCCAACGCCATGTGCCAGTGGGAGAAACAGAAACCGCCGTGCCAAAGTGGCCACATGAGTGAGAGCTCCTGCGCCGGGGAGAAAGCTTAAACCTCTGACCTCTGTGTCTCTCTCACTCTGTCTCTTCCTTCTCACCTTTCACCCAGACACACCACTGTCCTACAGCACTGAGGAGGCACCCGAACCAAACCTGAAACTGCTCTCTCTTGTCTGCCTTCTCCTCTGGTGCTACTTACTGCTACTGACCCCCACCCTCTCCCCTTCCCTCTCCGCCCTCTCCGCCCTCTCCGCCCTCCGCCCTCTTCACGTCCCCCTCCCACGTTTCCATGCCTACACCACAGTTACCCTTTGTAAACACCATCACCTTACAGTCTGTGAAGGAACAAAAACAACTAACTGCCTTTGTGCTCTTTTCCGTTGAGAGGACTTTGAATTCAGAGCAGGAGTGATTCGTTCCTCTTCGCGTACACAGCGACGATCATTGGCTAACAGAGGTGTCGACCAAATATGACAAGAAAAGGAAAGTGAGAGCACCAATTTAGAGTAGTACAGTGAAAAAACAAGAGCACACAAGAAGCCTCCAAGGAAACAAGAACTGTGCTGCAGTCGGTGCCCATTTACTGCACCTGTAAGAAGCTCACTTTTTATCACCGCCAAGGCCATATAGCCTAGTCTGCTGTCTTAACCAACACAGCGTCTTTGTAGTATGTATGTAACTCACAGATGTAGTGTGTATGTCTGCGTGTGCCTGTGTAGACCGAGAGTTAAAAGACCCGTGACGGAGCATGTGGCCCTTTTGTGTTTGGTTCTCAGTTCATGGTCTTTTTTCGACCCTTATACGTTCTTTTGGGTTGTTGTCTGTAGAAAAATGTACAGTAGAAGTAACTAAGTAGTGGGATTCTTCACATTATTTCTAGCTCTTTACAACATCCAGCGCTTATGTTTGGCACTCAAGTGTTTCATTGCTTACCAGACGTGAGCAGGGATCAACCCCGGATTGGGATCCATGCACATTCCCACAATCACATTCGATCACTTTGATTCAGTGCACTTTACACCATGTATGCTACAATCTTTTTTTTTCCCCCCCCTCATTAGCTGAACTGCAGGTGTGGAGATTAGCGTTGGTTTAGCTCTCTGAGAGGAAGAATCGAAGGGAGCGAGGATGATAACAAAATGTTAGATGACTCAAATGTTCCCTGTGTTGTCGTTTTTTTTCTTTCTTTTTTTCTTTCTTTCTTTCTTTCTTTGAGCCCTCTTACTCATTCGTCTGCCTTTGATCAGCTGCAGGTCCAGTTGAGACTCTGATATCCTTTTTCTCTTACTGCACAGACACAGACCTACCGCCAGCACACAGAGGCTAGCGCTCAACTCTGTAAACACCTCATGTGGTGAAAACATCTCTGTATCACCTTTTTTTTTCTCACAGATCATTCTGTTGTTCCAGATTTTGAAAATGCAGCCTACTGATTAATCGGCGTGGTGCTGTGAAATTGAAAGTTAAGCAGTTGTTTTGTATTTTTTTTTTTTTTTTTTTCTATTTAATAATCTGAGCTGTGAGGTGTGATGAGCAGGAGGGCTGAGAATACTAATGCTAAACCAAATGTTTATTTTGTGGACTGTTTGTAGAATACTGGTGATCGTTATATTGTATTATAAAACAGGAAACAGTGCATGCGTGAAAGAACAGACAGATTTTTAAAGGAAGGGAACATTTCTTTCTTTCTTTTCAAAGATATTGAAAAGCTTTTCCTTTTTTTTTTCTTTAAAAAAAAATCTTAACTGGACTGAGCGTTAACGCTTTTGGTGTTCAGAAGAGTGCAGCAGCGTGGACTGAAAACCTGTCTTGATGAAATAACACTGCAGTACTGGGACCTGTAGACGTTTAAAAACCTGTATCTAACTGAGCATGTGTTGCTAAATTGTGGTGACGGCTGAGGAAAGTCCAGCCAAGTAATCTGTAGTCTAAAAAAAAACTGCTAATGAACACTGATGAGACAGATGGGTGGTTTGAAACGATGAAGGCATCTGGCAGCAGTTCATTTTGTAAGTCGTTTTAGGCCAGCGTCTGTCGTGGTGTAAGACCTGGGGTGATTAGTGTTTGTCAGTATCTGAACAATTCATAAGAACTACAAACATCTGCTACTACTGAACAATTCTCCAGTTTTCTTTTATACTTATTTAAGTCTGTAAGATACAGAAATTATGGTTTAAGAACAATTATTTTATAATGATTATCTATTATCTATTTATTATTATCTAAGTGTTAAGTTCATTCTTGACTGTGGAAATAGTTTGTTTGTTTTTTGGTCAAAGAATAATGCTGTAATAGTGACTCTGATCACTATTGAAATTGAATTAGTTTTTCTTTGAATTTTTTTTTTTGGTTAATAATGGTTGTAAAAACTTAACCTTCTTGAAGTGGAGTTTATTATTTTCAAACACTATGAAATCCAGGTGTTAATCTCACAAATGCTGGCTTAGTTAATATTGAAAATAAGGATGTACCAATATTCTTCAACTCAGGGTATCTGTTAATACCAGTGCTCCCTTTTCCCTCATTTTAAATCTGCATACCTCACTGTGTGGAAGCTTTTTTAACTCATTTTCATGTACTGTAAAATAAAATGAAACAAGGGATTGCT
This sequence comes from Scomber japonicus, assembly GCF_027409825.1. Taxonomy (NCBI): domain Eukaryota; kingdom Metazoa; phylum Chordata; class Actinopteri; order Scombriformes; family Scombridae; genus Scomber; species Scomber japonicus. Next base: position 29,835,068 of record NC_070578.1, read on the forward strand.
GTAGTAATACGAACCGAATTAGCACTAATGACACTGGTAGTGGAAACACTGAATTTTTTAACAACACTAACCAATAATCATTTAAAGTGGGTCAGCCACATCATGGCAGATCCCAGACCCACTTATTTAAGGTCAGTATTGACACCGATGGGATCTGGTGGGTCAGGTCGGTGCATCTCTAACTGAAAAGTGAGGACATGCTGTCTGAGCCGCCACCCTCTTTGTTGCCTCTGAATACTGATTTTTTTCAAACCACAAATCACTGTTGCCATCTGTTGTCAGGGAGACCAAACTACAACACGCTGGTCATTCATGGCGCACGTCCTCTCATCCACCCTGCAGTCTGATTATATGGTTCAGTCTTGAGTCAGGTGTGGTTGAGATGTATTCTGGCTCGTAGTAAATACTAGACGAATATTGATGACACCAGCACAAACCCAGTTTCTGCAGTAATGCCACGAGAGCCATTTGTGTTCTTTAAGATTTTTGCCTCCTCCATTTTTGCACAGAAATGCAGGTTTGGATGTATTATTTGGATGTATTTTTTTTCTAGTTAAATATTTTATGTATTTTTTTGTTTAGTTTTTTTTTGTATTTGTACTTAATGTTAATATGTTGACTTGTGTTATTTACTTGTGCAAATGCATCAGAGTGTGAGTGTTGATGAGTAAACATATGTATACTGTGTCATATCACCACCTCTGATTGACAAAAAACCAAAACTTCTTCACTTTAATACATGAAAAAGCAAAAGAAATATATAAAGATAGTGTATATTAAAACATTTCTGAGGGACCAGGGATGAAAATTGAAGGCAATAACCAACTAGGAGGGATTCGCTTACCAATGTAATGCTAATATGACAAGAAGTAGTGTCAAAATGTAGTAGACTAAAACATGTCATACGCATTAAGATCATTTTCTTGAGGAGTGTGTGATCTGAAATGTTGTTTTACTGTGTTGATATGAGAAAGTATTCCTCTGTATTTATCCTAACCCCAGTGCTTCAAGGATCCTATTTTTTCAAGATTGTGGGCTCGTCTTTAATTGCTGGGAAAGAATTCAGTTATAAATCTCCTTAAATGTAAATTAATCGACAAATACACCTCGAATTGGTTCTTTTTAAGAGTATTTCCATCTGAAATCTTACAAACCTAAAGCAAGTGGATTAAGAGCCCACATGAGTAACAAAGTATGTTAACCTACAGTAACCATTTTACAGCTTTACTTTCGTGTTTACAAATATTTTGATGCTGAAAGATGGTTAAAGGAGGCGGCGATGACGAGGAGGTGCACACATAGTCACACAACATGATGTACTCTGATGTTGAACGCTGGGTGTTTTTGTTAAAAGAAAACCAGTGGTCTGTGTGATCTAATTATGTGAGGAAATATGGTTATTGTGTTCCAAAATAAATTATTTTCTCAAAAGAACTGTTGCCTTTTCACTTTACTTACTTTTCTTTTTTTTTTAACCTCTTGAACATCAATGTAGAGGAAACTGTTGTCTGGTTATTTTGTACCTTTGCTTAATGGCTGTAGGATTAGTGAGGTTTTCACAGAGGGAGACGGGCCTCTCCAAACATCTTCAGGGGAGGCTCAATGAATAGAAGTGAAAAATAATTTAACATTAACATTAGGTGTTACATTAGTTAGGAGTTAAAATAGCCTAAATGTATAATTCAGAGATACATTAGTTTTGGGGAATTGTACTGTTTTTCCAACTTTCCCAGAGTCAGAAACTAATAAATACCTTCAGACAGACCTTTTATATGTATTTTAAGTAATGTGAACTATGTCAAACAGAAACATTAGCCTATCTTGGTTCAACTCTTAAATGTCTCTCAGATCAAATAACATAATCATGATCACATATGCATCTGGGAACTCAGTGAAACAAAGCCAACTGAGGGGGCACCTTTTTTTCCCCAGCTTTGTTTGAGAGGAGGCCCACACTCTCAGACTAACCCCTGATTTATGGTACAGCTGAGCCCCCTTGTGGTGACTGTGTTGTAAGCTCTTTATTTTTTTCTCTTACCAGCCTTTGCAACTTGACTTGTATGAGTGATGAAACAGCCTGCAAGAGAAAAGAAAGTTTTAATGCCTTCAGTTTGGCTGCCTGTCCCGCTTGTACTTTTAATGGACACGGTTAAAGTCAGGGGTATAACTTGTTTCTTAAATTTAATTGCAATGCATTCAGAAACAGGAATGCTATGCAGATACTTGAGACTGAGAAAGTGGCACATTTGACATGCAGCACCTTGCTTCAAATCTTCTTCAAAACAGAAATTTATTGAAATAAACCTGCTTTAAATGGTAATAGTTAAAGGACAGGTTCACAACTTTTCAAATGGACAGTTACATTTTTCTTGCTGTGATCTACTCTTGTTCATACTGACCATTAGAAGATATCTTAAAATGCACTTTCAGTGTAAGTGCACTGCCATGCATCCATGCAAAAATATATGTAAACGTTTATTTGAAGGTATTAAGAGGCTTAGCCAGTCAAATGAGTTAAATCAGTTCAATATCTTCTAAGTTAGTCTTTTTAACATCAAATTCCCACTTTTTGATCATCCTACCACATGAAAACAGTGTCCACACACAAAGAGGGAAAGCGCTGTGGAAGATTCTAAATTTGTCTAAATCTGGCTGAAGCCTCATATTATTCTGCCATAAGCTTTTAAATACATTTTCCACCTATTACTTACATTGTAGAGTATTCCAATAGTCAGTATGAACAGGAGGAATGATTACAGCGAGGACACCTGTTTCAATGTTAATTTGTGCACCTGACTATTGTTTTAAGTTTTAAAGCTTGAAAAACTGTGAACTCGTCCTTTAATGGTAATGAACGAGGTGAAAACCCAAAGACATGTGATAAAAGTGACAATTCATATAAAATTACAGACAGAAAAAAATCTATTTTATTGAAATCCAATGCAAACTGTAAAATGGACCTTTGTGGTACATCAGGCATCACGTCGAGTGTCACATCTCTCTTAATACTTGAAGAACCTGACACAAGGCTGTTGAGAAACACAACGGATTTTGATGGCACTGCATTAGGAGACCCCTGCTCCTAAAACATTAATATAACACAGGCTTATCCATGATCAATTTTCCCTCTTCAAATCATTCTAAACTTCACCCTCGACACTGTAATATACAGGATCTGAACTACTGCAATATCTGTACTCGTTCATCTGACAGGATTGTAGGCACGAGGCTGCTCTGCATGTTGTGAAATTTAAGGCAAATGACACCAAAACAAACTCAGACATTATCCTGGTTGCGAGCTACAACATCACATTACCAACTTGTACAGTAACAACGAATATCACTGCTTTAAAATCCCAAACATATACCATCAGTCATTCTTTCTGTAATCTCTAAACATCCATTTTCTTTCCCATTTATATCATCATATATTACTCCTTTCCAAACCATCATCTGGTCCTAACTCTAGATACTTCTTTTTGCTCATAGGAACTGCCTGAATATAGTAAAAATGTCAACCTAGCTTCAAAATAGACCACATATGTGATATGATCACAAAAGAAGCATCTAGGGCAAAGGACACTATTGCTCTTGGTTTTAGTGGACTCTTTCTTTCAGAGAGCAGTGTCTTCAGAGCCAAAAAGCTTGGTGGCAATGGCCTGGCAGTCGGCTACAGACGCCTTCCCATCGAAGTCTGACGGCAGGATGTCTGCGTCAAATTCCTTGATGTAGTTTTCCAGCTCATCACCATGAACAAAGACCTGCAGAAATGTACAAACAGCATTCAGAGAAAATTACTAAAAAAATGATCAGAACTGTGTGATTTCAGTTGAATGTGGTTGGTGATTTTCTATATTTTTTTCTTATTGTCAAAAAAACTTAAGTGCAGATCCAAACTAACAATGAACTGATCCACTTTCAATTACTGTGTGTCTCCAAAGTGATATATCTTCTTATACTGTGCCCAAGAACTATTAAAAGGACATCATTGAGTCACACTGTTGCACTTGGTGACATGACCCTTGACTACAAACAGTTGGGGCATGTTACTTTGCTAAGAAACAGCTCCAAAGACCAATAACAGCGATCACATTTTCAGTCTTTGGAGAGTAGTTCTGTGTGGCCAAACTTTTTGTTTTGGAGGAACCCAGTGCAACAATGTGACTCACTGCACAGAGGTATAAGATAGATCAGGCTTTAGATACACACACAATACAACAAGTGGGACACATTATTGTTGGTTTGAGATTATTCACAACATGAAAAACATAGAGAACTGCCAGCCTCCTGCTTTAAAGAAACCATCCATGTGTCTCCCTCCAACATCTTCCCCTACGCCCACCCGCTCACCCTCCGTCCATACCCTCTCCAGTAGCTTGCTCTTCATGAAGGGCTTGACCACATTGTATGTAGTGGTGAAGTACCAGGGCTGGTGAGTAACGTGGACTGCCTTGAAGCGTGCAGGGAAGGAGTCCTGCAGAAAAACACACAAAACAGGCAAAATATTTTAAACTTCTTTAAGTTCCACATCAAGAAATTCTCAGTTATTCATTGGTGTCTTTTCCTCTGACCTGCAACATGTCCACCATCTTCTTGAGCTCAGCCGGCTTAATGCCTGAGGCGTGCTGCATGGTGAAACCCTTGAAGTTCTCAATCAGGACAAAGCCATTAATCTGGGTCTCTTCATTCTCAAGCAGCTTCTCCAGGATCACACAGTATGCTCTTAAGATCTGTGACACAAAACAAAGGCATTATTATTTAAGAAGAAAAAAAGTTCTATGTTTCTTCAATCTTGCAGTCTGTAAGGGTTATTACCTCATCGAAGGTGATCTCCTCCAGGTCCCAGTTCTCAATGTTGAAGAGCAGAACCACGCGGCCATACTTGTCCCTGCTGGGCAGAACCACAGGGTAGCCCGCCTCAATGGTGCTGCGGACCGCCTCAGGGGTCAGGTTCTCAAACAGCTCAGGATACTCCTTCCTGAAGCGCACGTAACCTACACACACACACACACACACACACACACACACATTACTGCATTCTCTTATCGGTCACTAATGAATCACAAATCCTCCATGTATAGTGTGAGTGTTCAATGCTAAACACAATGACACCACTGTCTCAGTGCATCTACAGTGCTGCTCTCTTAATACTGAGGCACCAATTAATATCCAGTGTGTGTGTCTGTGTGTGTGTGTGTGCGTGTGTTTTACTCACAAGCGGCAATTAACTCCACAGAATGAGTTCACATCACATTCCCCTCTCACACTAACAAGTTCTGCTTTTGCATTCATAAATGTGTGTGTGTGTGTGTTTTCTTGTGTCTTTGTGAGGACCAAATATTCTCACAGTGATTTTCAAGATCAGGAAAAAAACATTCATAGACCATTGATCCTTTTTGTTGGTCCTGAGCGACCAGCAATTTTGAGTAATTTCTGGCCTCGATATTTGGTTTGGGGCAGAGATATTCTTGAGTTTCTATCCACTAAGGTTTAAACTATCAAGGTTGAATTTAGAGTTGAAATCAGCTTACATTTTGAGGTATTATGCTCAAGTTTTGCTGATTTTACTCTATTTTTTGTCTTCAAGAAAACTATTAAAATTAAATAAGAAGTCCTGAGCACACAAACAAAAAATAAGCAAGTCAGTGTCTCCTTATCAGTATCACACCGCGCAGCTTTTTGATCTCATACCCTCTCCCAGACCAACACAATGAGAACAGGCGCTGTGAAGTTCCCAGCAGAGCACTGAGAGTTCACAAGTAAAGTAAACTTGCTGTCCCATTTGGACACAAAGGACCGCTTTGTCAGGGGAAACTCAGAAGCATCTCAAAGCCCCCAATTAATGAACACATGCCTCCCTGTCTCAGTGATGGGGATTCATGCATACAAGGAGCACAAAAGAGGCCTCACCTTCAATTATTGAAGGAAAATGTCTGCAGAGTTTGAATCCAAAATATATGAAAAACAAAATAATTCAAGCAAAAATTCATTTTTGTATCACAGTTTGTCCCGACAGGAGAATTGTCATAGACTTCATTGACAGACACTCACCCTTCATGAGGTCGTGGGATCTGACAACATCAAACTTGCGGGCTCTGAGGAAACGCAGCATTAGAGAGTCAGGTTTGTCCCCAAAGCGCTCTAGCACCAGTTTGGCCAGGTCGTCTCCCTCTGCTGCCCTCTCCTTCATCATGGCCCTCAGGTCCTTCAGTGATGACGCCCGACTCTCATCCGTCTCATTCAACTCATCCTTTGCCTGCAGGGTGAAGAAAAACAGGGACGTAAATGAATGAATCACAACTATTTGTAATTAGTGTGTACACAGCCATCCTGAGTTACTGATTTTTACCTTCTGCACTGTGTGGCTTGGCAGTTTTTGGCACGGCCCAAACACCGGCCCATGATCCTTCACTGTCAAATGTTCCAGCTTGGACCTCATGGCCTGCTCCTCCTCTGACACCATACGGAATGATCCAGTCTGCATAAAGATTTGGTTGTATTACTCCTTTATGTTCTTTTAACATCACTGTTTTCACATTCAGTAGCTGCACTGTGCCACTATTGTGCGTGCTTTACTGCTTGAATACTTCAACAGCAGCTCATTGAGTATTTATAACAAACCCTCACACAGACACACGTGCACCTGAGCCGGAGCACATCCAAAACGATGCACACCAGTGAACGGCTGGTTAATCTGCTTCACATGATTACAGAAAAGACCTTTAAAGCCACTTCTTAAAAACAGCTTAAGGGTCCATCCCAGAGCCAGCATCTACTGGCACAATAACAGCATTAAGCAGCATCATGCGCTGACAGTCAAACCTCCAAGAGCTGATGCCCTTAACCCAGACCCAAGGCACTTAACCAATGAACTGTAGCCAAACACTGACAAGCAGCGGTGTAAACAGAGACAAAGTGACATCTATTGTTGGAGAGTAATTAAACTTACAGCAGCCATGGTTGCAGCGTCTCACAGCAGGTTCACTAAACACTGTAGAGAAAGGAGAGTTGGCACAAGCAGAATGTGAACACATCAAACAAGAGAGTCGAGTCTGCACCGTTTCTTTCAGAGTGGTCCAAACACCAAGGCCATAAATTAATCCAGTCATTTGCATATTACATAATCTATATATTTTTTAAAATCTTGTGGCTATGTGACATCCAAATGTTGAAAATGAAAATTGGTGTCATTACTGGTGAGTAGAGCAGATATCATTTTACCTAAAGTTTTGATATATTTTGTAATATATCAAATAAACACTGCTCATCTATCACACTGAATGATCCAAACTAACTTATCTAAAAACAGGACCACACTTATATTGTACATGGAAAGCACACACTTTTTGAATGTTGCTGAACAGGCAGTCTCATTGCCAGTATGAATATCTGGTCAAATATTGTTAATTTAGCATAAAACTAAATATTAATGTTGATTAACATTGCTTTAACAAGCTACCAGCAGAACTGAAATCAGCCCTAACTGTGAACATTTTTAAATCCAGGTTAAAAACACTTCTATTTGCCTGTGCTTATGATTGAGCTCATTTAAAGCACTTTACATTTTAATCTTTCATTTGCACTGTATGTCGTTTTAATGAAAGAAATCACACAAGGAAAATCTGAAATGCCTCTATGATTATTCTTGGCAGGAAAAATTACACCTGAAGGTCTTATTTCACCAATTAGAGTGTAAGATTTATTACCAAATTACATGAGAAAGCTACTCTACACTCTGCTGTAAGGTGTAAATTAAGTTAAATACAGAATATCAAAACATATGATACCACTAAAGTTACTTTTAGACACCTTCCTTATTTGCAGTAAAAGATGGTAAAAGATCTGTCCTGCAAGTGTTGCTTATTACAATTGTTTTCTTTTATTTCTCACTTTTAATCATAATGCTAAACAGTTTCAATATCTTAATTTCCTGATCTGTTCATCTAGAAACTGTCCAGTACTGGAGGTTCAATTTAACCAAAGAGCAGAGCAGCCTTACCTGAAGCAGACGGGATGAGTGAGCTACAGAGAGTGGCAAAGACAGCAGGAGTGGAGAGGACCAGGAGGGGAGGAGTTACTGGAAACGTCACTCAAAGTAGGATTAAAATGACACAATGGATTACAATGAGTGGCTAATCTACATAATGAAAATTGGGAAGTGAAGGAGGAGCTGTGATGGAGGATGAGAGGCATACTGGTCTGGACTGGTCACTATGGTAGTATGGTAGCCTACAGGGGCAAAACACAACAGCACTGGATTAAAATAAAACTCATCAACATTTCATATAACACATTCAAACATGTAGAAAACACAAAAATGAACACACACAAAAATTCAGACAACACAGAACTAACACAGAACACATAACCTTTTATAAAACCCCAAAATAGTAAATACCAAAACAGAAAACATTATCGAATATAAAAAAACTCCCATTTCTAAAACATTTCCCAAAACATAAAAACAAATAATAAAACACAATAACTGAATTGAAAACATCATGACATTTCCAAAAACATTGTAAGAAATAAAAGCATAAAATAAAACAAACAGACAAAGCATCATACTCCAAACTTTTGTTTTTCATTCATTCCTGTTAAAAATAAATACAGCATTACGTGACTTTGGAGGCTTTTACAGATATTCTTCTCATTTCTGTCTCTCATATATCATAGTGTGACTCTTGCTCGCTGTCAGCCATCCAGACTGGATGTTAACCCAACATATACAACATGAAAGGTGGGATTTGAGCTCGATGTTCTTGCGCCTGTGGAGATGTCATATGAGCGAGACGACCACCTGTGTAGAAGCCCTCACATTACACATTCCTCTCCGCACATTCTTTGAAATCTTTATGGATTATTTTTCCATGATTGCACAACATCAGACAAATATGTACCAGGAAGTCAAATAATTATATAAATATTTGTTGCTTACAATGATGAGTAATATATCATGCTGAAATTTCTCAACAAATATTTCATACAAACTTTTATGGTCTCCATAAAGTTAATCTGAATGACATTTCCTCTTTCACCACTGATAGATAAAAGTTTTCTTTTATTCAGTGATCTACTTGATAGATTCATACACATTTCATACAAATTAATTGAGTTTTGGTGATCCCTGACTTTCCCTCAATCCCAAAAAGTTGACATTTGTGGATTTGAGTAAAATGTCTCAACAACTACTGGATGGATTGCAGTGACATTCATATCCATGTATGCATCCAGATGAATTATAATACCTCCCTGACCTCCTCCTACATTTCCTGTAACACCATCATTAAGTGAAATCATTAGGTGTGTGCACTTTTCATTTTTTCTGTATTGTACTGCTCACCTTTAATATGCCTTTTTGCTTTGCCTTCACCTAGATTGATCTATTCTACTTTGATTTGTACTTTGGATTAGTTTAGATTTATTACAAAAGGACCTGAACTGAAGTGTGCATTCATAAAGTTATTTTTTAATGTTGTTTAATTGATGTTTTAAATAATCAACTATGGTTTGCACATGTTTTTCATCCCTCTTGACATTTGTGAACCCTAACAATAAAGCATGCCATCCCAGCATGGAAAAATAGACTTTGTGTATGCGTTGAACATAATCTGCATCATGTCTGAGAGAAAAAGAAGAGAATACAGTTGAGTGCCATAACTGAGCTGATAGAAGAGGTTAATGAGCTGTGGATGAACAGAGGAAGCTTCCCTCTCACACTAGAGCCTGATGCTCCACTCAGTCTCTCTCCTCCACACACTGAGGCCTCTGTCATCAGGAACTGGCAGACTTTACTGTACTCTGCTATTGTTTTTCCATCAGAACCTCTCATTAGTGGATGCTCATGAATAAACTCCTATTCGCTCACAGAGATAAACAGGGGTTAACAATGCCTCCATGTATCACATCAGGCATGTCCATACGAGTGTTTTCATCTCTGGTATTCAGTTCATATCTTTGATGTTATGTCACTCTGCGAGCCAACAAAAAGGCCTGCATGAATACATAATACACAGAGGAAAAGACTGTTCTGCTGAGAGAAACCAACTATATTTAATGCATGTAATAATAGTGTTAACAAATTTAGTGCTACAAAGATAGATAGATAGATAGATAGATAGATAGATAGAGAGATAGATAGAGAGATAGATAGATAGATAGATAGATAGATAGATAGATAGATAGATAGATAGATAGATAGATAGATAGATAGATAGATAGATAGATCTTAAGGTTTTTTTGTATTTTTAAGTAAAGGTAAATATGCTTTGATAAGTATACATGGTCTGAAATACTAGATTAGGTTTTAGGGTTGGAACAGGGCCCATTTGTTCCAATTAAAGAGTTTTTTTCTAAGTCAAACTGAGGGGCCCGGGATAGGGGATGTTGCATGCTGTATAGATTGTAAAGCCCCCTAAGGCAAATTTGTGATATTGGGTTAAAAAAGAAAAATTACTTGGCTTGAAAAGATCTTCAAATCTTAACCATTGTTCATTTAAAAGTATGAAAACTGATGAAGACTTAAGGTCACAAGAATATCTTACAAGGCAAATCAAGCGAGGTGTCCAAAAAGCAATTTAAAAAGTTAAAATATTAAATAGCCTGATTATAAATCTCAAACACGTGTCAAGTAAAGTAGACCTGAAACCTATATTCACGTCTCCTTTAACCGACTCCAAACAGTATTACAGGATATCAAAATGTTATCTCACTAATTCTATAATCCTGAAACTCTATCCTTAATTGAGGGGAAAATCTGAGTAAAATTAGGCTTTCAATCAAAGGTTCAACACTTCCACCTAGTGGCACCAGTTAACCGCTGCGCCATTGACCAAACAGTATCAAATCCTCCACAAGCCCACTCCAATGAAGAAATCTATAAGGAATCATTCAGGGCCCATTATTACTGCATTTAAAATGACTCTCTTTGGATTACAATTAGAGTTGAGGAAGAGAGACTCATAATGGTACAATATGCTATGGATGTCAGTCCAATACTTACTAAAATAGCTGGATGGTATATAGTAATAATGGGCCAGTATTGGATGCCATTATTTGAATAAATAACAATTCAATACATTTATATTTATTATTTATTTGTTACATTTTGTTTTACAAAGTTGGAAAAGCAATGTTTAAGTCAAGCCTGATGTTGCCTTACACATAAAAGACTCATCCCACTCTCTCCCACACTGTGAGGCATACTATACAGACTATTAATTAAACAGCATTGGCCGGGTAACAGTATCAGGACTGAAAAGGTCGGGTCGGTGAATCTCCACTAGCAACAGGTTCATTTGTAGAAACATAAAGGCATCATCAGTATGTTTAACAAAGGAGGATGACAGCACATTTCATCCCCAGTGGTTACACACGAAACTCATAACCAACAACAAATATTATAACACATTGCACATAGTTTTGGTATAGTTACTACATTCACATGTACAGTAAAATGACTGTAATTATATTGTCTTGTGTCTGACATTCTTATCTTCTTATCGTATAATCATCAATGTACAATTATCATTACAATTAATTTCAGATTTGATACCAGGGTCAGAATCACTGATATTAATAATGATACTTTTTAAAATTCATTAATTCATTTTTCATCATTATTATTAAGGTGTACAATCATGCAGGGGGCAACAGTGCATAATAGTTTATGAGGGGAACTCTCAATTCCTCTCAAACTCTCAAAAAGCTACCTGACTTAATATCTTTAATACCATTTCAATAATCTGGCAAACATTCAGTTTTGCTTTCTTTTTATTTACTGCTCACTTTATCAGATTACTGCTAAAAAACAAACATGTTTATCATGGTAAAAAAAAATGTTTATGTGTAAATTGTCTGAACTAATGAGGTAAATGCTGTGTGAATGCACACATTCATCAGCACAAAAGTGTAAAGAGTTTATATTTGTCCATGTGCTCACTGCTCAGGGCATAATTTAATCTGAGATCAATGCATACTGTATTTACACTGATCCTATTGATGCTGGTATTTTCTAAACATGCCTTAAGCAAAACCCGCCCTACATGTAGTTATAATACTTTATATAACGATTCACCCACAACTACTTCATATAAACTTTAGTGCACTTTACTGTGCTATGACAAACCATTAAGCTGTAATGCAATTTAGATCAACTAAACTGGAAAACAGTAGTACAATGTTTTCATGTCTTTTCATTTCTTAGAAATGAGTGACACTGTTACAGCAAAGTAACAACACTGAAGTGAAAGCAGTGGCAGTCTATTCTTTTTTTTTTTTGGTGGAGACAGTTTCATCAGTCTTGATCACATGATAATGAGCACATCAGCACAAAAATTGAGGCACACCACAATTGAATTCGTTGGTTTGAATGACTATCACATATCATATTTTTGCTGACATTAGCTATCAACCACATCCCAACTTCCTGCTTACATAGGAAATAAATCACAAGACTGAAACAGGAAATGTGACGAAGCGGGGACAGTTGAAATCTATAATTACATGCACAGACTTTAACATGACTGACTTAGAGTGAACTTAATGCACAGATGTACTGGATGTTTTTGAGATGTGTTTGAAAAAGTATTGTTTTTCCTACTAAAACAAGACATCTTTTTTGGGGACTCTATTAAAGCCAGTTCACATGTGCAGACCATGAAAACTACATCTCTGTCCCTGGGCCTCCAGTCGGTTTGAAATTATGCTTCTGCATTTTTCCACAATTCAAATAGAGAAGTAAAGGACTCAGTGTAGATATCATGTTTTAATAAGACATAAAGTGTCACAGTGGACGAAACAAGACCAAAGGTGAATACACTGTAAACAATAGCAATCAGCTTGTTTAAATAGTGGGTTGTCAACAGCCTGTTACATCAAGTGTGGAGATACACTGATTTTTTTTTATTGGAAAAGTGCAACAGCATAAAAAAAAATCCTCTACCTTTTGTCATGACATCCATTCTTTTCTTTTTTTTCTTTAACCTTTTTTTGGCAAAAAACATCTTAAGGCATGAGGGAGTCAGTTTACATTTCCCCAGTTTTACTAAACAAATGTCAGAAATGGTGCATTATGCAGTTTGTAAGGAAACTACAACTAAAAAGGATTGCACTAAAATCCCAAAATGTATGAAGTGAACCCAGATCAGTAGAAACACTATTAATAACAATTTATGAAGACCAACAATCCAGCTGAGCTTGTACTAAAGAACCAGAGTACTGTATGAAATACAAAAGTGAAGGCACAAGCAGTGCTTTTATTAGAGACAAAATGCTGTCAAACTTCAAATCAAATGTAAACATGAAATATTTGGAGGTGAGGTTAAACTCACATGATTGAATTAATTACAAGGTATCACATACACACAGTGAGGGAGGGCCCTTTGTTTCCAGTGGTGGTTTCCTCAATTGTGTCAAAGGTCAGAGGCAGAGATTTTGTTTGCAGATCCAAAGCATGTTTCAAAACTAGGCCAGTGATAAAGAGAGGACTTTTCCCCTATACCCTCAGGCTCTCGGTCATTCATAACTTATCATTAAGTGGTTCCTCTTCATATAAAATCCTCCTTAAAAGAAATTATATTGAGAAATAATTCTCAATTAGGACATTTTAAAAACAAGCATATTAAAAGAAATAAAAACCAGCTACTGTTATCATACTTCCTTTGACATGGCAAACTTTAAAGTTGGAAGTAACAGTGTGGCAAGTGTGTCTTTTTATAATGAGAACAGTTTGTCTTTATGTACAAAAGTCACCCACACACGTGGGAGCTGCAGTAGTTGGCACAAAGCGTCCAGGTCACATGCTGACCAGTTGAAATGACGACTGGTCTTCATGTCAACCGATAAACGTGAGGCCAGCCATGACGCTGAAGCCTAGCAGGATGAAGAGTACCTTGAGAAGCTGCTTCCCTGGAGAGTTGAGCTCATGTGGGAGGATCTCCAAAAAGGTGATGTAAACAAATGTGCCTGCAGCGAGCCCCTCTAGGACAGCCTGGATTAGGGCTCCAGCTTCTAGCTTGGCCTCCATCACACCAATACCGATGGCGATGCCTAAAGGTGACATTACGGCGAACACTACGATGTAAGCAATCACCCACAGAGGACGAACTGCGCTCTGGACCAGCTTCACCGACAGGCTGAACACTATGATGCTCTTGTGGACAAGTATAGCAATGCAGATCTCTAAAACCTGGAGAAAACAAGAAAACAGGTTTTAATGGTTATCTTTCATTACTTGTTCAACATCATATCCAACAAGTCCACAACCCCTGATGATAGACTGTCCATCAACATCATAATCTTTGTGTAGGTATTCTATGTTAGTCGTTTAGTTGTAACAAACTACATTTACTCAAGTACTGTAATTAAGTACAGTTCTTAATTTATCCATTTAATGCTACTTCATATTTCAACTTCATACATTTTAGAGAGAAATACTGTACTTTCCACTACATTTATTTCACAGCAGCTATTGTTACTAATTACTTTTCAGATCTAAATTTCCCAGTAAAAATAGATTGATATTATTTAGCAGATGATTATGTATTGTATATTTGTAATTCATTTAGATACCTTTGTCAAGATCTGTTTTCACTTTGACATTAAAGGATCTCAATCATCTTTTATTCCACTTAGAAACACAATAAAACATGACACAATGCACAATGAGTAATTTTACTTTTGATTTTAAGTACATTTTGCAACTAATACTTTTACTTTCGATTTTGAATGCAAGACTTTGCACTGTGCTATTACTACTTTTACTCAGTATTGTCTCAGTATTTCCAGTATTTTATCTGCCACTGTCTGATTCTGAAAACATGGTTGAATGATATGAGGTTATACATCATGAGATAATATCTAAATAGCAGACATCTATTTCTCTCTGATACAGGAGATTATATCATTCATATTTCCCACGTTTAGGTTACTGATTAGGGTAAAAAATAATCAAAATAATAATAATAATTTTTTGGCAGTTAACAAGAACAGACGAGCTGATGCTGTTCAACACGCACCTGAAAATCTGGCTTACCGTTTTTTCATACTTCTCTTTGATTTATGCTCTGCTGCACTTATAACCACACCTAATAATCATAAACAAATCATATCACTGAAGTAAGGTTAGAACTTCAACTAATGCAGGTCAGCAAAGACAAGATTCTTAGCAGGTAGTAAGATACAGTTTAACCATGGGATTTACACAAATAAATAAAGCTTTTATATATATATGATCTAAATACATTATTTCAACATACTTATGGAAATGTCAGCCAGCTACCCAGCTATATATAAACTAAAAAAAACTACATTAAATGAGGATGTAAAGTCCCAAGGCAGCTCTGATAGTATGTTGCTGTTTAGAGATGGTCTTGTGACTGGAAGATGTAGATTTGAGTCTCATGACTGTGAGATTCCTGCCACAGAGTCCTGAAGCCGCACACTGAAACCCTCTGGGCAAGTGGTGGTCTAAAGGTTAGAGGAAGCAAGCTTGTGACTGAGGGTCGCAAGTTTAATCCCCCAGACCGGCATGTATAAATCTGGGTGGGGAAAGTGAACAAACAGTCCTTGCCCCTCCCATTACGATTAATGAGATGCCCTTGAGCAAGGCAACTGCTCAAGCAGATCAGATTGTGGTTGTACTGGGCTGCTTCCCGGTATGAATATGGAATGTGAACAAGGTGTTACTGGAAAAGAGAGCATTGCTCCCAGAGAAATTCCCCAGAATAGATAAAAGTTTAAAAAAAAGGTATATAGGATTTCAACTTTTCTCAGACAAATGTTTCCTAAGGCCAAGACATGACCTTCAAGCATGAAGAACCAGAGAGGCAGAGTTAGATAAAAGTGTGGGAAAACAAAGAGGATTATTTAGGTAGATTTAACACTGAGTACTTTCTCTCTTCTTACCTTTGAGTCAGTGCTCTGTAGGCCTATGGCAAGACCCTCAAAAACAGAGTGGAGCGAGAGAGAGAGGAAGAGCATGAAGGAACGGAAGGGAGAGTGGGCCTGAAAGTCAACATGGACATGATGGCCGCTGCTCTCCAGATCAGGACTCGAGGATATCCCATGCCCATGGTCATGCCCGTTTCTGTTGTCGTGTATAAGGGGTGCCCTCTCGTCCCGAGTCCCTACCATTTCCTTACAATTCAGGACAAACCTCTCCAAGATGAGGACCATGAAGAAGCCAGCAGCCATGATGAACTCTGGGAGGGGGAAGTCGGTCTGTGTGAGAGCAACATATAGAGATTAACTAGTTTGCAGGTTTAGTCTGGTAAAGTCAAGAGAGATTTTAATCATATTTCAACACAGTTAAAGCTGCTGTTGCGGTTCTATAAAATAAACATATATACTTAGTTAACTACAGCAGAGGTACCCAACCTTTTTCTGTCTCATATTATCCCAGCCATGTCAGATGAGCACAATTAACCTGACATCAACACCTACCATCATCTTCCAAATGAGATCTTTTGAATTGATTTTTAAAATTAATGTTTTTAATACAATTCACCCCTGTATTATCCTCTGGTTAGAAGTCACTGCACTACATTATGCATAACGTGCATGGACATATTTGTTCTCTAAATTGTGTGTATCATCATAATTTATTTTGTCATTTAAACAATAAAACATCATAAAAGGTGAGTCCAGAGTGATGTATTTTATCTGACCAACAGCCTAAAACCCCAAATATTCAGTTTACTAATTTCCAAATATATTTCTTCAACATATTAAAGGAAATGTCCATGATAAAAAAAGCTGTACACAAATAAAATAAAGTGAATTACTATTGATGCAGATCTAATATATTTGAGGTTCTTTCAAGACCCCAAACTTGTCCAGATCTGTCTAGAGCTGGACTTACCTCCAGCCCTCGAGCATCCAGTGCGATGCTGGCGTCCGACAGATAATCTGGAATGATGTCGAGCAGACATGCTGCCAAGAAAACCCCTCCGGCAAAACAGCTGATCAGACTCAAGACGGTGCGATGGGTCTCTGGAAATGTACAGATGAAACATGTATTTTGTTGTAAGATGAATGAACACACAAGGGTAGATTTATTACAAACAGGAGGATATTTACTTGAATGTAAAAGAATTGTTTCCAATTTTAGGCTCAGCTATGGAGTGTCTGACTCTGACTTAGTGAATTTCTTTTAAAAATGATATTTAAAATGTTCTAACTTGGTAAATAAAACATTCCAGGAAGCAAGAAGTGAGAGGTGAGGCAATTTCAGACTGATTGATGGGAGATCATGTGACACATCAGCATCATAAAGCGAAAATGAGTCAGCACACTATCGAAATTGACTCCACTGAAACACACGCAAGGATGCTATAAGAGAGAAATGATACTTTCACTTCCATCTCACAGAGGACAGACAAAGTCCACCAACTGACTCCCTTAATTTGGCTGAGTTATACATAATTAAAATGTAACCATGTCTTAGGAAGGCTTTAGGCTTTATCCTTATCAGGTGACTCCAGCCCAGGGTTGAAAGGAGGGTTTATTAATGATAGTAAAGGACCTTACACATATAGCTTAACAGAAGAAATAATTAGGATATAATGGTGCAAGAAGTAGTAATACTTATGTGTGGATGTTTTATGACAATAAAGCAGTAAAGCATGTACATATTGAATGGTATTTGTTATTATGATCAATGGTTGTAGTTTATCCACCTCATTATTAATCAATTTATTATCTCTCTCTCATCTCCCCAGCTGTTAACACATCGTTGGTGGTTTTTCTAAGTCACAGTTGATAAAATCGATATCAGATAAGAACTTCTACAACTCCTGTCTACAGCTTAAAATGATTCACTTAAAACAGACGACTAATGTCAGAAAGCTCCTGTTCTGCTCATCATTGATGGGGCTGTAACACCAAACTACATTGAACATTTTGGCAATTTAGCCTTTTACCTGTTTGTCTGTAAACAGTAACTGACTGTAGAGCAAAACTAAAAGCTGCAAATGAAGCTTTGGCTTTCCTACTTTAATTCGGCATTGGTGTAATAAAACTACAAGCGATCCAATAAAAACAATATTTACTTTTAATTGACATGTTTCAACCTGGTTACTGAGATTTTTAGGTTACGTCCATGTGTGACATTGATAAAAGCAGATATGTATGCAGACTTATTGATTGAGGTTTATTTTACCTACCTGACCCATTTGTTTGGCTGAACCACTTGACTCGAGCAGGGATGAATCCAAAAAGAAGAGTTAGGAACAATAACCCGACCAGAGCGCCTATTTTCACCTGCAGCAAGTACTCCATGTTGAGCTGTAAGGTGTCAGTTTAAGAAAAAGCTTCACCACCAAACTCTACTATCATCAGATCAGGTTTAAAGCAAGCCGAAGCTCGCTCGACGACAAGTTTCCCCTCCTGTACTGAAAGCAGCAGCGACCATCATGTTGTTATTATACACTGTACAAAGTGGACCAGACACCCAGGCTACGGAGGCTGAAAAGGGTACAAAAACAAGTTTCTAGAAAATCATGAGAAAGTGCGCCTCCTGTTGACTCTTTTACATTACAACACTTTTTAGTAGCAACGCCTCCAATCTGCAGGATTTTCTGATTGGCTGATTTCACTTTGATGAGAACAGGGAAGGATATATTCATATTCAATCTATCTGCAAGATAAGTTTTTCAGATAGGAGGTTTCGCGTTTCGACCATAAATATTAAAACACTTTTTGTTAAAATTGACATTTATATAATTCATAACTTGATTGTTGTCAACTCCATCTGACACATTAAAACGTGTGTTAATGTTATTTCAATTTGATAAAGTCCGCAAGAGTGCTAAGTATTTAACCTAATAATGGTGTTCCATAGCAGAGTTATGTTATAAAATGCAATTATATACATATTTGTTGTCATTTTACACTATTTTGGATAATTTAAAACATGTCATTCAAAATAACTTCATTTTGTATATTCATTTTTAATATTAAGTATATATAATATAATCAGTGTTCCCATGCAAATAAGACATAACTCCATCTAGGTCAATATATTTCAGGGTTGTTGTTTTTTGTTTTATATATATATATATATATATATATATATATATATATATATATATATATATATATATATATATATATATATATATATATATATATATATATATATATGAATGGTCAGGGTGGGGAAAAAAACCTCTGAAGCAGCAGAACAAAGTGTCTGAAAATGATCTAGTGGGCCGGATCGGACCCCTTGGCTGGCCAGTTCTGGCTGGTGTGCCATATGTTTGACACCCCTGGTTTAAGCATTCAGAAAAAAAACTGTAATTAATCTTTTAATTACATGATTATAGGTAATCACAAGTGCATTTTCTTTCCTGCTGCCTTGTGACTTTTTTAAATATAATATATAACCAGCAGATGGCATCCTTTCTTCAAATTTCAAATGTTATTCACACGAGTTGATGATGTAATTTTCCTGCGCCGGATATATTGCTCTCCAGCAACCCCAAATGCTGATGTGTTACAAGAAATTGAACAGCAGCGACTCTCATTTTTCTTGTTTTTGGTACAGTGAAATAATATTGGAGTGCAGAGGTAGCGGGTCAGAGGTCCATGTCAAAGAAGAGGAAAGAAGAAGAGAGCAGCACCTGGTCTGAGAGCGAATGGCGGTGAGAGACTCAAATAAGCAGGATCTGACAGACTCTCAGCTGCTCACTCATTCATTTCTACACTCACCTTCATATTTACTGATCACACTGACTCAAATGCTTTGAGAACAAACACTATAACACAATATGTTTCTATGAAGAATATTTAACAAATCTGAATCATAGTTGTAATCAATTAAAAGAAGCCATGTGACAGCAGTCAGCAGTCAGATGCCCTTATAATCAGTGAAAGAGGTTTTTCCTTGCTGTAATCATTCCCCCTGTTCATACTGGCTGGGTAAAGATCCCGTTCAAATGTGCTTTCAATTTAAGTGATCTACAGTGTGTCCCTGCAGTCATTTTGTGCAAAAAAATATTGTATTTAAAAGTTGATCTGAAGCTTATCTAAGGCTTCGTCAGTCAGAGTTAGTCATTTACAGACTCTCTAGCATCAAAGTCACTCTTTGTGACATCATTTACATTGTCAGTGCATTATGAAGGGATCTTCTAATGGTCATTATATAAGAGGAATGATTACAGCAAGAAAAACTGAACCTGTTTCA
Organism: Scomber japonicus; assembly: GCF_027409825.1. NCBI lineage: Eukaryota > Metazoa > Chordata > Actinopteri > Scombriformes > Scombridae > Scomber > Scomber japonicus. The sequence continues at coordinate 29,855,253 of NC_070578.1, forward strand.
ATTTAGGGCACCTGACTATACTTGAAACATTGTGTGTGTGTGTGTGTGTGTGTGTGTGTGTGTGTGTGTGTGTGTGTGTGTGTGTGTGTGTGTGTGTGTGTGTGTGTGTGTGATATGTTTTATGTTGTCCACAACAGTCAACCAGTCAACAACCCAAAGATATTCTGTTTACTGTTGTCATGATATGCTTTGTAATGAAATTTTATTGCCAGCAGAGAAGAGCCAAAGTTCAAAGGTGCATTATTTGCTGTGCTAGTATTTGTGTGATTCATAATATCATGTGAAAGACTGAATCATCGCCCAGGCTGTATTTCTATCCTAAGATATGAGGACACACAAAATTAATAAATCAAGTGAGGTCAACTTTCAAATATTGAATAAAGAAGAAAAATCTGAAGTTGAAACTGAATGAAGCAGATATTACATAAGTTCTTCGTGAATGCCAACACACTTCTTGTGGAATTTGGCTCATTGTGTCAAAACTACACAAGAGCCAAATAAGACTCAACACTTAGATAAACATCTTACCTCTATGTCAAAATGAAACTCAACAATCAAAACCTAACAATCCTTTTTCAAAATAACAAAATGTAAACAAAATTAAACACATAAGCACCATTTGAATTACTCCTTTAAAACAGCATCAATACACTGATACACTTCATAAAAACACTGCCGTCTTTAGTTCTTCGTATACCTTTTTAAAATGTTTTCATACAAGCTTTTGTGAAAGATTGTTCAATACTCACATTTCAATGAACACAGAAATAGAAAAGCTTCAGAAAAAAAAATACAGCTTATTTTTTGCCATTGCTTGTTTGTACAACAACTACAACAAAAACACAAAGAAAAGTAAAATTACAGAACAGTAATCAATACAACATGTTTCTGTAGAAATACAGAAATAGAAATAATTACAGTACACTTACAATGCAATGGTAAACAAAAAATAGCATTGTAAGGGACTGTAAGGGATCTGGTGGATGATTTATGGATCCCGCCTTCTGTTAGGGTCTGGCCACATCACCTCATCGCATCACAAGCAGTGTCATACTTAGTTAGAGGAAAATATTGCCTTGTGTGCCATATCTAACCCCGGGCTGACCCCACCTCTGTGTCTCCACATGCCTCTTCGATTGCTTGCAGGAGACCCGGGGAGGCATGTGGTTGGCGTTCATACACTTTCCAACGCCAAGCCGTAAAGAATTCCTCAATCAGATTGAGAAATGGGGAGCCATCCCAGAAGACAACAAACGTGGGCTGCTTTGGTCCATCCTGTTAATTACATTATGACAGAAATGTGATTACGTGTGCAGTATTGTAGCGACCTAGGGTGGCATGATGATGATGAAGAACTCCCAGCAGACTAATGGCGCCACACATAGCGATATTTCCCCTGCGCTGCCTGGAGACATTCACAACGGCTCTTTGTCCTATAACATTTCAGCCTCGACGCCTGGTTTTAGCTAGATTAAATCCAGCTTCATTAATGAAAATGAACTCATGAGGCTGTGCAGCTGCGTCAAAGTCCAGGACTCTGTGGAACAGAGTAACTCTATGGTGTAACTCATAACACAGGACTACAATGTTTTATTTTTCACACAAGCATGGGAGTAGGGGGTGGGTGGGTTGGGTTTAGACACATTCAGTCAAAAACTATAAGGTAGAGAGACCCCCACCCCCCAACGTGAGAGTGGAGGTACCTGTATAGGTCACATACTGCTATTTCTGAATGTATTTATGCAGTACTAACAGGATGCAATCTACTGCCATTACTGTATTATAACATAATTACTTTCTTGCACATAATTATAGCAAAGGTCTTTGACTCTAACACTGTTCCTCCCAAATTCGGCCCTGTACAGTTGCATCATCGTAAGTTGGTGTTGACGTATGTTGTGGCAGAATTGATTTTGTGTGATCTGCAATGATTTGCTCTCGTACACTAAACCATTAAAACCAGCACAATATGGCCAGTTCCTGTTCATGGGTAATTTGAAGTTGTCTTAAACCCTCAGCAGGTGTCAATGGTTAGGTTGTTTTTTATGTACCATACTATCATACACAGTAACATCAGAACTGTATTAGCACTATACCTACTTTTTTGCTCATTGAGGAGCATAGACCCAATATTTACATACATCCTGCGATGCACTTGGACACGTCACCAGTGATAGTACCTGGGGTCATTAGGGATTTTGGGTCTTTCAACTTGAGACCCCTATACCAAGGCGACCCGACTGGAAGTGATCAGTTCCCAGCCTGTGTCAGTGAAGCTTTAGATCATGGCTTGTCCCTTGTGATCCACAGCCACCTGGAGGCCTTTTCCACCGCCTTGGTGGCTTTACTGATGGCTTTCTAATATTGTAGGTGGACATTGTATATTACTGTAATGTAGAATGTTGCTGTGTGTTGTGTAACTATTACATAGGGACAGTCCAGTGTAGAAAGTTGAAGATGTATCTGTTCTCCAGTCCAAATGTCCATTATGGATGATACTGTATGGTGCCTCAGCTCGAGTCTCTGCCCAGCCTCCCTCAGTGTCAAGACATGATTTATGACATGGTTCACCATAGTGGCCATAATGTTGTAGGAAATATGTTTCTGTCTACTGCCTGGTCCCCTTCTTTGTTTTTGTATTCGTATTCCAGCCTACTCCTGTCTCTCTTCCTCTTCCTTTCAATCTCACTACCTCAAAAGTTGCCTTGCAAAGTTCTCATGAAAGAGTTGAGCTTACCTGAGGTCTGTTTGTTGTGCACAAGCTCAGACTGATTGGTGTTTAGTTAGTGCACAAACAGTTTCATGCGTGTGTGTGTGAGTGTTTACAATTTCAAATATGTTTTTCATTTTGAATAGAATTTTTTCCCAATGATTGCAAGAGATTTCATTCTTTAAGAATGTTTTAAAATGTAAGATTCATTGTATAGTGTTTTGCGTGTGTTGCAGAATTGCAAGAGGCATACTTGATTGCTAAAATCACTTTCTCTCATTTTCCTCCTTGCAGCCCAAAGGGAAGGTTGGCACAAAGGGAAAGAAGCAGATCTATGAGGAGAACGAGGGGACTCTAAAGTTCTACACACGAGTCATCCTCGGAGCTAATGTAAGAACCTCGACCCTAACTTTGTGTGTCAGTCAAAAAAAAAAGTAAATGTCAGTGACATGGACAATGTAGTCCTTGAATGAATGATTTATAGTTATCCTTCCCATTGGATTGACGCTTGTACATGAACTTGTGTAACTACAGTCCAGCATGTAATTTTTTTTTTTTTAATTAACTTGTTTTGTTTCACTGTATAAAAGCCGAACTTCAAACTTTACATTTTTATATCTTGTTTAAGCTCCTTGAAATAGAGCACTGAAACTTTTTTTCAAACACTGCTCTTCTTCCACAGGCAATATATGCTGCTGTAAATCTTTTGATGTTCTACAGTTCATCCACATTTTGGACATGGGTGAGTGCATTTAAACAAACTACAACATCACTAAAAATCTCAAAATTTGTTGACAAAAAAATCACAAATCTTCCTTAATAATTTATTATTTGTTTCATTGTCTTTCTTTCCTCCTCCTCCAGCTGTTTCTCGTGTTTGCACTATCAGTGTACATCGGGAGTTACCGCTCCATGTCTGCTATGGCAAAGCCAGTGTTTGCTGACGATGGAAGTCTCCTCGATGGAGGAATAGACTTAAACATGGAGCAGGGAATGGCAGAGTAAGTAACCAAAGGAAAGAATACTATTCATGCTCAAAAAGGGTCAAAAACAGAATATCAGGATCCTTCTGAATGCTGAACATGTGAGGTGAAGAGTTCACTCTACATGTGGATTGTGTGAGAAAGAGAAATATGTTTCCAGGCCAAATACAGCAGATACTTCATAAAAATGAGTTTAAGTGTAAAGTAGATTAAATGCAGATGTTAACACCAGGTGTAGAAGAGTCAGAAGGCCAAGTGGAACTCACTTTTACAGTTTTACAGGTGTTTGATTGCTAAAATATGTATAAAATGTGTCCTCGAAAGCTTGAAATTAAGCTTTTGAGCAGTAGCAAGAGGTTTATTGTATTGTTTTTGCCCTTGGTTTTATAGCAGGCAGAGTATGCACAAAGTCTGCCCTGGTGGAACAGGTTGGGGCTGTTTATTGGGGGGGGGGGGGGGGATCACTGAATTTATGTTTTTAATTTAGATGGGCCAATATTTAAGTCCCCCTGGACTCAAAACTGTGAGGTTTTGAGGTTTGAGATTCACTATGCAGGATGATTTATGTGTTTGATTCATCTGCTGAATGGGGAAAATGTATTTGTGCTCTCCTTGAATTTCAGTGTAATACATGTACCTATGAGCATGATTTGTGACATCACAATTAGTTAGGATTAACACAGTGTGGTGACCACTCTTGAAGTGCCCCCCTCCTCACACTTTACACCTCAAAAAAAAAATTAATTAATTATATTCAATAATTAATTTATATTAACTTATCGCTGAAGTACAAGCTCAACACACATACTACAGAAAAATATGAGATGCAATTTAAAAAAAAAAAAACCTGAAGTCATAGATGGACACGAGACTACAAATGCCAGACTAGTCCTTACACTGATGCTCTAGTCTGATTGTAATTCACATCTCAGTGCAGCACACCATGCCAAATATCATTATCACCATCATATACGACCTGTATGAGGGCTATGTGCAAAACCATTACAGAGTATGTCTGAAAAAAACGATTACACACACGTATACCAGAAGAGCCCATTGACGACTGTTACTATCAACCATTTCTAGAATTGAATGATCACAGAGTGCCAGGTGAGGTGATGTGAATGTATAAGGAACAAAACATTGACACTAGGGCTGGGTGATGTAGACAAAATCAAATATCACGATATTTTAGACCAGATACCTCGATATCGATATTACAACAATATTGTAGAGATGACTGTCGATGCTTTCACAAAATATTTACACTATAAACAACACCCACATAGTATTTAGTTGTTTTGTCTGATTAAAGAAACCCTGACTTCATTGTGATGCCCCATCACTAAAACTAAATCTACACTGATGCAGAGGAGCACAAAGGTTTTTCTCCATTTAGATGGAAACACTTTGTTTTTCAGTGACATTTTATTGACAGTGTCTTTTTGTTTCAGGCACCTGAAGGACGTTATCCTGCTTACAGCCATAGTACAAGTGCTCAGCGTAATCTCGTCTTATTTCTGGTATCTTTGGCTGCTGGTAAGAGCTCCTGTAGAATATATTTACTCCGATGAGTCCGGTTACATAGCTGTTATCTAACAGTCAGTAGTTTCAACAGTTGTGTCTCATTGTTACTTATGATGTTTCTGCCTGATTCTTCTATTTAATTTTTAATAATTCAATCTTGTCTTGTGTGTGACCCAGGCCCCGGCCCGTGCCCTGCACCTGCTGTGGGTAAACATCCTGGGCCCCTGGTTTACAGCAGAAAGCCCCTCAGCACCAGAGGAGGTGAACGAGAAGAAGCAGAGAAGACAAGAGCGCAGACAGATGAGGAGATTCTGATGCTGCAGAGCAGACGGAGCAGTATTTTTGTACACAGAATCTAATATACAGATAGCATGGAACTCATAAGTTATTCAGGAAGAAATTTTGTTATTAAGTTAAACTCAACCCAAATCTGATAATGTGGAATCTTGTTTTCCATGTTTGTTTTCTTTCTGTTTTCTCCTGTAATCCAATTTTCTCCCCAAATTATGAAATGAAATGTTCCCTATTTAGATAATGTCACGGTCCAAATATCATTTGTCCTCATGCAGAGATATTAGAGTTTTGCTATTGCACAATGCCGTCACACTGCCCCCCTGCAGATTTCCATCAACCCCACCCCCCCTCACAGCAACCCCCCAATACACTGATGAAATGATGCCAGAGGCTCTTCTGTCATGGCATGTTTTTATTTTTATTTTGTAGTTTTTGACAAATGTAACAGAATTATTCAGCAATCCGTCATTACAGAGCAGAGAGATTTTGTTTGTGAGCTATTAAAGTCTTATAAAAAAAATCAACTGGATAGAATTCAAGTTTTAATAGGAAAATGGGAACATTTTTGCAATAAAAACTTCCTCCAATGTGTGGAGTCGATCACGTGTTTCAAGAAAATAGTTTTTGTTTGTTTTTTTTCAAATTTGTCAGAAAGGCTTGTTGCTGTTATGAAAGTTAAATCTCACTGCTCTCCGTTACTTAAAAAGCTATTGTATACACTTTTCACCAGGAGGCTAAATCTTGCTTATAGTGCCTTAAAGTCCCTCTGCAGTCACAGTTGTGTTACATCACTTCAATGTTTGAGCTTCACTGTAAGGAAAATGATGTATGATGAGTTTTTACATTTGCATATTCATAGATTTGGGATTTTTCAGGGAGGAGAAGGAGGTGTTATTTTAGAAATTTTAAGGTAATTGTACTTTTTTTTGTGTAAAAACCATATTAGACACAAATTTACTCAATGCAGAGTATTTTAATATATCTTGAAACATGTTTACAGGGGATCTTGAATTAAATCATTTCAGCAGTGGAATTTTTTTCTTTTCAAAGTGTTGGGTCCACCGCCAACCACTTTTCTAACATCAAGGCTTGTGATGTAGTTCTCAGAGTTAATGGGGGGATTTTAGCCTCCTAAATCAGACGCAGGAATGTTTGGCCAAAGTTAAAGTCTGTGCTGTGCTCTAACGGCTGTGACAATTCACCTTGTTGAGTCCGAAGTTGTGTCGAAACTAGTAGAAAAATGTTCAGTTCATTTAAATTGCTCTGCATTCAGTCTTAATTGTGTGATTGTGTTAGAAAAAAAACATTAAAATGTCAAACTGTGCAGCACATTCAGCAGATGTATTGTATATTTTGTTTTCTAGCATATATTCCAACAATTTTATGAGAATTATTAAACATCATAAATTACAATGGAAGTCTATGAAAGGAACAGACATCATTTATCCTACACACCCCACTCTAACTTGTTGTGATACCTGTTGTACTTTTGGTGCAATTTAAGTCTAAAGTGAAGGCTTTTATAGCAGTTTTCAGCTCTCACCAGTGTCATGATCAGTCAGAGGGGAGAGCAGAGATTTATTTTTCAACTTAGAAGAAAAAAATTTAAACTTACTCCCACAGTTTTAACTCTCTGAGCGCATATCATAGCTTACAATGTTACCACAAGCCTCTTCTCTCTCAAATGTAAATATATTTCTCTTGTCAGCCATTACATCCTCTCCTACAGGGGTTCAACACACACACACACACACACACACACACACACACACACACACACAGAATTATTGATTACAGTTGTTGAAACAGGCAATCGTCATAATTGTAGATCTAATAATCTTCAGATATTCACTGCGTCTCCTCTGCCTGTCTCCTGCAAACTTTACATAAAGCACAACAGACCCACACAGGTGTGTCCACTTCACCGATCACACCTCTCCTCTTTAAAATAAGTGCAGACAAATAGTTCATACAAACATGAGCTTTACTCTATATGATGTGTGTTATCAGTATTACTGCTTTGTAAAGACTGCATACCTCTTCTATCCGTCATATTAATACTTAGCTTATCTATAGGGTTGACATTTTGAAATATTTCAAATGGTGGTGTTTAATATTGTGAGTCACTGGACTGTTTCTATAGCCTCTGTTGTCAAGTGCTTGCTCTGTAAATTAAAAAGTGGGGTCTTGACCTGCTCTGTGTAAAAAGTGCCCTGAGACAACTACAGTTGTGATTTCACGCTATATAAATAAAATTTAATTGACTTTTTAATGTATTTTCTTCTAAAAGTAGCACGACAGGGAGGACATATGATTGCTAATCTTTGAAAATGAGAGTCACATGAGGTAAGAGGAGCAAATCAGGGGGCTTTGGAAAATGCTAGACTTTCTAAATAACACACACACACACACACCTTGTCTCATGTTATTTTTTTCCAGTTAACTAAAGCTTATAGTTAAAAAAAATGAATTAAAATGTATTCAAATATAACTTCTCTTGAATCCATTGGTTTTAGTGTTTTAGACGGTTTACTTTATTACTAATATATTTTAATTGTATACAATGGATTATTTTTTTGTTTCAAAAAGAAGTCCAGGCGTCAAATTAAATACTTTTTTACCACATTACACAGCTGTTAAAGCCTTGGCTGTATTTCAAATCTGTGTGTAGTTTTGTGTGGGAGTGTGTGACCTCTTTCAGTTAGGAGTTCTAGGTTAAAATGGCAGTGTTTGTTAGTAGTCCAGTGGCAACACCTGCTGTTTGTGAGTATTTGTGATTGTTAGCCATTAGACATATAGTATGTATTTTTTGTAAAAATTTGTAAGTAAACATCCCACATTTGTTTGTAGTAAATAGCATGTTTATTTACTTTCTTTATTGGAGGGAGGGTAAGTTGACTATATTTCTATTGGTACTTTTGGCACTTTTTGAGGCGATACGCTAATGTAATTTTAGTCTTGGGTCAATCTGAACTATACTTCTTCAGTTTAATATTCAATTGTTATTTCACTGTTTATAAATTATAGTTATAAATAGTTTTACCTTTTTATTGTTTTGGTTTGGGGACCAACCTTTAACCCCCTGTGTTGTGCTCCAAACCCACCTACACTGGGGTGTGACACTAAGTGGGGGCTCATCCATGCTCTTTTTCTCAGGTATTCTAATCATCCTCGATTGGTAATTTTGCTCTTTTGCAGTGTGTGTGTGTGTGGGGGGGGGGGGGGGGTGGGGGGGTGTATGTGTGTGTGTGTGTGTGTGTGAGAGAGAGAGAGAGAGAGAGAGAGAGAGAGAGAGAGAGAGTGTGTGTGTGTGCGTGTGTGTGTGTGTGTGCGTGTGTGTGTGTGTGTGTGTGTGTATGTGGGGGGGTTACAGTATGGAATTTGAAATGGATGAATTCATAAGAGGTCCCACCCTTTAAAAGTTGGGCCGATGCAAAAAAGCAGATTTGTTTTTGATTATAAGTTTCTTTGACATCTTTGTCTGTCCCATTTAACATACATAAGACAAAGGTCAGAATTATTTTGTCAGTGAAGCTGATGGAGGAGGGGGTGGTAACTACACCAAGGCCTCAGACAGGTGGTGCACCTCAGGGTCTGGAGGTGGAAGGAGGCTGCCATGCAGGCTCTGAGCATAAATCCAATAAGTCTTATACAGGCCCAAGTGGATACTGAGGATCTGAAACTGGCTCTCCACCGTAAGGAGGTGCATCTGGATAACAAAGCCCATGAGGTTGACCTCATGCACCTCTGGATAAAAACCATTCAACCCGAAAGTCCTCAGAACAAACTGTCTCTACTCCTCCAGTATGCATCCTTCTGATTCATTTGAGGTTAGCAGGCGCATCACATTAGTTCCTCTAGTAAGTCTATCTAACACCTTATATTTGTCAGCTGTGTCACTGTCTGTTTTGAAATCTTTAATTTTCTTCTTTATTATGAGCCAATGTTAATGTCAACATTCGAGAAGCAGTTTATTTAGCCAGTAATGACCATACTTTCAGCAGATTACATCAGCTGTGAGTGAGATGCTGAAAAGGGTGTGTCTGCTGTCTTGTGGACCTACAACCCACCCACTTTACTACATGACACATCCCCCTGACCCATAACTATCCCACTGCTCATGCCTAAACCTAACCAGGTGGGTGTGTCATGTAGATACTGCTTCCATAGATAGACCTACTTGAAGATGCTTGATAATGGCATGTGGAACTATATAGTTTGTTGTCTTTGGGTTGTGAGCTGCTGTCATTACTCAGCTGAAGATAATTTATCTGTGCTGTCGCAATAATACTCCAATCCATTGAAAGTTGGAAGTTGCTATTTCTGAGTTGGTATTCCCGACTTCCAATCAAAAAGGCATCCCAATGCATCTGCTTGGGAAAACATGGACACCTGCAGCAAGCTGATATTTGGGGGTCCGTGTACATGCAAGGTTTCATTCCAACCCAACTACAGCAGCTGCTTTAACAGATTAACATAGTTTAATAGCGACAGAGGAGGAGTTGGTACCGCACATGCTCACAAAGACTTCTATCAAGCACAAATCAACTGAAAGGAAAAACCAACTAGACTTACTTGTAATGGAGTATTTTCTTCATTTTGTTCTTTGTGCTTTGATTTTGAATCAACATAAAAAAAACCCCAGCTTGTTTAAAGTTTTTCCAGTTGCCCTAAAGACACAAGTGATGCAGTGTCATAGATTTTGTGGTAGCTTCAGTCTTTAGTGAGACAGCTAGCAGGTCCTTTTCTTTGTTCTGTTATAAATATGAGTTATGAGACTGAATGTCACAAAGATGAATCAAGTGTGCAGCCATCATCACATTAGTGTGACAAAGAACTGCAACGCTTCAAACATCATTATCTCTTCTTTTTGTCTTTTTTAATAGTAGCTCTTGAAACTGTTCACATAGTTGAGATTAGATTAGAGGTGACAAATCAATGCATAGATGACAGTTTAATCCTCAGATACTGAAGAGATGGTGCACAGCTATATTCAACACATTTATCTTCATCTTGTGAGATGAGCCTGGTCCTCGGGGGGGTGGGGGTGGGGGGTGGGGGTAAAACTATGTTTATTATCAAGTCTACTAAGTGATTCTATACCGTCAATCCAAGTGTTGACAAAGTGTATTCACTGATGATGTTCAGACTCCAAAGAGAGTGAGTGGGCTGCTCTCAATATAATTACAGATTTCTCATTTTGTTACATCCCAGCTTTCCCAACTTGACAGGCTACAACCTGCAGTCTTCAGGTTTGAAGAGGAATCACTGTTGTGGTGTGAATCCTGTTGAAAAGGAAAATACAAAACAGTGAGTCAACTATACTGTAAGCTTTAATCCAATACATACAGGAATTGAAACAGCTAATTTTACCTAGACTTATACTTTTCCTAAAACACCAATAACCCCACAAGCTCTTTCAAAATGACTGCTTTTACTTTGGCTGTGTCCTGCCCTCCTTCATTCCAGCCCTGTGGTCCTATACTGTCTCTATTATAGGGTTATAAACAAAGTAACCAAAATTAGAGCAGCACGGCATCCAGTTGTCAGGGCCAATCCCAGATGTGGGCTTTGAGAGGGACCATGTTGCAGTGTAATTTAGCACTGGGGCCACTCACTCGCACGTAACCCCACCCCCTCAAAACTCACACACACACACACACACACACACACACACACACACACACACACACACACACACACTTTGTTTTCTGTAGGAAGATATTTTTAAAATTGGGACTTTGGTGATATCTTTAAAAAAAAAAAGACCTGAGATTTAAACTATTGTGATTTTTCCATATGCAAACTTCCTTCCTGCAACACAAAGTAGTGAGATTTATCCGAAAATAACCTACAGCATGTGAGCGTCCTTGTCTCAGTCGCTGATTTAAGATGGAGAGAAAAAGGAAAAAGAGGGGGAGAGAGAGGTTCTTGTTTACCATGGCAATAAAAAAGGGTTCATCCTGACAAGATGAAATAAGGGAGGTGAAACTGCATTCCACTTTCAAGGCTCATAGCGGCTGAGAACTGGTTTGCATGCTATTGCCTAAAAAAAAAAAAAAAAAAAAAAATCAACAGTCCAAACTACAAAAACTGAGAGAATACAGGAAAAGTTAACAAAAATCCCACAATCTGAGATAAAAAAGCAGGAAACGAGTCAGAGTGATAAGCAGACACAAGTGGAGCCTTTTGTCTTGTCTACTGCGACAGAAAGTGGCCTTCACATTTAAGATCCCTTCAAACTCACAGAGCCAGACAAAACAGGAAATTGGGGGGCACTTGGGCAACAGTCGAGCCTTTGACCCCTGAACTGCAGTGCTCCCCGTCTTTGAAGTGAAGAGAGAGAATCACAAGCAATTACATGCGACACAGAGTGTGTTCCCCTTGGACATTCAAGCCTCTACTATGTAAACAGAATTAGAGTTGAGGGTGTTGGCTTTTTCAAGTTCATCATCTCTCCTCTGCTTCGATCTTGTTTTGACTCTCCCAGCAAACTGACCCGACCCAACAGTTTGAGTTGTAGTGAAGGAGTGGCCGGTATCAGTACATGATGACGCTCTTGGCAGTTATTTGAATTTCTTTTAAAAGAGCTTATATAAAAGCAAGATCAAGCCACTTACAGTTTCTTTCTCTTTATTAGTTATGTTTTCTCTTCCATCACTATTCCCAGCATCATCTTTTAGCTGTGGATGACACCAGCCATGCAGCGTTCAGCTCCCACCATGGCCTTATAAGGAAGATATGAGGAATTCCTGCTGCATTTGACTGGTCTATGTGTATATATGTGTATGTGTGTGTGTAATGCATCATGAGCATCAGACTCTGTGGCAAATACCCCAACCTCTGAACTGAGTCGATTATAACAAGCTAACAAGAAGGATTAAATAACCAAGCAGTAAAATAACAAATTAAAAGCAATAAAAGCAGTAACATTACTAAAACTGGGTCAAAACAATTCGTATTGAGTGCCTTTGTGGGTAACAATAACCCATTAATATTTTGTGGGTGCTATATTGACCCAAACTGGGTAGAATTTTAACTTTTAGTGTGTAATTTCCTGTCTGTTAATTTACCACAGGACTTGGGAGAGTAATATTATAGTATCAAATCTTCCTAAATGTATATTTAACATGTGGCACATTTAAAATATTGGACTATAACATATATAATGATGAATTTAGTCGTCTGCACATTAATACGTTTCTGAGAATGAGCAACCTTGTTTGCAGCCTGTAACATAAATTAAAAATAATGCAGAGTACTTTTATGAGCTGTGCCATCAAACTGTTTCTCTCGCTGTACGGATACGAACATCAAAGCTCTGTTTTGATAGTCTGTTGTTAATATTTATCTGTCAAGTTCCACAAAATGTTGCTTTCCTATTTGCTGCATCTCCAAACACTACACTGATCCAGATATTTCTTTTCACTTTAAATGGACTGGATGCTTTTCTCAGTTAGTGGAGTCATGGCGCCGAGACCCATGACCATAATCATGACTGCAAGAACTAAACATTTAACAGACCTGGATACCTTTAGATTTACTGTGTTTCTGATGTAATCTGACAAAGTATAAAAATTAATCATAACAATAATATTAATGTAGTATTTATACATTTCTTTTCAAGGAAGAGGCACAGATGAAGGGAAAATACTGTAACATGTATACACACAGGGATAAATCTGTCTGAAGGACACAACAGGAAAGTTATAACAAAAATATAAAACAAGTTAACAAGGCCAGTTAATTAATTATGAATAAGAACAAAATTGTATTATCATGTGGCAACATATCAGAGCACAAATACGTATTTGGAAGTCAGGGGAGCAGTTCTATAAAAAAAAAGTGAGCTGAGTTTAATGGGTCAATAACAGACCTGATATTTAAATGAAAAATTGTTTTAGAGTTCAGGCATCAGTACAGAACTTACTCTACAACCTATTTGACTCTGGAAACAGGGAAAATCAAGAGCATCATGTCTGAAACATCCTGTGGACCTCTAGGTTTGTTTTATTCATCAATCTTAGTTCAGACTTGTTAGGTTGTCTATATTAAGTTACTCACTGTCCTCTGCCAAATCCTCAAAGGCAAGGTTATGACCTTTCAGGCATAAAAGTTGTGTTTTGTACATTTAAATTGCTGGCTAAAGCAGCCCAATGCAGCTGCCATCTCACAATGAAATACTTCACTGTTCGAGTGCGTGAAAATTAGCCTCACGTTATTTTTGATTTACAAAAACATAATTTACATTAGGTTCTTAATTGATGGATTTGTGCAGCTGAGGTGATTCTGAGGTGAAGGGCAAACCAACAAATCAGCAGACAGGCAGAAATGCCAAGTTGATGATGAATGTCCTGCTCAGTTATTTTACAAGCAGGAATTTTTTACATTCTTACACACTCAGTGTTTGTAATAACTTGTACATACAGTCTCCATATTAAGTCTTGTGACAGCACTTATTTCAATGATGCATATTCAGGCAAATGTTTTCACTGAGAAATACATGCATGAGCTTGCTACATGTCACTGTGTCAGTTCTGCTTTTCTGAACTTTTCACCTTTTATTTACAACAGCATTTCTTTTTTTTTTCTGTTTCTCTCAAACATGGTACCTCAACCTGAAGCACATGGACACAAACCCAACAGACGTCAGTGTCAATATTACAGCCTCAAACCTCTGAGTGTCTGTTCTATTGGTCAACCTGAAGCTGATCTTTGTGGCTACCTGTAACGATGGCGTTTCAGGAAGGTAATGACACATTTTGCAGAATAGTCAACAAAAAGATTGATGCTTTACTGTTTTAAATTGTTATTGTGATTATACTGAAGGCCAAAGTGTTAAGTATTAAGTGAATTAAGACAAAATAAACAAAAACTAAGGGTCTACAGACATATAGCAGCTCTGCAAGGCTATGCTTATATGAGCAAAATGCTAAATTTAGCATGATAACATACTCACAATTCTAACCAACTATTCTATTCTAACTATTCTAACCATCACAATTTCTAAGAGTAAAATGGTTTCCAAAAATGTTTCAGAATAAAAATGGCTGGAATTTAATTCAAAATAACCTAAAATAAATAATCATTTATTTAATAGTATGTTATTGTGAGCATCTATTTAAAGGACCAGTATGTGGGGTTTAGTGACATCTAGTAGTGAGGTTGCAGATTGCAACCAACTGAATAGACCCTCCTCCGTTGGTTTGTCTGTTCTGGGCTACTGTAGAAACATGGTAGTGCAACATTGCAGGCTCCATGGAAGAGGACCCGCTCCCTATGTAGACATAAAGGACTCATTCCATGGTTACAAAAACACACTGTTTCTCATTTTCTGGTGATTATACACTAATTAAAACATACTTATGAATATTATATCCCTTTTTTTTGCCATGTCCATTCTGCTAGATGCCACTACATTTTACAAGCTGCGCCTTTAATATTGTACATTTTGTATCTCTAAAGATTTAAATTAATCAAATCATCTCTATGAAAGTATGACAGTTGTTGGTCACTGATGGCAATAGAAATATTTATTTTACATTATTATCTTACTTTAAAACAAACATGCAGCAAAGCATCAGTTCATTATTAATCTTACATTAATGCCATGCACCTGCCCAGAAGTCAGATTCAAACACTTCGTCCCTCAGTCGACCTCAGTGAGTATCAGTGACTGATTTTAGGTTGTGATAACAACTGAAACAGGCCACATCAATCCTCCATTATTTTGTTTGGTTGTTTGTGCTTTCTGTGAAATGAATAAGTAAATAAAAGGTCTTCCATGAGTGACCACAGCTATTAGTTGTGGCAGTGGCGCCACTGTCCACATGACTCCGACTAAACCAGGATCAGTGAGGGACAGGCTCCATCACACTGGGTTCCCTTCCTCTTCCTTTGTTTTCATCCCATTTCCTTCCTCGTTTTCTTAGATACTGTTCCCCCCAATGGAAGTCTAAACAAAATACAATACTGTGAAAGTAAACAAACGCACAAATATCATGTCCTAGAACCTTGGCCCTTAACAAAATCAGACCCAACTTTTTGGAGGATCAAAGATTTTGGTGTTCAGCATAGAGCAAATTGTGCAAAAGTGGAACATCCAGGAGCAGCCAAACTATGGCTTGACTGGGATGATACATGAAAGTGACGCTGATGCGGCAAACAGCACAAGGATTTAGATTTTGCGTAACAGGGGCGTGGTTCAAATAGAAATTAAGTGGTTTATTTTCTGGAGGATAGGTTCTTTGCTTTGGAAACATTTAAACATGAATAGTTTGGTGGGAAACGTCTTTGTCAGCATCATTTGCAAACAGCACAGTTTTAGCTTCATGGCAGTATTTATGTTTTCTTTCATCCTGGAGCGGCTGTTCACATCAGATTGTAAATCCTGAGTTTATAAACTGTTTCAAACTCTGCCAAAACAGCTGTTTGTCACACTGATACCAAAATATATTCTTCAATGCAACATTGTCCCAGAAAGCAAGTTTGTTTTCTATGAAGTCTGATGAACTGCTTAATAATCAATGAGCAAACCAAAAGTGTAACAGGATATTCAATTAATTTGAATTTATCCTGAACAATCAACATGGGCACATTTAATGCATCCAGTGATAATAATAACATCCTAATGTCCTAATTGTCTGACGCACATACCATGTAATGATGTTCAGTGTCGTAGTTCAGACAAGGATCTTTATTGCTATGTTATCCCAGTTTTCTAATGATAATTAGTTTTATAAGTATCTAATAAAAGTCAAAAATGCCCCCAAATTATTAACCTCTAAGTCTGCATCAGAGCACATAACACACAACCAATTTTCATATAGATTTCACAAAAACATTGAGTTCCATTTATTTTAACAAGCAGCTGGTGTATCATCATCCATCAGCCTGTGCAGCTGTTTACTCAGCTAATGCCTGCATGGACATTAATGAGGGTTTACACACTTTTTTATGCAGCTCTTGTTTCTGGACTGGTGTTATTGCAATCACCCTTTTCCACCATTTCAAACTCATCCCCGCCCACCTCATGCTATTAGACATATAATGGGAGTCTAGATTAATGGTTAATTTCCAGGAAACCCCTGTGTTCTGTCATAAAGTGCTTTCCATTAATTAGTGACTATGTTTCTCAGAACGGAGGGGGAGAGGAGAAAAGTGAAGAGTGATTAATGAGCTAACTGGTGCAGCCAGCAGCTCGCCTAGCCCCAGTGGTGAGCGTGAGAGTCGGACCCGCAAAGAGAGAGGAAGAAAAATAAATATGTGGCCCTTGAAAGAAAAAAAAAAAAAAGAAGTGCATGGAAATTCATTGAAAGGGTAGTTGAGTGCAGTTTCAAAGGGATTGTGGAGCATTAGAGCTGAACTGTGAGTGAGAGGGCAGAGCGAGGCTTGATTACGCCCTCTCTGGAGCCAGAAGTCCAGCAGACGAGGATGGGTGTGTGCTGAACTGAGAACTGTGAACATGAAAAGCAGTTCAGGCATCCTCTTGACTTCTTTGGCCCTCTTTAGGTGTAAGGTTCAGTTATTGCTGCAACATTTTGTACAAAGGAACATGCAGACTGAAAATACATCTCTCTCCATACATAATGCAAACATTTTCACTCCTTTTAAATCTGCAATAAATGTTTTGTTTGGCTGCTTGGGGAGAAATAATCTGTCAACACAACACTGACATGTTCTCATGTTTTGAATTGATGTGGTGAAACCAAAACAACACACTTAACGTCACTAAAAAGCTCAGCAGAGAGGCTGATAATGGGTTCATCACTACAAAGACACCTTCCACATGCAAAGAAATAGGCAAAACATTGATTATAGTGGCTTGAAGGACTTATGAATGTTGTTCATATATTTTAAGGAATAGTTTGACATTTTGGAAATTTGCTTGTTGTTGTTGTTATTGAGTCAGATGAGAAGATTGACGCATTTGGTCATTTAATTTGAGGACTAGAGATTGCAATGGAAAGTAAATCTGACAGACAGTACGACTAAACTGTTCAAACAACTTAATAACTTTATATCTTAATTTGATTGAATACTTCTTTAATCTCTAGTTAGTTTTATATTTTAACAACTCACAAGACAACTTTGAAGTAATTCATCGACATAAGTTCAGTTGACTCATTTTTAAGGCAGCAGGGGAACTTATGTTTCTAAATTGAACCATCTTAAAATGTATTATAGTGAGAGAATCATGTATTTTAGAGATGATGTGGTTTTTCCCCTATAAATTAGAAGGTTAATGCTCTTCCTGTGAGAGAGCTTTAATTAATCTCCTCATCTAACCTTCAGTAATAATGTGACTGTGTATTTTCCAAAACGTTTAACTATTCCTTTAAGTCAGGCCCAGCTCCAAACAGATAAATATTTTAGCTGGCTAATGTTACGACCCCTTGGCAGTGTTTCTCTGCAGAGATTCGTATGGACGTCAGATTAAAAGGGCAGCCTGGCATGAGTCCAGAGGCCTGGCTAGACATTATCTCCAGCACCCCTGCATGTTTTCATAAAGGGGGCCTCCTAGTCTTTCCAGTCTTCGCCTATAAGTGGTTGAGAGTGGGCAGCAGGAGTGTGTGTATGTGCATGGATGTTTATGTACGTATATGTGAGTGTGTGTGTGTGAGTGCTGAGTAAACTGCCACCTTGGTGGGGCAACGCAATGTCTGCCATGTCTGTGGTCTTGAGCAGAGCCATTAAGGGAATGATGAACTGATGACATGTTGTTCCTGTGACAAGTCGCCTGGCCCCAGACTCCTTGCTCCTGCTGTAGGAGCTGTGGGAGTCCGCAGGTCTGCCACTGGACAGACACAGAGACGCAAGGACGGAGTTTATTTTGGGAGGTGGTTTGGTGCCGGACACCCTGTCTGCTCTCCCACCAACCTCAATACACCCCCACCCCCTTCTTCCCACACTCACAGCTTATCACCAACACACACACAACCAGGACGCTTTTACTTGGTGACATAAGCCATTGCTGGAATGACACAGTTTTTGTTAAAGGGGTCAGTTCACTCTCCCCCATAAAAACATTATTTTTGACTGGTGTCCAGCCATGCAGACAGTTTTGCTCCAGGTTTTAACATATGCATCCCTGATGTGTATGCCCTCAACTTAATACAAGTGAAATCAATAGTACTATACTATCATATCCTCTTCAGTGGTGACTGTCTGACTCTGCAAAACGAAAAAATCATTATATTAATACAGAGAGCTATTCTGGAGCTGATAATCTTATCACATGATCTTCCTCATTATGGAGTTTGCCCAGTTTTCAGGGAGTTGTATGGTAATGTTCTAATGTCCATTTTTCAGACCTCTTCTTGTTCATTTTGGCTTTAAAGTTTAATTTCAAATGAACATCTTGACGTTTTAAACAGTAACAATCCTAACTCAAGATGATGATGTGGCTTTTGCTGTTTTTGTCAAGTGTCCAGTAAGCAGTTTTTCTCAAGTCAGACCAGTATTCAGTTCATTTGTCACCCCTGAATTGTAGTTATGCAGATTCAAGAGATTATATTGTGTTCTATCATCGTTGTCTCAATGAAATTGCAGTAACATTAAAGTTAAAATTACAGTTTTTTTGCTATTGCTAAAACACAATTTCCAAAACTAGTGCCTTCTTTGTTAAAAAAAACCCCAAAAACATATACACAAAATACAAAATATCTCTTGCAAGTAAATATTTCATTCAAGACTATATAAACTCTTCTGAAAATGATATTTTTGCCTCACAACTTTAACTGCATACTGATGTGTGTTATCTAAAGTCTTTGGCATTTTCATTTGTAGCATGCTGTAAATATAAACTATGAACACAAATACAATGGGGAGACAAACACTTTTTTTTATTCTTAATACTCATATACTCGTAAAGTATTAGACACAGTTACTTTAGCTGAAGATGACATAAACATGGTTACTGAATTGTAAACTGTAAACAAAATACAGTATATTGCAATTACAGCCCATCCCATCTTTGATGTGCATCTGGCCACGGCACCTCATCAACATGATATGCAATGTCCTCTATGGCCAAACATTGGGGGAAGTACCGTCATGAGTGGCATATCTAGCCCAGGCATGCTTCCACATCAATGTCACCACAGGCATCCTCCATTGCCTGGAGGAGAGTTGATAAAGTTGGCAGTCATATACCTTCGAACACCACGATGAAAAGAACTCCTCAATAGGGTTTAGGAAAGGAGGATGACTTGACATTGTAGGTGATTTTCAAAGCTATTATAGACTACAGCAGCCTGTTGTAAACTTACGTTGCCTTATATGACAACAAACATGGAGTAACCCGGCACATTCCTCTGGTAATTGGCAATCAGGATGTCATGCAGGGTGTCAATGAATCTGATAACATTAGTGCTGTTATATGTTATATAAGAGGGGCATGGTGGTGAAGGACACCATTCTGGCCGACTGCAGCGCACATTATGATGTTGCCTCCATGCTGCCCAGGAAGATGGACAATGGCACACTGCCCGATTATGTTTCCTCCCCAGCGTCTGTTTTTGGCAAGATTGAAGCCAACCTCATCAATATACATGAATAAACATGCTGGTCTGCAGCAGACTCTCATAAACAGTCAGGAAAAAGCGTATTATATGACAGATAGGATACAGATAGTATCAGTCCATATAGTGTAGCACAGTAATACAGTAAACTGAAATATATATATGTATATATATATATACATATTCACTCCTTCAAATGGCTCTCTGTGCAGCTGTTTCATCTGAAGTAGATGCTGCTTCAGTCGCCCAGTGTGGATAAACTTATCCTGTTTATGTTGTTGCATGTTTTGTTTGTCAGTAATGATGTCCGCAGAGTCCGCAGAGTGTTGCAGTATTTGTATGCTGTTGTTTACAGTGAGCATGTTTATGATGTGTTGTTCCAGTTTGTGTGTGAACAGGTGATTGCTTCCTCTTGCTGTGGGGGTGGGGGGTTTGCAGAATTCGCAACATTCTGCAAAAACAGGATAAGAATGTTTAAGATCTAATATATCCTTCTTATGCAATACAGTAAAATTACATTTCTTACCTGTTCTCATTTCACAATGTCTCTATCTATGAGTTATTAGTTTCAATAATTGAGCAACGGTACTAGTTGTTGTGTCCTGGCCATTGCAAAAAAACACAAAGTGCCAAAATATTCAATAAAAAGGTTACATGATTAAGGTATAGATATTAGGTTAAGTATCAGAATTATGTAGTAGATTATATAGAAAAAATATAATAATAATAATAACATATAATTGTTTTATTGTTCACTATTGTTGAATTGCACAATCTAGGAAGTATGTAAACTTATTGCACATTTCTACAAACATTACCCATCCACCCACTGTGCACGCATTTGTTATATTGCACACTACGGGGACTGTATTTTTGTGAAATGCTGTTGTGTTTGACTAAATATTGGTGTGTTTTGCATTTCAAAACCACCATATAAATGCATCCAATTTTTCAGCCACACGTGACTGGGAATGAACCTGCTGTATTTTCACTTTGACAACATGATGTTTAACTGACTGTTGACTCCCAGGAATGTGTGCTACACCCTCTTTGATTTACGTGTTTGACTAAGCTGAGGTAATAACCCTCATCCGGCTTTTTTGTCATTCTGTCTTAATAACGTGTTACAGAAAACAATACCAGTGGTGACAGTGGATGAGGTCGGCTAATGTTGGACTGTAATTATGCTTGAACCTTTTTATGAGTGTGTGATCTATTTCAAAAAATCTACTGGTTATGTATCACATTTCCCTTTGCTGTGAGTCCCGGTGGTGTTTATGTGGCCACTGAAACATTCCACTCTGGACTCCCTTCACTCTCTGCATCCCTGCATCTGATTGAGTTACACAGGGGAACACATTTTGAACAGGTGCCCAGTGAACCCCTCCGCAGCCACACACACTGCTCTCTGCTTCCCCTTCTTCCTTGACTCGCTCCCTCTGTCATTGTAACACGACTCCTACTCCTTCAGCCAGCCCTGTCATCCTCACATACTCCAGTGGAGTTTGGGTATGCTGGGTACAGTACACATAACTGGACATGCCATTGAAGCGCAGGGTTAATGTTTATGATATGAGGTGTGAACGGTTACCCATCAGGAACACTGTGTTAATCCTGTGACAGTAACTTCCACTTCAACCAACAGTTGTGGAGTTGTTAAAATGCTGGTATTGAGCAGCGGTGGACAGCAGGAGATCACGTTGGCACAGAGACGGGCAGTGGGAGGACTGGAATGATGCCACTAGGGGATACCCTAACCCCCTGTTTACCCCCCCGTCTACCCTCATCCAATCGGTCCAGCTACTCAACTGTGTACACTCACTATTTTGGCAGTTTGTATCTCAACCTCTATCTGGCACTGTCTGCATCCAGCAATGAGTGGCACAGCTGTACCTGAAAAATAAAAATATATATACTATTATGTGATAACAGAAGGTTAGTATTTATCTCATCAATATTTTGAAATAATGTAACTATACTGTAGATGCATTTAATGTAAAATGTGTTAAAATTAAAAAAAATCTAAACATTGATTTGAATGAATATAAAAGTTTTAAATCTCTTGTTATTGATGCATTCATCTGTCATAAAACTTGTTTTATGTTGTAGCAAAAAAAGATAAACAAACAAGCATAAGATCTTGACAAGCCTGTTTGCTTGTTTAAAAACATTTATGGTGTTTAGTGAAAAGGTCTCATGACTAAATGTTATTCAGCATATTATTAATTGAAAGTGGCATGCAGGCAGGATTTGAAATGTGTCTTCTTAGCAGAATATAAAAAAGTGTAATGAAGTTTTCAACAGCTTGAAGATAAGAAAAAAATGGATAGACCAAATATAAACTAGTAGAACATAAACCAATTTGGTGCCCTGTCAATTAAATTCATATGTAAGAGTTCAGGAGTCGAATCAGACTACAAGACAAGGTGAAAATTAAATAAATAATCACTCTCACACAGATTTACTAACGGGGTTAATATACAAAGTGCTGTATTAACTCCGTTTTAACTGTGAATTTTAGTATTATGATGGCAATGCAGTAATCTAAATCTAAACTAATCATCTTTTCTTTTTAATCCTAAAATCCTTCATCTTTAATCCTATCATATTTAATGTACATATATGTATTAGACTGTTATTATTATGGGAATTGACATATTTTTTATAATTTGTATTTTTTTTAATTTTTCTGTGCCCAATAAGCATGTATTATTAATTATTGTTAATGTATCTGTTATTTTTCAAGTGTCTATTTATGACCAGTGTGATTTTCTGTGTGATCTCCACACTGCAGAACATTTCCACTTCCAGCAGAGCAGAGCAGGATGTTGCGTCTTTAAGAGTTAAGAAACTTGAAACCGTGTTTGCGCAACAATCAGTGCGGCTCCCTGCCATGGATGTATTCCAGCCGCCGGAGTGTCTAGACTGGCACATGATGGCGGGAATCAACCAATGGCTCCAGAGCTTTCCTCTGGGGGCCCCGAGAGAGAGAGAGAGAGAGAGAGAGAGAGAGAGAGAGAGAGAGAGAGAGAGAGAGAGAGAGAGAGAGAGAGAGAGAGAGAGAGAGAGAGAGAGAGAGAGAGAGAGAGAGAGTCAATATAAACAGAACAGGAAAAGAAAGGTGAAGTTTGTGAGCTTCAAAATAAAAGCCTACTTTTACTCAGACAAACATGAACATTGGCAGCAGTTGTATTCTTAAATCTAATCATGTTTTCTTACTGTAAAACAATATATGGGGTGTGCTTATGGAGGCTTAAAACAACCAATTTCAACAAATAATATCATGACATCCATCAATCAATCAAGCTTCTTCTTTTATCAGCAGAGCTAGGATTCATTATGGCAATATGAATATAAAATAATATCAAATATAAAAAGGATAACCAGTCAACAGTTTTGTCTAAGACATGGGCATTAAATGATGTAAACATGTCAGTACAGTGCAGGTAAGGTAGCAGCCTGTAGTCCTAAATCTGTAGATTGGCTCAGGACTATGGAAGAGGATTAATGCCACATGTGAAAAATAAATGCTGACTTTTAACTCATAACTCAAATTAGCCTAAACATCATTTCGTAGCTTACAAATTATCTTATACATTACTTTGCTTAGCTTATCAATTAGCCTATATGACATTTGGTAGCCTTCAAATTATTGACAATTTAACAGTGTTACCTTTATAGTTAATCCGTTATTCAATGAACAGCAGGTCACAACATGGAAATGTACATTTGACCAAGCAAATAACTCACCAAATAACACTAATAGGCCGATCAAGAAATAATTACTATTTAGTGTAATTAAAGCTGTTTATTCAATGAAAGTGTTTCTTTTCTTATCATGAGTATCAAATTATTCTTATTATACTTTGTTGCAGTATTCATCATGTCTATTACAATAAATCAGTTATTCTCTCTCAGTACAAAAAAATACAACCTGGAAAATGAATCATTAGCAAATGTATTTATTTCATAATAAGAGACCTTAAACGTCCTGCCAAAGTTTCTTTAGGTTACATTTTACCTATAGATGAATTCTGCACTTCTGCTGTTTTTTCATCTTAAAAGTTTTATTCCGTTTTTACAGCGTCCACCGTTAAAACGTTTATTTTGAAAGTAAAAGCCGAAAGAGACTGGTTTTATTTTGGCAGGCTTGACTGCGGTGAGTGTGTGTGTGTGTGTGTGTGTGTGTGTGTGTGTGTGTGTGTGTGTGTGTGTGTGTGCGGGAGCGTGTGTGCGTGTGCCTGTGTGTGTGTTTTGCGTGTGTGCGCCCGAGAAGGACTTGCAGGGGAGTGGAGAGTGGAGTAATTCCAGCTCTCTTTAAAACAACTTCTCGTACTGGAGTTTGGCACCGGAGTCCCCGACCATCCCGGCTTTATCCCGGGACTCTGCAGCGGGATTACAACTTCCACGACAGCGAAGGAAAACACCGGGATTTCAGTCTAGTGAGGATTTATTCTGGGGTGAGGGAAAAGGTTTTAATGACCGTGGGGCGCCCAAAGCTGAAGGAGAAACTCTGGATAACTCTTGGATGTATGCGTCCTGATGCGCATGTTGCTGTTTGGTTAATGTAAACTGATACTGCTGCATGAGTGGTCTAACTATGGTTTGGGGATTGTGTGCGGGATCTCCACAGTGTTGGGGACTTGAAGGTTTTGTGAGAGAGCTGGCAAAAGTTGTGGCTTAATTGAGTTGGCGACAGCCGGTCACTAAACAGTGACTGTGTGTAGCCTTCTCCTTCTCCAGACGTTTAGTGATGTTTAACGCAACACATGCGTAAATATTGTTTTCTAATGCTGTGGGATAGCCATAAAACGGTGACCACCGGCTGCGCATGTTGTGCGCACCGTGCACAATCCCCAGGTCTTGCGCGACGAGTCTAAATCGATGTGGCATCTCCCGAGACCCGGACGGGACCGACACGACACATCCAAAACTGTCTAGGTTGTCGTATGTTCAAGTCGAAACGCTCAGGTCTTGTACGGCGACTCTGGAGAAGCCGTCTGGTCACTGAGAGCGACGGGCGGGATGGAAACAGACGAGGTGAGGGAGGACGGAACGGTCCGTGCAGCAGAAACTCAGGAAAGCTCCACAGACATGAGCAGCGGTCGGTGACACACGCTGACCCAGCTGCAGGACTCACAGTGGAGGCTGGAGAGCTGACGGAGAGTGCGGAGAGGGAGGAAGAGGAGCAACCTGACGATGACCGGGGTGCCATGTGCGTCCTGGAGCACAGAGGCTCCCGGCGGGGACAGGAGGGCGACAGTAGGACGGTGACATGTTGTTTGTTTGGGCAGTGGGATCTCAGACCTCGGGGCCCATATTGGGCCCCAAGAAAAGACGCAGGGGGGCCTTGTCAGGGCTCACCAAGGCACGCGGCGCTGGAGGAGGAACTTGCGAGCACCGCTCATGCTTTTCTGAAAAGACTCAAAGAGAGATGTCTGGACGCTTTGGTGAAGGCTGTAGAGACCAAAGGAGGGATACCGAGCGAGTGCGTCATGGTGCCGAGCACTGAGCTGCGGCTCGATGCTCATCACATCTCTCCTCAGTATCTCCTGTGCAGACTGTACCGCTGGAGCGACCTGCCACTTTCAGCCCGGCTCAAAGCGCTGTGCCACTGCCAGAGCTTCAGCGCAGTGGACAGCGCAAAAGTGTGCTGCAACCCCTATCACTACAGCCGCTTGTGTGGGCCAGGTAAGGACACTACAGGCGGGGGGTGGGGGGCTAAATCTGATCCTCAGGGGACCTTTACGCTTCGAAAAGACCTTTCAAATTGCAGCTGATTAGTAGTAGGCTATGGGTAATAAGGAAGATGAGAGGAGATTATTCAGGGTAAATATCTTCATGCTGCTCTGTCACCTTACACCACATTTAGCATCACTCAAAACAAGCCATCACAAGTCTTCTGAGGGCCCCTTGGACCCCTTCAAGAAGCTTTTGGGACCCCACTCAGAGAACCACTGCGTACCAAAGCCACGTTGAGTGCCATGAGACTTAACTAAATCTCATAGCAGTTAAATGCGTCATGAATTTGAGTGGGCTTTATGCAATCTAAAGATTAATGGCCCATACAGGATAGCGTGAAATTAATGGGAATTTACAACAAACCAGAGAGTTTACAAGTTTATCTGAGGCCTGCAGCTCAAGACATATGTTGATTCATGTGTCGAACAACGTCACAGTCACGGTTATTCAGTTATTCTTCTTGATTCAATAGTTTCTGATGAAGTCATCCAGCATATTTTACACGCGTGTTAAGTGGTTATAATCATATTGAAGCTCAAAATGCAGAAACACCCCTGAGTACAAATATTACTGAGCTACATTCAAACATACTCCTGTAGTGTTTTTATTGTTTGTCCTACAGTTTTATTTTCATAACTCAGCTCTGACTTTGGTCCACCATTACTTTGATATCCTCTCAACATTCCTAACACATTACACACTTATTTAAATCTGCGCAAAACTTTGCTTCCCACATCATCCAATTGAAGGTCGCTCTCAAGTTGCACTTAGGCTCTTTTTTCTCTGACAAGGAGGTCCTCCTCTTGTTATTTAGGTGAAGGAGTGCCGATAATATACAGTTTGCATAGTGCTGGCGCCAGACTGACTCGCTGGGTATCTGACTGACTGAGGACTCCGGCAATTACTGGCTCTGCTCTTAAAGGGGCCGCAGCCACAAACCCATGTCCACTCTGCACTGAAGGGACTATCCCTGCAGCAGCAGCATTACTGAGCTTATTTACAGAGCTGCTTTGCACAGAAGTCCTCCTGTGTGTGTGTGTGTGTGTGTGTGTGTGTGTGTGTGTGTGTGTGTGTGTGTACGAATGAAACTGTCTAATGATGCAGGACAAGCACAGGATAAAAAGATCAAGCAAAAACTCAGGGAATCAAATACAGTTCTCAAATTAAATAAAGCCACAGTGAGATGAAATACTTTGAGTTTCAGAATATGTTGTACATATTAGTTTATGTTTGCAGTGATACATCTGTAAGCTTCACAAACTAATGTCGACAGCTGGCAGACTTTGATGTAAAAATGTAATCATTTCATGAAGCAAAACAACACCATGTGAATCAGTTCAGTTTGATGATTTAGGATTACAATCATACAGCCTTTAATTTAATTCAATTTTTTTGTTGTATTTTCCAGAATCACCTCCTCCCCCATACTCTGTGTCTCGTTCAGATGAACACAAGCCACTGGGTGAGTTTGGAAAAATGGCCTCATTACAAACCAGTGAGTGACACAGAGGGTGTCGTCATTGCCATATTTTTAGATTGAAAACACAGATTACTGCTTGTGTTGGAAGTGACTCTGGTTGTCAGGATTTACCTGTGATCATCTCCCCTTTGATGACACCTGGACTTGATAATACGGAGCCTCTGTTTTTGCATACAAGCTGTCTGTTCTAGGTTCTGGATTACGGCTGCAACTAATAATCATTTCCATAACAGATACATCTGATAATTAGTCTTTCAATTAAGCAAGTAGTGGCAAATCAGATGTATCCAGAGCCGAAGGGGATGTTTTCAGATGTTTTCCTACCAGCAGTTCAACATTTAGGTATATTAAACATGTAATAATGTAAAGTAGAGCAGAACAGAAAACCAGAACATGTTTGGCATTTAGTTTGATAAGTTAATGATTTGATTATCAAACTTTGATTCATCATCTACTTGTTCTACAGCTCTCATCTAGTTCTCACTCTACTGTACCTTTGTCATTTTTTTCTCCCCACATTTACCAGACTCTACTCTGTCTAACACTGAAACTGTGCTGCCCGTCTTCTCCAACCCGCCTCACATTACGCCAAGAGACTACACAGGTGAGTAACTCTGCATTATTTATCATAGCAGAAGCACAAAAACATCGAGTCTGGGCAGATGTTTGCTTCAGATGGGCGTGATTTGTATTCCAGAGTAGAAAACTTTTCCAACAAGAAAAAGTTTTTGGTTGCATGAGATCTATGTGTGTGCGTGCATTTACAGTCTGGCACACTCTTGCATGTAAACACACACTTACATCCTCTCCATGAATGTTAACATAAACGGGTAAATTGCATTTACTGGAGTTATTATGTTGTGCTTTCCTTCCTATTTTCAAAGGCTGTTAAGACAACCAAAAACTCTGCAGCATAAAGCTTCTATTGTCCGAGAGGCATGGGGGGCTCGGTGGGGGTCTGGGGTCTCTCACTATCTAGATGCCGCAGCAGTGTAGCCTTTCTGTCTCTCTTTCTCCCTCTGTACGCTTTCTCCACAGCAAAATATTTCACTGGGACGAAGCTGCAATAAGATCCCCGCGCATACTCCCAATCCCCTTTGCCTCTGGAACCACCCATCCCCCCCTTTCCCTCTTTCTTCCCTCAAATCCCTCCATTCCTCTCGGCAATTGAGCAGTGGAAAGAGGCTGGCATTTCGGGGGCGGGGGAGCGGAGCGGCTCTTATGAGGCTGAGGTGTAGAGTTTTGTGTGCGTGTGTGTATATGTGGAAAGGGAGGGCTGAGGGGTGCACTTGGACAGGAAACAGCCCCCTCTAGATGATGAAACTGGAGCTTTATTTGTTTACGTGCTGGGGTCGGGTGGAGAGGTGCTTGTAGCGTTAGAAGAAACCCACAAACCCACTCAATCAAGCCTCCCCGGACTCACTTGTGGACAGTGTTGAAAGGTGAATGGGCACCTATGAAGTCTGCGAAGTGTAGTCACGACACTGCAGACCTGTCTGAGGAGCCCAACGATGCTTAATTGTGTGTGTGACTGTCAGATTGGATCACATATGATCAAATATTTGGTAATTTACAAAGTTTTCAAGTTGTTGTGTATGTTTGGTTAGTTTAGAAGCATTTCTGTAGTCAAGAAGCCTCACCACTCTATAAAGAGTTTGAGCAGGAATCAAAATAACAAAGATGCATTAACTACTTTACCATATTCAGTTAACTGGTCAAGTATAGTTTTTGGACATTTTATATACCAACATCAATGTCCAGACAGTGATTTGAAAGCTTAAAACTGCCAGGAATAAAATTGTGGGCGAGAAATGCTGACACTTTTAATTATTTTTATGAAGGTAAAGTTAGTCAAATTTAAACACACTGAGTCTAAAATTGCTGGAATCAGCTTATAAAATGTCCATCATGTGTTAGTTTGTTATTGTAGAATCGAATCTTTTGAGTATCTTTTGATTATGTGACTCAAGAGTTAAAAATGCATTTTCAATACAAATAATGATGGTTTCTCTCTTTTCAAATGGAAACAAATCTGCCAAATCTGTTTCTAAGTTAATTTCACTGACAAAACAAGGACACAAAGAGGCATTTTTGGAAAGGAAGCTTGAAAATAATCCAAACTTCTGTTGAGTCAAGGTCGCAAGTGAGTGAACAGTCAAGTTTTTAGACTGAGCTGAGTAGCCAGGGGAGGTCCCTCCTATTGTCTGCCTGGTGAAATAAGTAGAAATAGATCAGTTTTCTTACAAGAAGACGTGGTGTGTGGAGTGTTTGTGTGAGTCTGCGTGTGTGTGTGGTCTCTGATCCCCTGCCCCCCACACCAGAGCACTGGAGCCGAGAGCCGAGGCTCGGGCCAAGAGCATGAGCAAGAGCAAGACTTGGCTAAACAGAAGTAATGAAGAAATCTGCATGCAGTTTTTGTCATGAGCTCTGACAGGTTAGAAGATGCTGCTTTTGAGCTACAGCTGGTATAATAGCAGGAAATAAGCTGAACATGAAGCATGTATCAAAGAAGTGTAGCTTAAAAAGCCCTTGATGTTGGTTAGATCTTTCAAGAGTAAATGAGTCTTTTTTTGTGCAGGTGATCCTCTGGAATATCATCTAAAGCCTGTGATGTTTTCTTTAGAACAAAAACAAGCATTGAACATGTGCTCTGGCACTTTAGCATCTTTTTTATTATTCCTTTTAAACCAGCTAGCTTTAAAGAAAAAGCAGCAGCAGGAGCAGGGCGTGGTCCATACATACCTTTACCCTGGTCTCTTTTATCATTCGATCAGTTAACGTTCCCTTTAAACCACAGCAAACAGCCCTCGCTTTGAAAAAGGAAATGTCTACTGGGTGTTTGGTAGGCTTATATCAAGTTATACCATCCCTCTGTGACTCCAACAAAACGTGTCATTCAACTGCTTATTGTTTGTGAGTGTGTGTGTGTGTGTGTGTGTGTGTGTGTGTGAGTGTGTGTGTGTGTGTGTGTGTGTGTGTGTGCGTGTGCGTGTGTGTGAGCGTGTGTGTGCATGTGTGCATGTACGTGTGTGTGACAGGGAGAGACAGGGAGGAATTTCTGTCTGACTCAGTGATAAGATCGTCTCAGAGTACTCACATAGGGGTTCTATCAGGACAAAACACACATATAAACACACTCACCAATCACGCGATTTGTTGGAAGGAAAAGACAAAGTTCTGCTTTCTTACCTTCATGATTGGTGCGTAACAAGCACTTAGATCTCTGTTGTATATTGCATTTAATGTGGCCTGTATTGCAGCATTATTTTCCACTGCTAAAATCCTCCTGTAGTGTATATTATTCACATCATGTGACTGATACACAAATGACTAAATCTCCTAATTAAATTTGACAATATCTGTGGTTGCCGTTTGCCAGATTTTTAAATCTTTTTTATGGCTTTATGTTGGCTCTGAGGATTGACTGGTGCATTGGTTCAGAGCACCAACTCAGGATGAATTGTAATGAAATCTTTTGACAAACAGGTCAAAATATCCACTTATACAAAAATCTAATTTCATGGCAGGATACCTCTAATGCTCATTCCTGTCAGCCTTAGCGATACTTTGAGATGAAAACTAACATACAATGCTTTCATATTTTACTTCCAGATCTGAATCACTGTCCTCATTTCAGATTTGTTCAAATATGGCAATGTGCTCAATGATGGCTGTTCCTGCCAGTAGGCAACTTTAATAATGGGGACTTCATCCTCCTACATAGCTATCATGGTAAATCCATGAAAAATAACAACAGTAATTAAGACCAATATATGGAGACAAGCATGGATGAGATCGACTCTGACGCACAGCTTGTCGTAAGTCTAAACATATTTTAAAGAACAACTCTTAAAAAGTGAAAAGACGCTGACAGGACTGAAACATTACTCGCTGCTGAAAGAATAAAACCCGCCTTCCGAAACAAAAAACAGCGAACATGAACACAATATCAGACTGAATGGATGAGATGAAGTAAAATTGACATTCAGTCTGATTATTAGGCTAATGTTGCTATTCTAACATTAGCATACATTTGTTGTATACTGTAGCACTACGTAAACGTAACCATGTTAACATCCAATAGTTGATATTCCATTATTGTATAACATATTACCAGCCCATCATCATCATCATCATCAGACTGAACTACATTTAACTGGGTACATTACTAAGCTCCTCTATCTGAATCATTTATGCCAGTGTAGATATTGAATTTTATTTCCATTTTATTGCATCTTCTTGTTGATACTTCCTTCCTTTGATTAGGAGACATAACATTGCCAAAAAATCCCCATAATTAATACTGGAAGGCTGTCATTAAGGTTTGTTCCAGCTCATCTGCTCTTATTTGTGGTCTATGTGTAATAAAGTTGATTACAAAGTTGATTCGGATATGAAGCGAATGTGACACGCAATGTCATAAAATGACCTTTTGATTTACACCACGGGCTTTCCTTTGGCACTAACTCAGGCCAGATCTGACATTTTTGCTCCACTAGTGGTAAAGATCTAAGAAAAACAAAGTGTCCGTTTTTGTTTCAGAGTGTGTAATGAGCATTACAGCCTCATGGTGCTGCTAGCATGACTGAAGATGTAGTCTTGTTTTTACCAGCAGTTTTTACAGGTAGTGTCCTTTTGATTTTGATGGATTAAAGGGACAAATAAATTGAGAAACATCACGACAGTTGTCAAGCAGTTGTCTTCCTTCTTGTCATCAGTCTCTGGCTTTTCAACATGTGGAAACAAGTAAAGCAATGATACTTAGTGGACATTAGTATGGTCTTGATGCACTGAAGTAAGACAAGAAGACTGCTCCCTCTCTGCCCTCAGTAATCATATTTTGGTGGCTTATTTGCTTAAGCAGAGCAAGGTATCAGCCAAACATCCTGTCTCAAAGCCCTGTCTGCACTCGCTGCAGCATTAACCCCATGAATTGGCCCTTTGACTGATGGGGCACGGCCCAGGAATGTTGGGAAATTGGGAAGGTGAGGGGGAGTTGGGGCTCTGAGTGAAAGAGGTGGGAGGGGGCATAAGGGGGTCTGACTCTGGAGAGTGACATCTGATACATGTTTGAACATATCGCCGTTAATACTTAAGAAACACAGAGCGGAGCCGACATTCTTGGAAGTTTGGAGGACGGTTTTAAGAGAGGGACTGCACCATGCTGTTTTAGTGAGCTTGGTTCATAAAGTGTTCCAGGTCAGTCCAGGTTGACATAAGGTTTTGTAAATGATCTACTGAGGCTCTGCGGCTCTAAAAGTAAAGATTTGTCTCACAGGAGCATGAATTTTATATGAGGTACCTTTTGCAGGATCCAAGTAAGAATTGATTTTTGAGATATCATTGGTGCGCCAAAGTCTCGAGATGTAAAAATAGTGCAAAGACAAAAAGTAAACACCCACATTCTACCGCGTCCAGCGAGAATCTATCCGTCTAAGTCTGGACGGGTCCTCTCAGTGACCTGAACCTCCAGGCTGTTTGCTGGCGCGCGTACAACACTTGCTCTTATGCCTGACTGAGACACATTAGACTATGGAATTCAACATCAAGTGCTGGCCCATTAACCATTTGCCATTTCCTCAAATATTTTCCATCATGGCTCTTTTTCACTTATACGAGCAGGGTGAGGACGCACAGCACTCGCTCGCAGACTTTCATGTTGACAGCGGTTTAGAGGGTTTTTTTTTTTTTTGAAGTTTTTTCACATTTTAGCCTAAATGGCAAAATGTTGATCACAGCCACAGTAGAGTAATGGTAGACTCCTGATTTTCCAAAATAACCACCAACAAGTGCAACTCTCTATATTTCTCTATGTAACCTGAAGGATAGAGAAGGAAGCGATATTCTTTTTCTTCAGCCAGAATATTGTTAAGACTTTCAGCATGTTTATCTTTTAAGAATTAATGACCTATAGCGGATGTGGGTTTACTTTGCTAATATATTTTGATTAACTGTAAGTTGAGGTTTAACAAGGTTGAATGTACAATTTAAGCTCATACATACTTGTCAACCATTTTTCTTTCATGCATAACAAAATAAGAGTCTACAGCCACGAAAGCGGCAGCAGCTCAGTGAGCCTGTGTTCAGGCACAGCAGTGCTTTGAGCGAAATACTAACTTTATCACAATGATAATGCTAACATGCTGAAGTTTAGCAGATGAAATGCTTAACATATTCACCATCTTGGTATAGCTAGTAGTCTTGCTAGTAGCACTGAACACAAAGTACAGCTGATGGGGAATGTCATGAGGTTTGTAGGAATTGGATCATGACTGACTTTACCAAATTTTATGGCAATCCTCCAAAAAGTTGTTGTAATATTTCAGTCACAGACCAATCAACAGGCCGACATTGCTAAAGACAAGAGCCACATCATGAAACAGTGTCTCCCATTTCAATCATGTCTCCTAGAAATTACGTTTTTTACTACTAAACTGTTTTCCCAATTATGTCTTACTGGCAAACGTAAGCGCTGCCTGGATTATGTTCACAGGCAACATTTTTTTGAATTAATTAAGCACTATATTTATATATCACTCTGAGGTCAGAAGGAGGAGGTCGGACTGGATGGCGTATGTACAAGATGCAGGCATCAGAGACTGGCGCTCACATCCAGAGTCCTGCATGTGTGGTTAGATTTTGGCAGCAATAGCGCTTTGGTTAAGGTTAGCGAAAGATCGTGATTTAATTTAAATGATAATAAACACAATGCTTCAAGTCACTGCAGACTTTTTTTCTATATTAAACCAAGACCATGATCTTTCCCGAACTGTAAGTACTGCCAGTGCCGTAAAACGTTTAATGATGCTGAAGTTTCTACCAGCGGATGTTGTACTGCAAGAATGGATATTTTGGTGAAGAGAGAAAAAATGTCTCTGAACATTTCACAAATGCATTCAATATCAACATTTTTGCAACTTACCAAATACATTATTTAACAACATTTTCTCAATATTTTGAAAGAAAACGGAAATAATTCAGCCAGCATTACTAGCAAAACGTATTTCTAGGAGACAGAGTTGCCCAATTAAACAAAATAAGGTAACATTTCTTTCCTTTGCTTTTGTTTGAACTAATCTCATTCTTTCATTTCATTGTCTTATTGGTTTCCCATCAATCAACTTCAAAACCGGTACATATTTTCTCTCCGGTGTTTGATAATTAAATGTACAAATAATCTTAAAACTCAGAGCTGATGGAGTCTTCTGTGGTTTTCATGCTGAAACATCCTTCAGTGAAGAAACATGTAAACATCTCTGTGTACAGATGCACAGATTGAGTTTCTGGGCAAATTGTAGCTTGAAAACAGTCAGCATGCATACCTCTGAAGTACTTACTTATTCTCCAAGTGCTCGAGGGTATCTGAGGTCTTCATACTTCAAACAAATGATGATTGGTTGAGCAGGAAAGGATATCCGTATCACTGCGGTTTGGCCAACATTGAACCAAAGGAAAGAAGCAAAAGCACATATAATTTATTTCCTATTTTAAAACATTTTCTTCATTAGATTTATTTTCAAGGATTTCTGTGTTTGATCTCGACTCTTTGTACATTCTGGCTTCATAGACGCAGCGCTGATTCATTTCACTTCCATCAACACTGTCTGCAGTTTGCAGGCAGATCCAAAAGTGTTTTCAGACTTGCAGACGCAGAAGCGTGTTTCAGACATTTACACCTTGTTAGTGAAACTGGATGTGCATGTATTTAGGATAACAGATTGTCTTCTTTGTGTCATAACCCAATAATCTTCTAATCACCTTTTCTCCCTTCTTTTGGTATCCCCCTTCTCTTCTTTTAATCCACTTTTACTCTTCTTTGTCAGTTCATTTTACTTTTGCCTTTTATTGTTTGTGCAGCCTCTTTTGATCTCTTTCTTCCTTCTCTCTCTTGCCCTCTGTCTTTCTAACTCTTATTCTTTCTCTCTTTCCTTCGGTCCATGTTGTCAGGCCATCACAATTTAAAATAAGGTTTAAATTACAGGACTGGCTGTGGCTTTCCGTTGTTCCCTCAGAGTTTTTGCCAACTCGCAATTTGGCTTTTAATGGAATCCTGCCATGCTGCTGAACCTAAAGATTCTTTGCAGATGTCGACAGGCTCTGACTCTGTGAAATGTAGGAAGCTGTCGCCTGTGCCGTGCTCTGTGAGTGCAAAAGCTGAGTTAGTTAAGACTTTATTTGTTTATTTGGGGGAAGCAACATTCACCTTGTTCTCAGAAGTTGTAGCTCCCTGTTTTTAGCGAGGGCATTGTGTGTGTGTGTGTGTGTGTGTGTGTGTGTGTGTGTATGTGTGTGTGTGTCAACCCAGTACTGGAAACTTATTGCTCAATAAACCCACACTGACAAGCAGACATAATACAATATTCACTTTTACTGAAATATGTAAACCCGCATGCACACTTTTTCATACACACACACACACACACACACAGCTTTTGGTCATAATTTAATTCTTACTCAAAAACTGCGTTATGTTTGATGTTTTAGACTTGCTGCTACTGTGGCTCAAAAGTGATCTAACTGAAGAGTACGGTTACAGTAGATATAGACAACTTTTCTTGCTTTAACTTATCATTATGAAGTAAATGTTGATTGCACAGTGTAATGGCTATAGAATAACGACACTGTCTGCGGTTAGACTCGTTTTCACTTAGCAATTCTGTCTGCCGCCGGGTACGAACTCCCCGGAAAATGAAGGCTCGATTTACGGCAAAATGGAAGTGTGTCAACCACTGCGCAACCAAAAGAGGAAGAGGATAATCCTTTATGCCATATGATTAATTTATAGTATTGCACAGGCAAATGTGATGACACACCACTTATATCTGCATACATTTTGGTAGCATTGAGTATGCTACCTGAATAAACTTGTCTTTCTTCATGTTAGCTAACAGGATAATAATGTTGTCTGTTTCCACTTTAAGTTTTCTGTTGACACCTGTATAAGCATTAGTAAATGACACAATAGTGATTCCCAGTGATATATTTGATTTATAATGTAGCACTTTACAACAGTTCAGTACAACAGTAACAATTTCAATCCAATATCATCAAACTTAATAGCCATTATTTCTCATCATTTTTCTTTCAGCCAAAAGAAATCTGTTAAATGTTAATTTGCTGTAGGGCCTCCACATGCTTTCTTAAACAGGATCCCTCTATTTATTTTCTGAAGGAGATCTGTGAAATCAGTGCAGGTCTCACAGTCATTGTGTTTCCTCCTGTCCGTGTACATTGTGTGTAGTGATTTTGCATTTAACCTGCTGGACTTTCAAATTCAGCCAAATTAAGTTTTAGTAGGAATTTCATAAATCCTTCTTTCATAGTGGAACAAATCGATCAATTCCACCAATAAATGTGTGTAATTATGTTGTGAGGAGTGAAGGCCATATAGTCAGATCACGTGAGGCTCAATGAGAGACTTGTCAACTTGACCTCTGTGGCTGGCTGAGCGGGGGGAGGAAGTGTCGAGGAAGAGGGCGCCTGTCCAGGAATGTGTTGGGAGGGGAGGCTTGTCAACTGCAGCGAGCTCTGCCCCTCTGCGTCTCTCTCTGCTTCTCTGTCTCTATTTTCTGCTTTTCTGTCTCTATTCGGATTGAAATAATCTGTCTTTAAGGTACAGAAACTAAAGGTTAGTTATGCTTAAAGCCAAAATATGTCATCTGTCCTCTTGTAGCAGTAAATGAAGTCTGATTTCTGTCTATATGATACCTTGTGTCACATAGATGTGTCTCTGGTGCCTCTGTAGATAAACACACTGCTAGCTAAGTGCACCTCCTCAAAAATGTAACCACATCTATTGTATAGGAGCTACACTGGCTTTACAGTCACCACATGTGAGCTAATAGTGGTGTTTGTTGATAGTGAAGACAACAAGGAGCAGACTGTAGAAAGGACTATTCTTTTCTTTTTTCTTATCAAAAATGCTACACAGATTAGCTCCCCCTCATCTAGCCAAGAAATTTTCAGAACAAACTTTGCCTCCTTTGTTTTTGATTGTGACTGAACGTGAACATGATTACATCAGGTTGAGAAGGAATGCACAGCGATCGCACAATCTTCTTTTACTACATCAGCCTAGAGGTTGAGCCTAAGCAGAACAATATAACACTTTGTTGCATCTTAATGTATTGGAAGTATGATAGGCTTCAGTCTCATCATCTTCCAGCTCTGTTGTTTGCGTGGCACTCAAAACAGTTGCAGAAACTAAAACTGCTTCAAGATACTAACAATTAGACCAGGAGTGGTTGAATGTTCAAAACCATTCACAATAACACACAGTACAATCAGCCTGTCAGTGCTGTTTAGTAGATGAATTCAGATCACGTTTTTGGTCAAGTTAATCACAAATCACAAATTTGCCTGTCAGCAGGCTTTACAATCTGCACAGCAAAACAACATCCTCTATCATTAGACTGTTGATTCGAGTAAGGAAAAACTTTTATTTTAAAAAAAACCTTTATTAGGGGAAAAAATGGAAGAAACCTCAGGAAGAGCAACAGCGGAGGGATCTCTCTTCAGGATGGACAAAGACTCAATATTGTAGAGATACAGCAATGAAAAACAAGATGAGAAAAGTATAGTTGAATTGATATACATAGGCATATAGACAAAGACATATTGATAGACATATATGAAAATCTGATAAGGAGGACATTTAACAACTTCTAGGTAGCGCCACACAGAATGGTCCACCTTTATTAATCCTGAAAACAGCTAAATATACAGCGAGTCATTACTGAGCCTTCTGAGTTGGTAGCTAGCTGTCAAATTTTACTGACATTGGGCATCCTTGCTGTGCGTTCTTATTGTTCAAGTGCTTTTCCTTAGTGCTTCAATTTTAATGGACACGCAGGGCTGCTGTATGAGTCAGAGCAGCTTGTGTTGTTCTTGTTGTATTTAAGAAAAAAATGTGTTCACGATCTCCAATAGCGAGGTTGTTGTGAAACAGAAAGAAACCAGGCCGTATTATCACTGCAGTGATGTGACGTAAAGTGTACAATCTTCAAGATGAGGTTTAGTTATTGGGTATAAACTGATATTTCACTTTTTCAAGGAAACTTGTACAACATTCAGTAAGTTTTCCTCATTCTGAGTTAATGAAATTGAACCAAGAACAATAGGCCTACAGTTGCCCCGAGGAGCGCAGTTTGGAGGGCTGGATTTATTTCTCCCTTTCTCTGTTTGTTTCCAATATTTGAGATGTTTTGCATACAATCGAATTTATGAACCTGGCAGTGAAAAATATGTTTTTTTCCAGCTTTGTGACATTGCATTTTTCAGATAATCCAATGGGGGGGGGGGGGTTAGTGTTTTTGAACAATGAAAAGTAAATATGTAATCTGCATCACATGTCAGATGAAGAGTTTGCATTTCTGACATTTCTGCACGATCAGCCTTCATTAAGGGCTTCACAAACATTTCTCCAACTGTAATCATGAAACTGAAGCGAAAAATAGAAAAAGATAGCCTAAACAGGAATTTTCTAAGAAGTTTTTTTTTAATGTCTTTCTTGATATCTCATTGGATGATATAAGACATGAGCATTTCTTGGCTTTAGTTGTCTGGCACTTTGAAGTAGCAGCAGAAATGCAGGAAACTGGTTACTTTCACTCTTCCTCTTGGAGGAGCTTTCTAAACAGCTTCCAAACACGTCTTCCTAGGAATTTTACAGACACACACGCAAACTTTCCTGTGGGCGTGTGTGTGTGTGTGTGTGTGTGTGTGTGTGTGTTTGTGTGAAATAATGGATTGGTGATAGAGAATGAATTCATTTGTGTTACTACAACAAGAAGCAGAGAAAAATGCCTACTTTTACATTGCAGTAGGCTACATCACAAGATCTTCCACCTCACAATGGAAAAAAAGGAGAAGGAAGGAGTGTGTGTGTGTGTGCGTGTGTGCGTGCAAGAATGTGTGTGTTTGTATGTGTTTGTGAGCGAGAGCCCCCGTTGTGTTCGACTGTAAAGCCCATGTCTGGCGATAACGCAGCCCTCTGATGGCAGAGATAGTCGAGACGCCAGCTTAAATGTGGCTTGCTGGATTGAAGTTGCCCTGTAATGATAGTTGTCTCAAACAACACAGAACCTACCATTTGCAGCCAGGGAGGGGTGTTTTCTTTTCTTCCCTTACTTTATTTTATTCCTATTTTTTTAGAGCTTTAAGAGGAAATTTGAGGAAGTCAAATCAAAACAAAGCACCTTAGAGGCGACCGACAATGGTCAGTAGCTGAATTCTATCCTCGCTTCTCGTCCCTCTGTCCCCCTCTACACCTCCCCTCCTCCCTCTCCCCAACCCACACACTTCTTTCAGCACAGTGGAAGAGTCTAATAACTGGAGGGGAATCTAATCCTTGGCAGTGGATGAAAGACAAGGGTCTCCCTCCCTCCCTCTCTTTCTCACAGTCTCTTTCTCTCCCTTCATTTTTTTCCATGGATGCTGGTTATGCTTGGCAGGTTCTCTCTCTCTCTCTCCCTCTCATTTTCCCGCTCCCTCTTTCACTCAGTCTTTTTTTTTTTTACTCCTCCACTTCCCCTTTTTCCCCCCAGCTTTCTCCCTCACAGTGCAGGTTAAGGTTGGCAGGAGGGAGCCTCCATTCCTCCAACTAGGGAAAGAGAAACTAGAGAGTTTAAAGGAATAGTTCAACAATTTGGAAATTTGTGCTTATTGGCTTTTTCCTGTCTGTTAAATATGACGCCACAGGATGTAGCTGACATTCTGGTGTCTTGTCGTCACTGTTAGGCTGCCAAGTAAGTCACTGTGTCCCACCAAGAAATAATTTGATTTCCCCGTCGTAAGACCTTAACTTGTCATTTCTCCAATTTGCTTTTTGTATTGATTAAATTAACAAGATATAACTTAGCTTCATGCAAATTTTGGTACATTTGCACAGAGCTAGAGGCTAGCTGATTCCCCTTGTTCCAAGTCTTTATGCTAAGCTAAGCTAAGCTACTGGCTGTAGCCTCATATTTATTGTACAGACATGAGAGTGGAATAAATCTTCTCATCTAGCTCTCTCTGCCAAAATATTCCTTTAACATCTATTTGTTTGCAAGGAAATAAAAAAAAAACGTGAGGTGTAAAAGAAAGAGCTCAGGTTCAAACCTCTGTGGGGTGCCGACAGGAAACTGACTGTCTGACCTCTGAACTTAGATTGCCACTGCTTTGTGTCAGTCCAAAAACAAAACTAGCCCGGAGTTGTGGATCATTGTGACTTTATTGCAGTAAAAAGCAGTAAGTATATATTTAGTTTACCTCGCCACTGTTGTTCAGGCTTTAGAGAAAAACATCCATGAAGTGCACCAGGCGTTTCAATGAGATTGGCACTAAGAGACAGTGATTTTGAAATGAAATAACAAAGGCTACTTATCTAATTGGTAAACAGAGCTGTTAAATGGTGGTTGGCTTAAATGCTTGCAGGACGCTGTAATTGCTGCCAGCCCTCACATACAGATGAACATGCAGGCACGCACACAAACACACACACACACACAGAGGTTTTCGACTTCCTCCGCTCGAACATAAACATACTGATAACCTCCATTTTGAACCCATCTTAAAAAATTCCATTGAAGAAGTTGGTTGCCCACCCGCTCCTTCCCCCCCCCCCCCCCCCCCCCCCCCCGCTCCCCGTCTGCTGTCTTTCGTTCTCACACGAGCTCATTATACTTTTAGTTGGATGATAGCCAGACGGAGCATGATGACACTAAAGACTGTGCCAGAAACATTAAACATGACATGCTGTACCACTCGGGATGTCAAACAACAGTGGAAGTAGTGACTTATATTATTCTGAACATAATATCAGTTAACCTTCAGTAAAAAATTCCACTGTAAGACTGTGATCCTATTGCTTAATGTGAAATATAGCTGTCATTCTTTTTTTCCAGTTTTCAAGCCCTTTTTAGAGATACCGTTATAAAATTCCTCAGATGTTTAAGATAACACAAAAGAGAAACAGCAATTAAGTGAGCAGAGAAGAAAGTTAGTGCCCAGTAACTGAAATCAAACTGAAAATGATACAATAAAGCATAAAGTCATAAATAGTAAATTAATAAACAAGTAAATATGCAAATTAGCAAACAAGCACACTGGTCATTATGAAATAGTCACTTCAAGGTATGAAGATAACGTTTTGGAAGGATCATATTCAGGAGATTTAACTTCTGTAGATGCTCTCTGTCTGTGATATGAACACTTAGTGCATTAGAAACTTAAAAGCGAGGATTTAATACTAGATTTTGTGCTGCACCCTTCATTATGAGATAGAAATTAAAGTGCACTACGTCTAAAAAACCCTAAAAAGTCCCAGTTTGTTTTATGTCTTCTTTGGGAATTAATTTGATCGTGAGCTCATAAAGTCTCCCTGTGTTTCCCCAGACATGTTTGTGTTGCCTTATTACAGGGAAGAGCATGGCTTGTAAAAGTGTGTGCATGTTTGCTTGTGTGTATGTGTGTGTGTGAGAGAAAGAAAGAGAGAGAGAGATCCTGCTAGCTGAGCAGCTTGCTCTCTTATTGGAGAGCTGTAAAAACTCCAGACCGCAGGAGTTGCCAGCCCGGAATTCACTAATGACACACGTGGGCCTCAGATGAGGAGTGCAATTTTGTGTGTGAGTGTGTGTTATAGTCATACTGTTTGCATCAGAAGGCCCAATTTGTGTGTGTACGTGTGCATGTGTGAGGCCCTATCTCATCATCTAATGTGTGTGTGTGCTTGTATTTGCGTACACATCTCCTCCTCCTCCTCCTCCTCCCAGCGACCCGTACAACCCCCTTTTTACCCATCCCCCCCGAAATGAAAATGGCTGCTGTGCAAACACAACACACCTAGCCTAATCTCGATCCTGGTTTCACCCAAACACAGCTTGTTAATGGGAGAAGGGCAGCCATTCTGGCCCCTGGTGGATGAAGAGGGGGTGCTCGCTGGAATATGAAAGGAATGGGGCCACAGGCACATGGGTCTTTAAATCCTCTGTGTCAGTAGAGTCTCTGGAACAAAATAATGGCATCACTCTGTGTGGGAGTTAATGTGAGCTGATAGCATGAGGGCTGGGGGGTCAAGGGTTCATGGGCTTGCGCTAGGTTGACAGAGAGCTGAATGCTTCCCCTCATCGCCCCCCCTCCAACTCCCCACTCTGTTGCCCTCCACCTTCTCTTTAACTCTGGACCTGAAGGAGTGTGTTTCGGGCAGCGATGGTGAGGGATGTCAGTGGAGGAAGTGGGCTGTTCAGTGTTGACAGTTTTAACCCCTTTTTCAAAATATAGACGACGGGTGACAAATTAAAGGAAAAGTCTGAATAAATGGAGAAATATGAGAAATTACACTTCCGCACAGGCCAAGGGGTCACTGACTGGTTTGATAATATAAACAGAATATAAATATGATGTGAATTATTTGCTGTGGCCTTGAAAGTAAACAGATCTTTTGGTCCTGCTAACCTGGAATTATGCTTCTGCAAAGAAACGTCTCTACAGAGGAGGCTGTTACGCTTTAACCGAGGGGTCACAGAGGAGGCGATGCACATGCCTCCTAAATCTCAATAACATGTCGTGCAGATGAAGTGTCAAGCTGCTTGATTTGACTCCTGTCCTGTTAGAAGGTGGATGGAAAATAAAGAGGAAAAAAATCAAATGTTAAAGTTTACAAAACAAGTATAAAAGAAACAGCCACAAAGATCTCAGAACAACCCTTGCACATGTTTGCCTACGTGCAGCCTGTAGAAGCACATTTCAGCCTTTAGACAGCACTCTCATCCACCATCATCAAAACACTAAAAGAGGGAATATGTTTAGGAAAGGTGTTCACCCCTCCAGTACAGTTCCAGTAAAGACTTCATAGTGGCACAATACCTTACTAAGACACTTTATGTTGTTTTTGTCTACAAGTTTTTGTCTACAAGGTTGTATTGAAGTTTGCACATTGAGCAGTGGGAGAAATTGTCTTTGCAAAGTTGAATACAAAATTAAAACTTCTCTGACCTGCGTGTTGCACTAAAAAGTTTAATTGCTTTGAGGAATGCATGTGTGAGTTCACAGTGTGAAACGAGGGGTCATCTTGTAAATCTTGTTTTGTGTATCGATACTCAAGTGAATAGGATCAATACTGCTGCAACAATGACTTTGTTAGTTTAGGGAAACAAAACTGTAAACATTTGCCATTCAATTTTCCATTAAAAAAGTCCAAATTAAATTAAATTTAGTCTACTGCAGCATAAATATCTGCTCTGAATAACTTGTTCTATGTTGTCCTTTGATTTCCTGTTGGTACCCCTTAGTTTTACATTATTTTGATTAGTTACTGTTTCATCATCCACTATATTTAATCACTTATTTTGATACAGTTAATCAAATATAACATAAAGCAATAACATGGTGTTCAGTCATAGTCAGATCTGATGGTCACACTGAGCCTGACAGCAGCCGGATATGCAACGCAAGAGACAAAACAACCCATATTAGCTCCATTTAACAAACAGTAAGAATAAATACTTAGTGTTTGACAAAGAAACTGTCTGATAATGAAAATGAATTTAGATGTAGCCCATTAATGATGGCTCTGATCATACATGGCTGCCCCTTACATGATAGCACACTATCTGCTTTGACTGATTAAGTTAATAATGAGTGTCACATTGTGTTGAAGCAAATGTTGTGGCAACCCACCCCTCCTGAGAGCAGAGAAAAGAATACACGTTTGCTCCTGTTTCCATACAGACTTCTTTTCCCAT
Source organism: Scomber japonicus (assembly GCF_027409825.1). Classification (NCBI taxonomy): domain Eukaryota; kingdom Metazoa; phylum Chordata; class Actinopteri; order Scombriformes; family Scombridae; genus Scomber; species Scomber japonicus. The sequence goes on from NC_070578.1 coordinate 29,899,235, forward strand.
CCTCCCTTCTCCCCCCCATTAACACAAGACCATTCTTCTCCATTAAAGACAAATAGTTGTAAAAAAAACAAAAGAATTCAATAAAGAATTAACATTTCTTCTTCTTCTTTTCTTCCCCTCAGACACTGGTACCTCCCTTGGTTCCTCAACCTCTGGTGGACATCGCTCTCACTGGTGCAGCGTTGCCTACTGGGAACAGCGCACACGTGTGGGTCGCCTTTATCCAGCCTACGAGCCCTCGCTCAGCATCTTCTATGACCTACCTCAGGGAACGGGCCTCTGCCTCGGCCAGCTCCATGCCAACGCCTACCACAGTCGCCGTGATGACCCAGGCAGCCACGGCACATCAGGACTTCACGGCCACCACAGCCGTATGGGTGGAGGGAACAACAGCAGCAGTGTACAACAGATACGCAGTAAAATTGGCTTCGGCATCGTGCTGAGCCGTGAGCCGGACGGAGTTTGGGTGTACAATCGCAGCCAGCACCCAGTGTTTGTCCACTCGCCCACTCTGGACCCACCCAGTGCTCGAGGACTGAGCGTGAAAAGGGTGATGCCGGGCTTTTCCCTTAAGGTGTTTGACTATGAGCACTCCAGCTGGATGGCGGAGCATGGCGTGAAACCTGAGAGCCAGGAGGGGCCCTGGGACCCCCACAGTGTTCGCATCAGTTTTGCTAAAGGATGGGGCCCCTGCTACTCCAGACAGTTCATCACCTCCTGCCCATGCTGGCTGGAGGTGCTCCTCAACAACCACAGATAGCACACAAACCCTCTCACAGATACACAGGAGGTTTCCTGACTCAGTATCCTAATTGTAATCTACCTAGATTTAATATAAAATTTATATATTATATAAAATATATTATACATGTAAATACTTGAGTCATTTTTACAATGCAATTATTTATGTATAGTGTAATGTGTATATAGACAAAATAAAAAGGAACAAGAATATGCACTTTTGATTCTATATATGCATTGCAGAGTTTCTCAGCGTCATTTCGCAAATATAAACTGTAAAAATAAGACGAACCTGGTCTATGTTCTCATGATTTAGCAATTCCATCAAAAAAGTATGCCATACACACATTGTCAATAAAGTATTTGTATTAAATGAAGGTTTATGTGGTGGTCTTAAGTGCTTTTACCTGAGTGACTCATTATCTATGTCATTTATCGATGAATGACATATTTAGCAACGTTATAGCAAGACAAACACTTGTCCTGGCTGTTTTATTCCAGAGCAAACAAAGAGTTCTGTTTCAACATAGATGCTGTTTCTAATGTTTAAAAGATGAGTGAAATGTGTTCTGTGTGTACCATGAACTGCCATGAACCATGAAAAATATGAAGAAAAATGCTGCTAAGTGTTAGATAAAGAGGATGCTGAGGACTAACTTTTATTTATTAGTGTTGCCAAAAAAGGCATTTTTGTGGGTGACAGATAAGATTAAATTAACGCTGAATATCCACCACAAGCTCCAAAGACTGTTTGTTAGTCCTGTAGATTTTAAGATATTTTGATAAGCCATATTTGCTTATTTAGAAACACTTTTCAAGCATTCTTTATGCATAAGTGATGCAATGTACAGTTTTTGCTGTTTAACAAAATAATTGATGCTCAAAGGTCCACTTACTAATTTCTAACCACATATAACAACAACAATAATAATAATAATAATAATAATAATAATAAATCACGTAATAACGACGACTTTGACCCTCTCCCAGTCAATGCTAGGTGAAGTTACACATGAAAGGATGTATAGTTTACGTCATAGTTTCGGAGCCTTCATGTCACGAACGTAGCTAAGCTGTAGCTGATATGCAACTTCTCAAAAATGTAACTACATGGGGACCAGAAGATCTGTGACTGGTCAATGCAGGCTGGTTTAGTTTTCTCCTTCTGATCCCTGCTAAAGAAACATTCAGTTGTCTTTTCCCTCTCCACTTCAACCTCTTGCTTACTGCAATCATCTCTCTCTCGCAGTGAATGACGGAACATGGACACGGTGACTCCACTGTCTCAAAATAGAAGTTATCTGAACTGCAGTTCTATAAGTACCTGCGTAGGCTAACATTACTTTATATCACAAAGTGAATGAAAGGATGGAAACAGTTACTTCAGGGAATATAATTAGAGCACAAAAAGGCCTGATCATATGCTATACATCTAATGTTGTGGAGGCGTTGTTAGCAGGTAAAACCTGACACATAACCATAAATCATGTCTTTAACCCCTTGTGTCAAGTATAAACTTAGCTTTGAGGCACTCCATTCACTGAGGAAGACAGCCAACTTTTAGGTTATGAAAGGCTATTAAAAGGAAGTCTGAGCTTTGATTATTTTGTTACATTTACTGTTCCCAAAGCTCAAGAATGAACTTTCATGCCCAAAAGTATCGCCGTTTGTGTAAAAGGAAAAATTTACATGTGCAATACACCACATACTTAAAAAAAATGAGTTTAAACTTTATAAATCATAATTAAAATTTAACTATCTTGTTGGCATTAAAAGGGACCAGCGGCAATGGAAAACAGTGAAAGGCGTCACAGTGCCAGTGGTAAGAAAATAAAGTGCATAACTGAGAGATTACACAACAAACCACAGCAGGGCACTCAGGCCCAAACCGACTCTGCAAGGAGAAAGTTCTGTTTATAGCGTAATGGCATCCTGTTTGAGCCTTTCAACAACACAATTATTTATGGAGACTCATATTTGACTAAGAGGCTGAAGAGCAAGAACAGTGAGATGAAAATGCGATGTAAGCAGTAGGAGGCAGTTAAAAACCTTTCTGGAGACGTCTGTTTAAGAAGCGGCGGCACCTCGCTCAGGCAGTCAGGCATTTTTGTTTTGACCCTGAACCTCTGCAAGCTGCTTGCTGAAACCTGTAATTAACTTTAGCTTGAAAAGTAAAGAGGGGTTGATTACAAAGCACTACTGAAGAAAAATGAAGCACTGCAACATTGTGTTACTGTAGGTTTGCAGCACGATCTTAAAATAAATATGTCATACTGTAGCAAAACCAGTCACATTTAAAGACAGTAAGAGTTCTGTTGTAACATAGATTCTCTTGGAGAGGAGTTTGAAGCTCTTATTTGTATACTGTGTATAACAACATAATGAAAGCTTTTGTAAAAGCTCTGGGCATTCCCTACCAAAAAAATGTATATTTAAGTCGAGTCTCATCTCTGCTTTTCCAGGCAAAGTGTGGGATTTGTGGTTCGGACACAATGGAAGGATTCAGAGGGGAGGGGGTAGTTGCTGCTGGCGTTCCTTGTCCGAAAATCTACCATGTTTCTCTTCCATCTCTTTTTTGGTTTTCTCATCTGAAAACACCACTGCCCAGGCTCCTGTCTAATTGTTTTCCCTTGTCAGGAGTCATGGAGACGATGAAATGAATCCCAGGCAGCGGCGGAGGAGGGTTTTTGGCCATCGTCTTCAGGGCTGCGGTGTGTGCTGACCTCACTGTGAACTGCATGAAAACGGGCTAATTCTGCCACTGCCTCTCGAGCTCCACCCAGCCACCATATAATTATCCCCATCCAGATTATGATGTTATAATTATGTTAATGAATACATCAGGGATGGGTAATTAATGGAAGATATTTTCTACACTACACACAAGATGAGTGAGCGTTTAAAGACGCTGTGTGCAGGATTTAGTGACATCTACAGTAGCGGAGAGGAGAACCTGCAATGGCTGCACAACTCATGAAAAACTAGAACTAGTGTTTGGTTTGTCCATTGTGGGCTACTGTAGAAACATGGCAGGCTCTGTGGAAGAGGACCTGTTCATGAACTAGTACTGTTCTACAGTAACAAAAACATTTTCAGATGATTATACAATAATTAAAACATATTTATGAATATTATAGTCCATTTCTGCTAGGTTCATTCCACTAGATTTTACACACTGCACCTTTAAAGGACCATGCTAGTCTGTTTAAAAGTTTTAGCTCTATACTGCAATTATAAATAGTTTTGTGTATCATTTTGCAAAGGCATATATGAAAGTTTACATTTTCAGTTGTTCATGTTTTTTATATATATCGTTCAAAAATCATTCTGCAGAAATTTGAAATCTTTGTACTAATGATCATAAAGTCTGAATCAGTTTTTTTTTAAAGATTAATGTTATATGTGTATGTAATTTAATTGCAGATTAAAAATTTGAAATCTGCACCACTTCATACATATCCATATTGTATAGAAAGGAGTGGAAACCAATGAATGCATGATGTGGTAGAAACAATGCAATGCACAAGGCCTGTTGAGCAATCTACTAACCTTTCACCTCTACTGGTGTTTTCCTCGTTCTCCTTTCTGATACACACAAATGTAGGATTTGCTCCTACACAAGTAGCTGTGATGTGAAGTATACAAGATTTGTAGCAAAGGGGCAGTGACAGTCTTCATTTTTCATGCTGTCGTAAATCAATACTGTGGATTTACAGTATGGGGGTTGTCACCTGTTTTTCAGGTTGTAATCCAGCTCTTAATCATCTCATGAGTGCAGAAATTCCGAAGCAGTTCAAGTGATCACAGGAGAAAATAAGAATTTACACACCTCTCCCTTCATCACATCATCATTGCCTTGACAGTGTTTTGTCACATTGCTGCTGGGAGTGCATGTGGATCGATAGCACTGCTGTTAGTGAGCTCTCTTGTGTGAAACCGCAGACAGCTCAGACGTCTCCTCACTGTCTTGTTGCTGATTGCACATCCGTGTTTATTAATGTCATCTTTACAACCAAAGAATCATGGCAGACAGTTTTTTTTCTTAGCTGCCCTAGAGGCAAATAATCGACTTGTAGTTTGTTAAAAAACGAAGTCTGTTAAACAAAGACTGTGCAGACAGAGACGCTGATGTTTGTTAGCCAAATAATATCCAAAGTCATTGGTCTGGCTGCTTGAAAATATTAAAATTCAGGCAAATGTGGCACCAGTGAATAAGTGGTTATCCTGTAAAGCTGGAAGGTGTGTGCAGTCATCAGTAAGTGAAAAGTAAACATTCAATGACATCAAAGTCAGACGCCTCTGTGACTCTGCTGCTCAACTCAGTTTTATCTGATCAATGTCAGTCATTTTGATACCAACGGACTCTTTCAAATGAATTAATGTTGGATTTACAGTGGTACAAACAGAGATCCAGCTCACTTCAAATAATAATACTTTTCAGTCACCTCACCCAAAAAAGGTAATAAAAATCAGTTTGTGACCAGTTTACACATCAAATTGGTATTTTTAGTGAAACTCCACCATTCAATCCAACAACCCTCCAGACGTGTTTTAAGACATGTACTCTCTTGGAATAGTAATTTATGTCTATGGTTTTTCCACAAAAGAAAGTAAATTTACCTTGTTAACTTATGATTGACTCCAAACTAGTAATGATGTCACAAATCTTGCTCTGCGTATACACCACTTTCAGTCAGATTTTAAGGTGAATTCGAATAAATGTTCCTCCTTCAGAAGATCAATGTGAAAACAGTTTTCTAGTGTCAAACTCTGCACATTCATCATTCTGCACAGTGAAGCTCAAACATTTAACTGAAGGAACATTTTTTGAGTGGAGGAGGACTTTAAGGTTTTTCTCATATGATGGACTATAGAATAGACAGTGTTTTGTTGCTAATGAGGACTGAATAGTTTTATATTGTGTCATGTTTCATATTTCGTCTTAAAAAAAAATTACTGTTAAAAAATAAATATGTTGTATAAGGTCTGGTTAGGTTTATGGTAAGATCATGGTTTGGGTTAAAATGAGGTTGAATACCGCTTCCTTAAAGTTAGGCAACCTTCATTATCATGAAAACAGTAAAGACCACAACAATTGTCGTTAAGATTTTTTTAAAAGCTGTCCCAACAGCGGAATTTACGACCTGCACTGTTGTTTTTCTTTTGAGAGCAGGTTGCCATTTCTTGATAATGACCAACAAAAATCTCAATTGTTTGTTTATAAAAGTATTGATTTTGTAAAGCAATGAAAAAGAGGCCTGTGCAACCCACAACTCTTTTAAAGATTGTATTTCATAAATGATCATCACAATTATATAATGGATTAACTAATGGATTTATCAAATACACATCATGTCATATGTCATATTTGCCACTAGCATACTTCATAGATACACATTCATTTACAGTTTGCCATATAGATAATAGTGCGCCTTCATTTACTCAGAGAGAACTTTAGTCATGTTGTCAATTTTTGAATTGGAATCTACATTACACAACCTCTATGTTAAATGTTTTTGTATTTCTCTGTCTGCCTTCACTCTATCGCCCTCTCCAGCAAACATAAACACTTCCACACATGTAAACACAAACACATCCACAGAGTCTCATCAGTCAGTTTTATTTCTTGAATTTATAGCATGAAATCATCGTAAACTAATTACTGACTGAAAGAAACTCGGCATGCTTGTGTGACTGGAAATAAATCAGAAACAACAGTTGTGGTTTAAGCTCTTGTTGCCTCATTAATACATGAAGATGAGTAATAGAGTAATAGGATGACTGACTGTCACCTTTATGATTCCCAAGCTTTCACTGTAAACTATTTCCTGTCTCTGAACTATTAGTATAAAAACCCAGCAATGTACACATCTCAGGCTCGCCCTTTCAATGAATGACTGAGGTGCTGTTTATTTTCCAGCCCGTCTTTGTTTTGTTACTTTAAGCACCATGTCTGTCAGCCATAGTGTAATTATATGGAGACAGAGACACAGGAGGGGGGGAGGCGTTGGAGACAGCCTTCTCTTTTAGCTGCTGTGAGCCGCGACCAGCACTGCCTGAAGCTGCTCGCCTCTTGAATAGCAGCCAAGAGACTCTTCGACTCCCGTTTAACCCCTTAGATCACCCAAAGAGCTCTTCTTTTTTTTTTCAGAGTCGCCTGGTGGCTTCCTCAATAGTTCAGATCTCACAGGTGGAGATGACTTGGAAAAGGTCTGGAAAATTACTTAAATGAATGAAATGAATGTCAGAGTTTTTACATTTTTTATCCGGCGCTTTATTCTTCCTTGTCATAATCGGACACCTACGTTACCCACAATGAAACTCAACCACCAATGGTAGATTGGAAATGTGGACGTGTATTTTTAAGCCTTCCTTAAAACAACAATCAGATGCTCATATGAGGACTGAGACAGGTTGTGCTCGCTGTTGTCATCCCTCCTACTGATGCTGACCATTAAGAGTGTCCTTCATTATCTGTGTTGAATTTAAGTGAACTCACAAAATCCACAGCCCTTTTTTGTGCAAAAATCTGTTCAGAAGTGTATTGAAGTGTTTTTAGTGTTGAAGTGTTTCTCTGTTGAGTGGCAGTGAGAGGAGGGGAACAAAAAGATGGACATTTGCACTTAAAAGGTCGCAACCTTGGAAGTTGACTAATTTGGATGGTTGAAGCCTCACTTACACACTTACAGTGTAGATTTTAGATTAATTTTTACAATTTGGATTTGTGGATTTTGTCAGTATTAATTATTACAGCAAGCAAAAGTTGTTTCAATGTTCATATGAGCACCTGACTGCTGTTCAAAGACAGCCTTGAAAAATTGTGAACCTGTCCTTTAATATAGCCCCAAGCAGAGATGAGGAGAGGTCGTTTGTCGGCTTCAGTTGGAACAGACTTCACACAACTCTCTCTGAAGCTTCACAAGGCCTCATACAATTTTTTTTACACACACAGAAGCACTGCGCAAGACCTGTAAACAGACTATGATGTATGTGTAAAACTGGTGGACTTCCCCTTTAACATTCATTAGAGGAACAAAGGGGAATATTTGTCTCCCAAAGTTATGATGTAACACCAGCACAGTGAAGTCTGTCAGCTGTGACATCACACGTGGTCATTTGTAGAAAATATGGCCGCATGTTCTGGTTCAAAATAAACTCTGTCTCCTCCAAAATATGTTCATAAACTACTATTTTCCAAATATCTGATCTTTCCATAACCTTAACCTACAACCTACTGGTTCTGAGCTTTCATGAATATTGTCATCATGCTGTAGTTGTACGGTGTGGATATTATAGGGAGATTGCAGTAAAAAACGCCAAATTCTAATCTACAAAACTATGCTATTGCAACCAAGCTCTACATGTACATGGTTGTCAGAACGCATAAAAGTTTAATTGCAAAAATGTACATATATTTGGTTGTTAACTGCATGTAGGTGCATTTCAATAAACATTAAAGGTTGAATATGTAGAATATTTATTAAAAGCTATATATTTTTTTAAAATAATACAGCCACGGGGCGTTTTGAGGGGTACAGAATGAAAGTATTGCTTTTCCATAAAAAAAAATATTTAGTCTGAATTAATATTTTTAAAATGTTTTGACGGTTCGACAATGACGTTCTGACACGTTCTGTGTACACTGTACCAGCCATTTAGCGGCCGGAATTGCGGGTTGCCAGGGTTGTCTGTTGTTCCGGTGCAGCTACTGTAGGCTGGCACTGGGTGAAATGGAGTTGTAAACAAGTAGAGCCGTGTTGGACTTACTAAAACCAGCGTTTTTTGCTCTCAAGTACAACTTTTCATCACAAAACTTCGAAGGTAAGACAGAATATCTGTTAGTCGCTGTAAATAAGTGGTTGTTTAACTTTGTATTCTTTGGCTGCTGGTTCACTGAGTTTTAAGCGCAATAATAGAGGTACTGTTGAACTCGCCAGGGTCTTAGCTTTCATATGAGATGCTATTTGTTTGTGTACCATGAAGTATCAAAACGGTAGCAATGGAAATGTGGAGAGTGGGTTGACTTTCTGACGCTATTCGGATTTTGATATTTGATCATTAACCTCTTAACGCACGCTGTTCCGTTCACGGGACGGGACGGATGTTAGGAGGTAGCCACACGTTCTTCTGAATGTTTTAAACACCAACCCTTAAACATATATACTCATGCCGTACATTGTTGGAAGGCTTAGATTGTTCTGATTCATTCAAGACCACTCACGACTTATATGGTTGCTCACAGCCGTAATAGTATTAGCGATTAGCTTGGCTAGCCACTCAGCTAAGTGAGAAAAGCTATAATGCTACATACCTTCAAAGTCTTCCCTTTATCCACAACGATCATCTTATGACTCAGCACTTTCTGTACAGCTCGCCAAGTATCCATTCTTGTGAAATATGAAGTCCGTTTTCCATGAAACCGGAATATTTTCCTCAATATGTCCATGTATTTAGTCCAACACGTAATGTAATAACACAAATAACAAACCATATACGGTCCGTTTACGTCATTTCCTGACCTGCGCGTCCATCTCAGAGTACAGATGTTTATGACCGTGAGCCTCTTCTGCTTCTGACGACACCACACACAAGCCAATCGGTGTTTAGGATTAGGCAGTACACGCAGAGACATGGCTGCTACTCCCTCTGGCGTTACAATGTAATGTACCTCGGTGGTTTCAAGTCAGTTACAGCGAGGGTATGTTCGCTTCCTGTTTTCAAAATAAAAGCACCAACTCTATCGTTACGGTTTTCTTAATAATAAAAGGCAACGGGTGTTTTATTTTGTGAAAATGACCGGAAGTGCGTTAGTCGCTACGGCTAACTTGAGTGGCTCCGAATTCGCAGGAACAAAACTTTAAACAGATGTTATTTGGACAAATTAGCATCACATTGTTGATCTAAAGGGCTACTTTCTCGCCTAAAAAGGTTAGACATGTGGATAAAGTGGTATATTTACAGAGTTAGAGCTAAAATAAAATCCGGCACCGGACCTGGCAACCCGTCTTCTTAGATTTATAGAACAAAATGTCTTTGAGAGTAACCTGCTTTTTAAAACACAGATATATGATTATAATTTGACAAGTAAAACATGATGTGTGACTGTCTTCCACAGAATACATCTTTTGTCATATATATTTTTATTTTCCTGTTGTCAGATTAGTGCAAAATTGAGATTTAATGGAGGATCTCACTGCTTACAACTCAGTTATCACCACTCACTGCGGTTAACAGCTTTCACCTCTAAGAGCAGGAGGAGTGTGTCATGTGGTAACATTTGTTTAAAGGTTCTGTAGCCCATAAATGAAAAGGTAATGAAACTTTTTGGTTTTTATTTACATTTTTGTGTGGATGAAGAATTTTTAGAGAAGGTTGCCATGGATGAAAAGGTTTAACACACACATAAACAGGATATTCATTATCTGTAACACTGTGGAAATTAACTCTAATGAGCTTTGCAGAACAAACATTTGTAGTGTTTAATGTTCAGAAATACAGATTGTGTTATAACTAACATACTGTGGGAATGATTCAGAGAGTAAACAAACAAACAGGATGCTTGTGTCTCCTTTGTGGCAGCCTTGGGTTAGAACGATTTGGACTAACATGTCATTTTCATGTTCCACACATATTTTTGTAATGGAGGCAGAAACAGTCTTGACAACAATGAAAATGTATACAACATATGGTGGTTAAATAGTGGTTAGTGTAAATATCATGCCTGGTTATTCTGGCACAGAGCCACAGCAGCCAGACAATGGCTGGGGCAGATTTCCAGAGACACAGAGGATGTTTGAACACTTTCATAGAAGCTTTAATGTAATTTATTTTACAAAATGCATAACAAAGAACAATTCTGCCCCAAGACCAAACAATCAAGTATAAAACCAACTCCCCTTATGTTTTCAATTTGTTATTGTTCACATATAAAAGGTTTCCTTTACAAAACTTGCATTTACTCAAAATACCACCAGAAAAAAAAAAAATCACAACGCAACTGATCTACAACTTGACTTTTCTTCTTGAAGAGGTCTAAATGTTTTCCATATTGTGGGACTCTAAATGGATGCAGGAAATGCTGTCACTCCACTCTGCTTTCCAAACTTCCAGAATGAGGTTTTGGCTCTGGCAGATGCCAGTGCGGTAAATTCCAGCGCGGTACCGACCCTGCTCAGGTTTCCTCTTGCTGGGAGAGACTTGAGGAGTCTCCGCCCTCTCTTGATTCTTCAGCTTCAGATGGAAACAACAGGATTTTCTCCCTGTTGCCCATTCAACATACAGTACCAGTCAAAAGTTTCTCATTCTCTTGAGTGAGAAAATGTGTGCAAACTTTTAATTGGTACTTTAAAGCAGATCTGTTGGAAGTCTGTTTGCTTGACTTGAGGACAGTCCTGCAGTTAAAAGTAAATTGCATTTCTAGCTGAGAGGAAAACTGAAACCAAAAACATAAATAATAGCTCATGAATCTGCTGACATGATAAAAAAGAAAAGCATATGAAACAGTGAACAAAAGAAAGAAGTGAACATAATGAGAAAATAAACAATACAGATATGTTTCAACCAGCCTGGAGGCATTGTTTTGCATTTTCATTTTGGCAGTTTAGAATTGGGTTGGGCCTGTCAGAAGTCCCAGTGTTGGAAATAGTATACAGTGTTTAAGAATGAGCAGTCTGGTTCACCCATGATGAGCCTGACAACATCTCAATTGTTACAGTTGTTCATGTCAGATAATAAGAGAAGACGAGACAGAGCTAATCATTTTAAAGATCACATATTACGTAAGTCAAGCAACAGTCAAAAGATCAAACACTGGCAAATGACAACAATAATTCATAAACTGAGAGAGTGTATAGCCTCAGATATCCTAAATAATCTGATATAATCTGAAAGAAAGGAGTAAGAACATATTGTGGCTCTGTGAGGCTGTAATAAATGCAACGTTTTTCACACTGACAATGCTAGCATGCTCATGTTTAACAGGTATAATGTTAACCATGCATTAGTGTAGACTGTTAACATGCTTACAAATGTTAATTAGCACTAAACTCAAAACATTTAGCCAATCTATTAAAATTTTGACCTGATGTTGGCGCTAGATTAAAAATCAGAGGATTACCAAAATTCATCCTCTGGGGACCATGTATTTCTGAGTAAATTTAATGGCAAACTATCCAATAGTTTAGCTAGTCTGATCCAACAGACACAGCCATCCCAAGAATCGTGGTGCTAATGTAGCAAATAAACTTCAAAACAAACATGATGCTCTCTCTTCTACTTGCAGGAAATGTTTGAATGAATACATAGTTTTAAGGTTGTCCAGCAGTAAGTTTTTTCTCTTCTCTTGATCAGTACCTGACAGTATTACACAGCTGTGCAGAAGGTTCCGGATTTTGATATTTTAATAAAACCTGAACTGAACTGGTTCATTAATTACATTTTTGAAAATAGCCTCTCTCTAATAGGCTCTACTATTTATATAATCATTAATTATACATTTCAACAAAAAAAAAAAGAAAAAGTAATGGAGCAGCTCTGAAGCCTTTCATCTTTGTAAGTATAATTAATTCTGCTGTAAATGGCTGCATACACACCATCTACAAACTGTGATGTCAGCATTATCTGCTACCAAGACTAAATCCTGCACTTCAACATAAAAAAGACCAGGAATATTTCAGACATCCTGAAAATGAGACATTAAATGTGACTCTTTCATCTCCTTTCCCTTTCTTCTTTTCTCTCTCTCTCTCTCTCTCTTTGAAACTCACAGACATTATTCTTCATTTCAAAGAGCTTTATTGAACTGTGGCGGTTAACTGAAGCCACAAAGCCTTATTGTCTGACCTCATCTTGAACCAGTCAGAAGTATACAGCAATTTCTCATCTCTCACCTTTTGTCTCAGGCAAGGTGTTAAAAACAGAAATAAAAGGGTGGAACTGAGAGGACTGGTCTCCGTACTCCGCCACTCTGAGTGCGACAGGTCTGAAACAGAAGAACTCACTTTCAGCTCATCATATTGACCAGAAAAGATAAAACTGCCTTGTTTTCCTGCAGCAGTAAAGAGATCATCTTTCAAATGGAGAGTTTAGGTGTTGAACAAGAGATGCATCGAGTGAAGTATTAGATTAAATCTTGTGTTCAGGTCTGCACTGTTGAAGTGGATTAATGGGAATTCTCTCAGCTTTTGTGTGAATCCGTCAGTCAAACTGAGCTGGAGGTGAGAAAACTATGTCGGCCTGTCACTATGCTAGTGTTGCAGGTACTAGCCTGAGCCCTGAAGGCAACATTACCACGACTACTGATGTTTCTAAGATTGTTGGAGGAGTTGTCAACACATGCCCTGCAGTGCTGCAGTTGGCCTTCGCTGCTGCAGAATTTTCTTTTTTCTTTGGGTTTTAATTTTGGTATGTTGGAAAGTCCTGAAAATCGAGACATCCTGAAACCCCTAAAAAGTTCTTACAAAGATAGAAATCACAGAAATGTTGGTGTGCCAAGAACCTTAAGCTGAAATTCTCACGTAAAGTATTGGACAGGTGACAGCTTATATAGTACTGCTAGTCATCTTTTACATGTACATTGAAAGATTTACACTTTCTCGTCACAATGCGCTCACGCCCCAACAGAAGAATCTGAGGAATTCTGGTGCGTTTTCTCAGGATTTTTTCTCGGCTTTGCCAAAGACGAGTCATTGTTGTTACGTTTTCAAACTGCCACAAATATCAACAAAAGCATTCAAATACATACAACAAGACTTTCTTACTTTTTATTTTACTTACCCAGTCCCTTAAAAGATGAGAAAAGTGTGTTTTGCATGTATTGAACAATTTTGTGCCAGAATATCTAACATGTTGGGAGTCAACCAGATAGCCATTGACTTCTGTTAACTTCACTAATCAACAAAAAGATGCTTATGAATTTAAATACTGCAGCATAAAAATGCTGGCAGGAAGGTCCAGTACACATACACAATACAATATGGCACTTTAAACTGTTAGTGAACTTATTAAGTTTTACTCTTTCATTCCTACAAGTGACTGTAATATGTGATTTGACTGTAATGTGATGCAAACATAAGAGAAGGTGATGACTACACAGAAGAAAAAAAAAATCAAACCTGGAACTGGTACTGTAAAGTAAACAAATTGCATTCACCCATAAATGAGAGTTGAGATTAATAACCAACGACAATATGAGAGAAAAATGTTCCACAGATCATTAATGTGTGAACCTGAATCTTTTAGGATGTGATGGAGGAGTTGTTTCTTACTTTGTTTAATTAAACTATTGAACTACTCGTAAGTATTTCTGTAGCCATTACTGTTGTACAAGTTGTCATTTATAGAGATATAACACAACCACCCACATTTTCTAAAGTTTCCTTCACTCATCAGTGGTATGAAAATGTTTCTGTAATTAGAGGAAAACAATAAGACAACTTTAGGAACTATGTCTTTCATATCTTTGTGTCTCTGTTGCCTGCTACTAAATTATGTTTTGAGTTGCAAGAGCATCGTGGATATAATAAATACTTCTTCCACATTGTCAGAGCAATTGAAAAACAATACTTTTTGCAAAAATAAAGACATGTTTAACATACTGTAGGATTAAGTTTAAATACAAAAATATACTTTTGGTTTACAAACTGATTTTTGCAAGAGCAACAAGAAGTGTTTTAGAGCTTGCTTAGAAGTGGTGACTCATCATGTCTTATGTAACTATGGAGCCACAACTACAAACTACAAACATTTACATAGTCTCACAGAATAAACGTAACTCCAGTGAAGCCAAAACGATTTGACTATTAATCGATGAGTCAGTCAACAGAAAATAGATAAGCAACAATTCTGATAATCAAGAAATAGTTTAGAAAGAAAGAAAGAAAGAAAAAATCAAAAGTCATTTATGAAGCAAAAGAGAAAAATATTTTCTAGTTCCAGCTTCAATGTATAAACACACTGACTCTCTTCTCTTTAATTTCTCTTGAATATAATGTTTTTATCAAAATTAAAGGCATAATATACTAACAGTTTAAAACGGGTTACATGTTTCTGTTCAAATAAGTTTGCAATTCATCTTTAAAATTACAAAATGGCAAAATCCCCTCAAGAGAATCAATGAAATATGTCACAGTTTGTCACATATTAGAAAATATGAAGACAGAAATGAGAACATTGTATCATCATGTTAACAAAACTCAATCAGAAACACAAACTATTAAACATAATAACAACAGACAGACAGACAGACAGACAGAGAGACAGAGAGACAGAGAGACAGACAATTAGACAGGCTGAGACACAATTAAACTGACAGATAGACGACAGACAGGAAGCTGACTGACAGTTAGACGTCTGGCTCCAAAGGATGACGACTAAACACACACAGCCAATGTTCTGTCATATCTTCACTTTCTCTAAACATCCATCAAGAGTACCGTCAGAAGCAGGCAAACACACACCCAACTCACTTGGTGAAACAATGGTATTAATGTAAACACACACCCTCAATTATGTTTGGTATTAAATTCTGGGGTCAAGTATTTTCAATTGTTTTATGATATATGTATATATATACATATATAAATAAAAAATCAGTGTAAGACACCATGTATGTTTTAAAACTTTGGGTAAAAAAACTGTTCTCATCTTTTGAAGGTTTTGTGTGCAGGGCTCATTCAAAATGAGTAAACCTGATGTGTAACAGGCTTTGTTCAGCAGAGTCACCACCTTTTACAACTTCTTCTATCACCACAATGGCTTTTTGCTGCCCTCTTGTGACGGAAGTGTATAATTCATTTAATGTTTATTTGTGCTTGAGTTACATTCAAGAAGGGTTGAGAGCAGAAAATGATGAGAAATGCATCATTGTATCTTCAGCAACAAAATATAATCAAACAAAGAGTGTGTGTTGCAGCAAATGTGTGTAAATGTGTTCTTTCTTGACTGTATTTGGATTGTCTGAACCCTTCTGACAGCATTTATGTTGGACTGAACACTTTTTCACCACCACACTTAACCATAACTGATACATGTCGACTTCCAACCATAACAATGGTTATAATTCTGACCTTACTTCTAAAAGCAAAATTTTACAATTGTTATGTCTTAAAACTATAGTCAGATGCCCAAATAAATATTGAAACAGGTAACATTCATAATGCAGTGGATTACAGTAAGAAAAGCATGTCTTAATGTTCATTTGGGCACCTGATTATTGTTTTAAGACAGTCTTGAAAAATTGTGAACCTATCCTTTAACCATCACAACCTGCCTCTCTAATCTTAAGGCCTACTATTTCACTTTCTCAATCAATCAATTTCTATTTATACTGCGCCCAATCACAACAAAAGTAATCTCATGGCACTTTTCACATAGAGCAGGTCTAGACTGTACTCTGTAATTTTACTTACAGAGACCCAACATTCCCCCATGAGCAAGCACTTGGCGACAGCAGCAAGGAAAAACTCTTGTCTTTAACGGGAAAAAACCTCAAGCAGAACCAGGCTGTAGGTGGGCGGCCATCTGCCTTGACCAGTTAGTGTAAAATTCTGCATACTTTTACCTCTTCAGGCCTATAAAAATAAACGATCTGAGAAGTAAAGTCACTCTTTTTCTGAATTGCTGAGAGCTCATGTCCACTGTAATGCCATAAACTCTGATGAGGGTCACACATTAAAAAGGTTAGGAACAAGTGGGGCTTGTTTTAGTTTGGCACATGTTTCATACCCTCCAATCGCACATGTCCACAGCCTATTTTTCACAATAGGTGGTCCAATTAAACATTCAGTCAAAACACAACAACTCTGCATCCTGGTTGCTACATTGATGCCTGCTTTAAAACATGTTTTCTCCACCTCTGCAGCATCCTTTTGTATTAAAATTCAACAGTGTGTGTTCATTAATTGTTGTGTATCTCAGGCTCTGAAAGGGGGGGTTGTGAGTTCTGTATCCACTCACATGTGCTCCAGAGCATCACATGAGCAGAGTCACACTGCCAAACCAACATATATATTGCTGTGACACATGGTTACAACCTTGGTGTGAGTGTCCTGACTGATCTGCATTACAGCATTATTGTAGTCAAAGAAGAACACACTATGTGATGTGTTTCATGCTTTTGTAGTATATTGTCATAGTTTGTGTAAAATATTCTAAGATAATTTGTTTATTTTTTCATAGACTAGTAATCATACTCTATCTCTTTCTGAAAATGTCACTGCAGAAGAGGAAAAATGGAATAAATTGAGATGAGCTGCACAAACGTGAACATCTCATTTCCATGATGCTCATAATACAGGACCCTCATTTCCAGACAACATTAGGCAGATCACATAGATGTCTTTGTTTATGCCCCTACATTATGATCAGCTGCAGCCATTTTTAAAGGCTCGTGGAATCTGATAACAACTCCAGCAACAATAGTGTTGCTCTCACTCATATTGTTCAAGTGCAGGAATACAATAGTAGCCCAGGGACATTATTTGCATATTGTCAAGGGGTGTGTGAATAGGGCTTGGGAGAATGAGAAATTATATCAGCCACAAAGAAAAGCAATGGTCTGTGACCAAATGCTTGATCTCCTATGCATATGTTATCTCATTTTGAGGGTTTTTTGTTGTCATATAAATGCAAATGGAAGACTGGTATGCAGGATATAATGTGCAATTATGGTTCAAATAAGAGTTTTACTGGATCTAATCCACTTTAGTGCTCTGTAAAGTATGTTGTGCAGCGGACAGTATCATACACATTCTTCAGAGCTGTATTATTTTTTGGATATAATTAATTTAATACAGCATGTAATCAGTAATGGTCATGGCTCATCATCATCTTGGTTCATCGCCAAAATGAAGATGTGATGAAGACAGATGTATTAGAATTGAATTCATTTGCTGGAATTCTGATAGATTTAATGATAGTTTTAGTTTTGCTCATTAAAAGAAGTCTGTTAAATGACACCACTTCCTTCAATGGTATGATACAGAATTGAAAATGCTTGCAATAAACCTATTTCTCCACTGGGTGGCACAATATAACAAGTTTGGGTTTTTTTTAAACACATTCAAAATTCCACATTTTACAAGATTATTTAACAGCAAAGTCAGCAAACTATAAAGCAGAGACAGATTTGTGGTCACTGAAACATTTTAATGGTTGCATAAAATTTCAAGGAGACAACATAACTGAAGACAGCATCGTTTAAATCCCTGGATCAGCTGGGAAAGCCTGGTCCGGAAAAGTGGATGTGAAAGAGGATGATGATGCATACAAGATCAAAAAAACCTTAAAATCACGGAAATCCGCAATATGGAGTCACTATAACTGTGGCAGAAATCCAAAAGTCTCACACTGTACAATTTGTGTCAATTTGGGATGCAAAGTGAACAAGTCACAGTGTTTGATAAATAAATAATAATTATATATATTTTTTAATCTAAATGTTAAAACAAGTTTTGTTACCTGGAGGCATCAGTACAGTTTCCCCATTTACTCTGCTCTAATACCCCTTCATCACACCTTCACCCTCAAAGAGCTCCACCTCATCTGTAGTTCTTCTTTCTTTTCTTCTGTTTTCTTACCACATAACTACATTTTCACAAACATAAACACACACGTCATATACAGAGCTTATAGTTCCCACTCTCATCACACCAATACACTGACCACAATGATTTCATACTTCACACTTAACACAAGCCCTACTTTTTGGTACCATACAGTATCTGCAATGTCTAATTTGGTTAGTGTATGCTCTGTTGTATTTCCCTGTTTATTCTCCTGTTGCATTTCATCATGTTATGGCTAACCAATCAAGGGGAAAAGAAAATGAATTTGTGATGTACTGTAAATCACATTCTGTTCTGCACTTATTTAAACTGCTGATAATGCAATGAGTCCATATGACTGTAAGCAAAGACATTAAGTCTGAACTTCTAGACATCTCTTGTATTTCAGTGACACCTGTTCAAGTGATGATGATCGTGATGACTGTGCTGAGAGATCAAGTGTCTTTTACTTAAGTAAATCTCGATATCACTGGTGAAAGGAAGTGGTGATGTATAGACGGGAATTCAAATATTATATTTCAGCTGCTTCAGGCTGCTGGTACAGAGGCCAAAGTGTGCAAGTAGACAGGATGAAAAAAGAGGAAACTTCCCCTAATGAATCTACTGTATGTCCTCTTGCATGAATGTTTTATTTTTTTCACATCTTCTTGCACAAATCAATAAGAGGAATGTAAGAAAATCCTAAGCAGGATTCATGAAGCATGAGCTGATAGCCAAATATGTTCTTACCCACCTGAGTATGTTGATGAATTGCATTTTATCTTAAATTGGATGAGTGTGCCAGGCAATTGGCAATTAGCCTAAGGAAACACCTCAATAAACCTATATAAGAGCAGCAGACTTCAGTGCTGTGTACAAGCCATAAACCAACAAGCCACTGCACTTTGACAAAAAAAAGAAAAGAAAGGAAAAAAGGAAATCAAACTTTACTTAATGAAGTTTCATTAAGAAAAAAAAAGTTGTTAACA
Organism: Scomber japonicus; assembly: GCF_027409825.1. Lineage (NCBI taxonomy): Eukaryota > Metazoa > Chordata > Actinopteri > Scombriformes > Scombridae > Scomber > Scomber japonicus. The sequence goes on from NC_070578.1 coordinate 29,918,508, forward strand.
ATTGTTAACAGTGGGGTAACCAATCCAGAAAAGTCCTATGCAGATCACTAGTACAATGAATGCTGCATGTGCAGAAGAAATAACTCTTGGTGAAATTAAAAAAAAAAAAAAAAAAAAAAGTTTGATCTGAAAATAGACAACAGAAAACAAGCTTTTGCTGCTAAGCATAGGCTACTATTACAACCACAGGAGGGGGCCAGGAAACTGTCACAACAACAGACATGGATGAGCGCTTTGGGGACATCATTGGAGAGGTTTCCCTATCAGTCTGATATTTCACTGAACAGTGACCTACCACAGCCAGGAAACATCCCGTCAGCACCAGACAACAGGATCAACTAGATCTGAAGACAATGGTTAGCATTGATCCAAATGTTAATCTTCAAAAGAGAATGTAATTGATTCCACATTAAATGTATTTTTAAAACATTTGGATTTTGCTTGATCTATAGCCTACCACATGCCTATTATTGTTTACATGTCCATTTTAAATCATTGGTATGTGAATAAATGAAATGAAACATATGTATTAACAGTCTTTATGTTGTTTTTCAGATGCATCTGGTTCCAGTGCGCCATCCATCATCAAGGCGATCCATCCGAGCAAAGATCATTTTTGGTGCCAATCCTACAAAATCAAGAGAAGATATTTGAGATTTTTCAGCATATGTCATCAACTTTTTTTTTTAATGCTAATGACTCGTCGCATGCATGAGGCCTATTAAGTCTCCCATGTTTATCAGGTTTCAACATCTGAGGTGAATCATCATCTCTTTGCTTGATTTGCAAAAAGCCTTTGACTCAGTAAATCATATCACAGTGTCATCGAAGCTACAGTGCATGGATTTTGAACAACTAAACTATCTAAAATGATTCACTTCTTAACTTACAGGAAGACCTCAAGTCTGTGATGTTAAGGGGTTATACCAGAACTCAGGATATTACATGTGGGTTATATGAATGATAGGCCTGTGGCTGTGAAATGCAAGCTAAATTGTAAGAGAGTGGCTCATAGATTACAAGCTTCCAGTACATTTGGGTGAAACTGAGTCAATCCTGTTTGGAAGTAATAAGAAGCTGTCAAGATCAAATAAGTTGAAAGTCTGTTGTGATAGAGCTGAAATTATATATCTCACAAATGTCTCATATTTAGGAATAATATTGAAACAGTCACTCTCCTGTGAATTTATTGCTAATAAAATATTATCACACTGCACCAGTAAACTCAAGTTCCTGTTTCACACGATGAGGCTTTCTGACTTTTCTATTAAGAAACTGCTTGTGACATCATTGATGCAAAGCCATTTTGATTATACTTGTTCTGCTTGGTAAAGTGGTTGGGTGCTAAATTAAGGCTCAATCTGCAAGTAATGCAAAATAATATTGTTTGGTATTTCTTAAATGCATTTCCCCAAACTCATGATAGTAGTGATGAATTCAGAGTGGTAGGTGTTCAGAGCAGGAAAAACAGAAGCTGCTTCATATATACAATATTATCAGTGGGTATGCTCCTCAAATAACAATGATCTATACTCATAACTATAATACCAGGGCCAGTGTGCGTTCATGTAAAGTGTGTGTGAGTGAATAACACAAAAGGAGATCTATACATTTTTGAACATCTGGTTTGGATGAACGTCCCATAAATGAACTGGTCAAAATAAATAGATGTATATAGTCAAAGTTTCCCTTTTTTACACTGGTGCAATGTTGTAGAGCAATCTTCAATTACACATGTAATATTTAAAAATGAGAGGAGAGGAGCTTATAGAAGTCAGATTAAGACCTATTTATGGAACATGGTCACAGACTTATAATTAGATCTGCATTTATATTGTTACTTTCTCTATCAAATTGACCTTGTATTTTGATGTGGGTGTTATTATTTTCCATCCATCCATTTTCTGTAGCTTACTCCTTCTCCTATAGGGGGTGGAGGGGGAGCTGAAGCCAATCTTGGCTGACATTGGGTGAGAGGCGGGGGTATGCCTTGGTCAGATTGCCATTTAATCACAGGGACAGACAACCATTCACACCTACAAGCGGTTTAGAGTCATGCACAGGCATGAGGAGAACATGCAGACCTCTCTCACTGTGAGGTGACAGTGCTAACCATGTTTATTATTTCTTATTTCTTAAATTGGGATGACATGTTTTTGGATTTCATCATTGTATTGTTTAGTTTCTATATTAAATGTATTGTGTTTCTTTATGTTTCTTTGCCTTTTAACGTCATGTTGGGAATACGTTCACTTTAACATGTTATTACTTAGATGTTTGTTAGTGTATCTGTAATATATAAATAAATCGTAGCATAACATCATGTCTCAAACCAATTTAGTGCAAGTGCTCTGATGGGGCATGTGTTGTTAACTGATACCAAATGCTTTGCGCTACACACCATCTCAAACTGAATGACCTCAACTCAATATCCTGTCAGCTATCAATGAGATTATGCAGGCATGCTAACAACAGGAAATTTGCTCTCACAGGGATTGACCAACAGCCATTTATGGTGACTCATGACTCAGAGGTAAGTCATGGTGCCTCAGACCGCAGTGTAAGACGAGCTTTTATTTTATAGTCAGTCATAGTGGGAACACTGCGTTATCACTGAGCTTGTCATTTCACACGATGAGTCACAGCTCCAGTGGGGATCAGCAAGAGATAAACTTTTCACTGCAGTAAAGATTACAGCCAGTATGGCTATATAAGGAAAGAGAGTCAACCTACCTGTGCTGTGACTCGTGTTTGTATTTGATTCCCTGATGTGAGCTCACATAGTACCAGGGAGAAGTCGTGTAGCAGAGTCACACAGTGCTGATGAGCAACAAACTTATGACTCTGTTGTGTCAGTCTGTTACTACACTGGCCCATTTCCCTCTGAGGGTTGCAGCACTACCGGGGAGGGGGGCAGGGGGCAGTTTTCCAGCTCTTCTTGAAAAACTAAACTAAACTTCACCCCTGTTACTGAGTCAGAAGCAGGGTCGCAGCAATTAATGTGAACACTACAGTCAGGGTATTTTTATAGGAATATGGGTGTTTTAGAAACCTGAAAGAATTTACATTTTAACAGTTCAGACAAATGACACAAAGTGTTATATGATTCAACTAGATTTAGACTCAATACTGTAAATTTGACTACTTTTAGGACAACAAAAAAGACAAAGGGAACTGTATATCCCCTTCAGAGGCGGAGACAGCTCTGAAACAACATTTTGGATGGAAGTAAAATGTACAGATTATATAACTGAACAATTAAAATGCAGATTCTTAAATCCTGACTATCTGGACACATTTTTTTTATTCTTCAGTCTTCTGCTATTTCACTTTGAGTCAGCAATTTCCTTTAGTTTTTATTGAGCTGTTTGGTTCGTATACAAATAACAATAAATCACTTGTAGGTAAGTTTCACAATTACTAAGTCAAAGGATGTCTCATACACTTATCCAGTAACTTTCAATCAGCAGTTTACTTTACAGAATACTAACAAACTGAAAAGTGGGAAGAATTATTTGGCTTTACTTTGTTTGTGAACTCTGTTGTGTCATTCTCAGTTTTTCCTTTTACACAATATTAATTTGCTGTCAATAGTAAGTATATGCAGACTTTATAGACTTACTTACTTATATAATTATACTTTATATAAGTATGATATATTCATCAATCATATCAATCAAGACATGCTTAAAACATCTTAACTTATTACATGCATGGTTTAATCTGGCATGTTTTCCCTGCATACTGCTTCAAACCAAGTTGACCGCAACAGTGTATTTGCATTTTTCAGTATCAGTTTACTTTGTATATCCACGTAGATTAAGTATGTTTATTGTGTAGTAGCTGCATCCGGATTCCAAATGCTTGTATGTGTCAAAATATTTGGCCAATAAAGTTGACGCTGATTCTGAATAAAGTAATACTACACTGTGTTGTTTTTTGAGTTCAACAAAACGGTCTCGTAATCACCAAAATGTAAAATGAAAGCTTTGAACTTGCTGTCCCTCCTGAATTGATTTAAAGGAGGACTTTTAATAGAAAAACTAACAGCTCCATCCAGTTTATTGATATTGCACAGGCCTATGTCTTCAAGTATGATCATTTAACAAACAAAATGGTGATTTTTCATTTATAAATAAGTAAATTGTAGGTCTTACTTTGTGTGCATCATAAGAAGATCAATCAGCAGTTTTCACTTTTACCAGATATGTATGGGAACATTGATTTCCCTTGTAATAAAACGGCCTCCAAAACAAAGTCAAGTAGGATTATCGAAAAGAAATCTTACGTCTGAAGCGTCATGCATATGGTATGTCATTTAACAATGGTTGACTTTATATGTGTTTACATTACATGCAGTCTGCCACTGAGGAGTTTGTTGAGTGACAAGCAATTACACTGAGAGGAAAAATAGCTGTCTTCCTGTTATTCATAGCACAGCGAGTTGTGCAACAGCCTAACGTTTCAAAAGATTTGTCACAGAGGACTTATGAACCGTGAATTGTTTCCTCTGTTCAAGTGGATGTAAACAATGGTCGCATAAAAAAACACACTTAGAGAGAGAGACATTTTTTATATCAATGTGAAAAAAAGGGGTGTTTGTGGAGGGAGAGTAAACAAAAGTGAAAGAGAGAAGAGGGAAGACAAAGTGTTATCTATAGAGCACTGAAGTGAAAAAGGAGGGGCCGGCTACATGTGGAAGGGGTGGTGTTGAGTGTGAGTATGAGTATGAGTGTGTGTGTGTGTGTGTGTGTGTGTGTGTGTGTGTGTGTGTGTGGGTGTGGGTGTGCGTGTTTGTGTGCATGTGTGTGTGTGTGTGTGTGTGTGTGTGTGTGTGTGTGTGTGTATAGTTATGACTTAAACCACTTTTAGGGACACAAACCAGATATAACACCAGTTGAGTAGGGATGGCTTGACCAATTGGGGACAAAAGTCATGTTCTCACTTAGTAAAACACTGATTTTTGGGTCAGTGGTTAAGTTTAGGGTTAAGGTTAGGCAAATAGTGGTTATGGTCAGGGTTAGTGTAAGTCTCCAGGAAATGAATGTAAGTCTATGTAAATACCCCAAAAGTGATAGTGGTAAGACTATGTGTATGTGTGTGTGTGTGTGTGTGTGCGTGTACGTGCATGCGTGCTTGTGTGTGTGTGTGTGTAGGAAGGTTATGATGTTGAGCCTCCGGTACACCATGTGCTACTAGTTGCTGGAGGAGCTGTCAGGAGCTGTTGAGTGATTGATGGCTTTCTCAGAGAGAAAACACAGTGTCATGTTATTGCCAAGGAGATCTGTGAAAACACTTTTATATGGTTCTCAACACTCCTCTCTCTGCGCTGAGCTCGATACACTCGACACATCGACATAACTGAAATAACACCCACTGGTATCTCACTGGTGTCTCACAGGTGTTGGTCAAGCAAACACACAAACGAACACATGCAGGCAATCACAATCACTGTGCAGATTAAAGAGGATTCAAACATTTATTGAGCTTGTCTTTATTAAGCCTGGTGAAGAGATTTTTACATCTGTTGCTAGATGAGTAGATGAGTGAAATCAATGATAACCCCACGGACCTATTTATGAGTGTATATTTTCTTAACAACCTTATATTTTACGTGACTTAAATACCAGTGGTAACGTGTAACTAAGTGTATTTATTTTGCTGTTCTTAAAGTATTTCTACCCCACTACATTTAAGTGTACATGCATACATGTGATCATCATATAAAATATGACACGCTGTTGTACATTGAACTACTGAAATATATATAAAATAATTAACATAAGTCCACTGTATCTACATTAAAATGCTGTTTACACATTTATACATCCTTAAAAATAATCCCACAATGTAATAACTACTATTACTACTGCATAATGAGTATGTTTACTTTGATACTTTATGTACATTTTGCAAAAAAAAAAACCCAAAAAACTTTTTTTACTAGAACAACATTTTGCAGGACAAACACAAATAAAATAAATAACTAAGTTGACCAAATGTTGGTCCTCCTCTGTGTCCTTATCACACTTATCCAGAGACCCATAATCTCTATTCTCTCTGACCCCTCTCCACTGGGATAGCAGCTGACATCACACACACACACACACACACACACTGGACCTAGTCCCCTGAGGTCGAATCCAGCACAATGTCATTATCATCCATCGGATTGTACGTGGTCACTGCCTATTCAGTCTTGCTGACGTGCCTTTTGTGCTCAGTAATTCTTCTCACAGAAGGCCCCCCTCTGTATTCCCCCGTCCACTCTGTCCTGCCCCCCGTCTACTGTGGCCCATCTGTAATCCCATCCCCCATCCTGCACCCCCATATCCGCCCTGTCTCGCCCTACACTTCTCCAAAACAAACCAGCTGTCTTGGACGGTCGTGTCCCCGGGGGCGTAAACAGGTGCCGAGAGGGCCGCAGGGCCTCAGCATGTGACACATGGCAGCACGCTCCTCCAGCCTTCTCCTCCAACCTGCCAACACACCAGAGAGAGAGAGCTTGGTGTGTTTTACAGCTGTAGACTTAATTGTTACCACAGACAAGGAGATGTTGAAAGCTAATAGCATAAAAAACACTGCAAATAAAACTTTCTCATTTGTCAAACCAGCCATGCACTGAGAATGCTTGTGATAGTGCATGTATTTAATAATTTCCTAATGTAGTAAATTAAGAAGCATTGTATTATGAGATTTATTTAACAATATTACTATGCAGTGTGAATGTCTTTATTAAAGATCTTTTGATAGTAAGGATGAACGCCTTTAGCAGGTCTAAAAATATACATTGCTGTGTAACCAAAATAGATAAAAGGAAAGTGGTCTTTGCTGCTGAGGCTAAAGCCAGCTGTATTTTTAGCACAAACTACACACTGTGCACAGAGGGGGACTGCTGGACGCAGGTCAATGTGCCTCTACACACATTCCAAAATGGTAACCACAGGTCGATGCTACTATTCTCGTATGACTGTGAACTGTCAATGGAGGCACTGATTAAAGGTTTGTACTCGTTAAAAACAGAAAGATATGGGGATGAGAAGGCACAGTGCTCTTTTGAAGAAAAAAAATAGACCATAGAGAGTCATAGAGAGTGGAAGGTGGTTTGGATTTAGGTTTTAAACATCTTTAAATAGGACTTAATCACACAATTCAGCCCAATGGATGATAAGTACCTAACTGTACTTTTCAAGGCCAATCTGTATGCATTATGTTTCCACTTCTGTGTATTACTTGGAAAGTTCATGACTTGCCATTGCAAGCCATTGTGCGGCAAGAAACGCAGCAAGTGCACCAGCTTCTTTGTGCAGAGCATTCACATGTTTTACAACTCTTTCAAGCACTTGCAAATAAGGGACCTGAGTTTGGAAACTGTCCTTGAATGCAATAAAGTCTTTCTTTTGAAGCCGGAGAACAAAGGCAGCTTCACACCCTAAACTGTTCGACTATCACTCTCTCTCTCTCTGTGGAGAGCTCAGCTGTGCTACACACTCTATTGTACATCTGGTACTTTGACTCTTTGACACTGCGTGTGTGTGTGGGGTGTGTGCGTGTTTGTGGACTAGTGAGTGTGGGAAGGGGGAGGGTCTACGTGTGTGCATATGCGTTTGCATATATGTCTGCCATTGCACATCAAAATGCCATCTTGTTGAGCAGGTGTCCTATGCTCGTACCTCTTACAAGCTGAGGCAAGTCAGTGGCTCAGCTTGAATGTGTAATGCAAGATTTTTATCACCTTCCATATTATAGCAGCTCCTTAGTTATTTGCCCATGTGCAAACAAACAACCCCAGTAACAGTTACTGGAAAGCTTTTAGCTGGAGACACTGAACCCATAAGTATTTTTCCAATAAACATACATAAGATTGTAACCTAATGTAATAGCAGTTGCGTGAAAGCACTCAGACAATTAAAAATCTGTGGATATCCAAGAATGAAATGGAAAAGTAGGGGGAAAATCTGTGTATTTTCCTTTAAAGTTAAAAAACTTAAATTCTATTACCCTGTGGAGACAAATGAGGAGGTAAGAACATCATGGTCCTTTGTGGACTGTAATTATGTTACGTAAATAAACTGAAACAGATGGATGCTTTTATTTGGATACATTTAAAGGCGATTTACAAAGAATAAATGAAACATTGATGTTTCTGGAAATGTAGTTTTTCCTTTAGTTAAAACCTACATGTGTTTTTTGTTTTTTTTAGATAGCAGGCCATATTTTGTTAGGCTCCACTAAACAAAATCAACACCAGGAGAACAAATACTTCATTAAATGAAACATTTGAGATACTTGTTGGCACTTACACGTTTTGCTAAGTGTTGCATAACTAAATCAAGTGATCAGTGTGTGATTGTGACAGCTTATTTAGGCAGAGCAGCATGCACTCACTTTTTTTTCTTTTAATCAGCGAGGGGTTGTGCAATATTAAGGCTGCACATTTGGCCAGCATCGCACATTGGCCTTTCACGAGTCTGCTGTGCAGTCTGAAGTCTGAATGGAGACTCTCAGCAGCAGCTCCTGCATTTGCATTTGATGCAGACTTCAGTCGGCGGATCCAGGCAGCAGCGCGGATGACTCTGAACTTAACAAAAAACTTTGCTGATCGAGGGGTTAGAGCATCCGGAGAGAAACGTGAATAAAGTAGCACGACTTTGCTGTTAAATCACAGTATGAGTCAGATACATAGTTTGTAGTGACGCGTGTACTGGTTTTATGTTAAAATAACTGCGGGTTGAAGAAGTGTAGACGGGACTAGCTTTCTCGGCGGAGTAGTACTAATTGCACTACCGGTGCACAGTTCAATGCTGAGCTCGATCCAGGCACACAGTGCGCTAAAACTGCAGCGTTCAACTCCGGGATGCTACTGTGTCACTAATAAACAACTACTTTTTTTTTGCTAAACTAAACCTGTTCGCCATCATTTCTAGTTGGGTCGTGTGAAGAGCAGCTGTTCGTGTTGGGTTTATTTTTTGTTTATATTTTTCTGGCACAAACGTCGGACTTCTCGACACAGTGGAAGGACTTTACTGAACTCAGAAAGATGTCAATTCTGCCTTTCACTCCCCCCATTGTCAAAAGACTTCTGGGCTGGAAAAAGGGAGAGCAGAACGGTCAGGAGGAGAAATGGTGTGAAAAAGCGGTGAAAAGTCTGGTGAAGAAGCTGAAGAAGACGGGACAACTGGACGAGCTGGAGAAAGCCATCACCACCCAGAATATCAACACCAAATGCATCACTATACCGAGGTGAGCACAGCCGGAGCGCTTTGTTGATGTTGACCGTGGCTATGGCTGAGATGGACTGATGTTTATTTTTATGCATACGTTTAATTGCACCTTTATTACACTAAACCAAACACTCATACACATCCCAGTGTTTGCTAACTTTAGCATGCACATCAAATACTCATTTATGGCATCCTTACTTGACCCTGAAGTTGTCATTTCCACTTCCTACCTCGCGTCCATATCTCAAACTCTTGCTTTCCTTTACGTTCATAAAACAGCAGTACGGTGGCTAAGGTAAATTAATGCTTATCGAGCTAACATAAGTCCACAAGCAAAGCTAGCAAATCATTGCTCAGATATGTGCTCAGCGAGCTGCGATGCCATCATATGTGCGCTTAACTTAAAGTGACCCGACTCTGTGAAAGTATTTCAGTCGTTTCTTGCCATCAGACTGACATATAACTGAAGTAATTTCGCTGAATATGGGATATACTCTGTGCATTGACTAGCCAGCAGCACACATGCAATGCAAAAGCACAAATGGAGTCCAAGTTATATAACTTGGCCTTAATCTGGGACGCTTTGCAGCGCTGTGCGTAGGCGAGCCTGTGGAGCTGGCCTCTCTCTCTTTCTCTCTCTCTCCCTCTCTCTCTCTCTCTCTCTCTCTCTGCTTTCAATGCTGTGTGAAGGCATTTGTCTATCAACACATCGTTTAGAGCCAATAATCAGCACTGGCACTCGACATTAAATTACATCACGTTATTAAATAGTTTTAATTTTGTTCTGAGCAGTCACTGTCCTGCCTTGGTGAAAGGTTGTGACAGGTAAAAAAATAAACCCTGCTGAGGTGTTTGTAAACACTGGCCATGTCTGTCAAAGGACTGATCAACTCAAGTCATATAAATGTGTGTATCAAATATGTGTGTAGTACTGTGAAAAGTACCCAATTCACAGCATCCATTATGTACAATCACTTACTATTTTATTAAGTATACTTTGTTTAATTGTGTCCACTGCATTTTAATTAGTGATGGTTGACTAAGTATTAACATTTCTCTTTATAACACAACACAATTCAATAGCACCACAAACTGCATGCTCCAAAATAGTCATAGTCAATATTTATTTGTATAGCCCAATATCACAAATAACACATTTCCCTCAGGACGTCTGTGGAAGCCAGCAGTATAACAGTCACTATCATTATTGACCATAAAGTTGACTCCTAACTTCTTCAAAACAACAAAAACTTAACACTATAACTTTCTTACATGCAGAATTTAATGCAGGACTGTTGATTTAGTTTCGGTTTGGTCTAATTCTTAAACTTTCAGCTGACTGTAAGATCACACTCACAGCAATTTTTAAATCTCTGCTATTTTGCGAGTTCCAGTAAGTTATAAAAAAGGGGCCAAGACTCAAAATTGTGTCCATATATTCTCACTTGCATGTGCTGGCAATTTATACCAGACTTAATAGCATACTGTGTGTCAGATGAAATTGAAATCCACACAGGGCACTCCCACATTCTTGATTTCCACAAGTGTGCATATCACAGCTTGCACAGGCCTGGGCTGGCGTTCAGACTTAATCCTACCCGGAAAGTTAAATAATGTTTGCCATGATCCAGGTTTCATATTTCCCACCACTAATACAGAGGGGAAGAGGCAGACTGCATTAAGATGACCTCAGATCAGAACTGGCTGTCAGGGTGGGCTAACAGTGTCCCTGGAGGGCTGCTGTTTCTATTAATTCCCCTATGTTCTGGCTTGCTGACAGCAGCTGCCTGCGTGTTCGGGCCTGTCCACGGGGAGGTCAGCTCCTATCTCTCTGACACATGAACTCCCTGATGAGGCTCATCGCTACCCCTCTTGATGACCGTTTGCCTTGATGCTGAGTGCTGATGGAAGCAGGCTGTGCTCATCAGCTGAGCCAGGGGTTGCATCTGGTGGTGGAATAGCAGACACGGATGGGTGTCATTCAGATTTTAGAGATACTCATGCACTTGTCAGTACTCCTTAACTCCGTATTACTCCTTATAAGTAAAATAAATAATATTTCTGACGTCAATACAATGATTAAAGTTTTAAAAACAGTGAAGTTGTGCGATGTGTATCGAATTGATTGGTCCTATCATAGATGTCAGTCACCACCATTTATTCCTTATTTATCCTCCTCCTTGCTGCTAATGTGAATGTAATGTAATGTGGACTGGTTCCACTGGTAGAGGGAGGAGGCCATACTGTCTCAGCCAGTACGTCTACAAAAACACACTTTACAAAACATAAAGTTTGCTTTTATAGAAGCCGAAAGAAACCAGGAAATCATCACATATAAGAACCTGGAACGAGAGAATATAAATATTTTTTCAACAAGATGAATTGATTATCAAAAGTGTTGGTAACTAATTGATTAATCAACTTATCATGGCAGCTCTAGACAGATTATCTTTTTAAAGGTGTTTTCTGGCATAGACACCTTTATTTAGTAGTAGACAAATAGGAAACATGGGAGAGAGAGGGGGGTGTGACATGCAGCAAAGGACCTCTGACCGGGATTCAAACCTGGGTCGGCTGCGTGTATGGCACACACTCTAACCACTCAACCACCTGCACGCCAACAGATTAGTTTTTCACTTGCAAACTTTTACTGCACTTAACAAGCTTAGTTTCACTGTCTCCTCAGTAAATGTACAAATCAATCTTTAACACCAAACCTTCTAGCTGCACTGAGACTGAATCACCAGCATCATTTACTCAATGCTAGCTTTTTGCAGTGGAGCTCCACTTACTGGAGACAAAGAGCACCGATGGCAGCCCACAGATATACACTTCCTTGTTAAAAGCTTATTAAAAGACAGCAAAAGCCACAGAGGAATTCATGATGTGGTAACTCTGTTGCTGCTGGGTTGTTAACCTTACAAACAGGGCTGGTACAAGCCTACTTTTTTAGAGTTTAACATAACTGACTAACCGTATTACTGACCTGAGGACATTAAATAAGGGCGAATGTGAACAGTGACACGTTCACGTGTTCACGTTCAGAACCAGCTTTTGGGGTAACATCCCATTTACCAGATTAGGTAACAGTTTGGATAATTGAAGGCAGGGTTATTAGTTTTGAAACAGGGGGAAACAGATGATAGACTCATCACATCTGATTCAGATATCATATGTTTCGATGGCCAAGTGTCACTAGCAGATTTTAATATCTTGAGGCTAATGTTTTCCAGTTGTGTCGTATAAAGTTCATGATATTTAAAAGTTTTGTCTTTCAAAACAGATTTACTACTTTTTCAGTGCTCGGCAGATGGTAAAAATTAACTGCTCGGGAGCTTTTGGAAAACCCGTCTGTCTGTTTTTAAAAGTGACCTGCTAGATTACATTGAAAACAACAGCAGTGGTCTCCGGTTAGATATGGTATCGCAAGAATTTGGGAAACACGGTAAGTTTGGGGCGAGTCACAGTTATTTTTCTGTGTGGGTGGTTGATGTGGGTGGCGGGGCTGAGTGTGTGTGCATGTCCCAATATGTTTACACTAGAGATAAAAGCCCACATCCCATGAAAAAACATTAGTCATACTCACTTGGACTTAAATTCTCATTTGAAGTTGGAAACAAAGGACTGTATATCAAGTTTTGCCTATCGCCTGGGCAGGGTTACTACTTTACTTGCCTCTTAGGTCACTGTGGTTTTGGCAATGAGCTGTTTTTACTTTTGGGAAAACCAATAAGCAAAGTGAATGCTAAGGCTTCTGTCCAATTTCAAGCCTTAGTCACTCAACAAGAAGCAATTGTGGCATTATGGTTTTGACCTGCCCTCCTCCCTCGTTTCTCCTTGTTTCCCTTTTTAAATTTCTCTCTTTGTATGAGCTGTAAACGTGAGTTGGTCACAAACATTGGTGTGTAAACTGCGTCAAGCGGTGAAAATCTGCCAGTTTCCGAATGTCAAGGGGTGAATGTGAATTATTTTCAGCTGCTCGGCTTGAGTATGACAAAATGACTAATGAATTACGTTCCTTCTGTTGTATAAGTGCATTTATAAACAGGTGCCAGATCTGTTTCCGCTAAACCTCTGGGATGGTAAATGAAGGTGGCCATAGCTGCGAATTAAAGGGGCGTTCTGTGATTTTCTGTTATTTTTATACTGTCATGATGGTGGATGACTTTTTTAAACATGGTCAAAGCTCTAAAACGTGAGGGGAACAAATGTAAAATGCTGCCTGTAAGTCAAAGTCCAGGCCTTCAGTCTGCTCTGAACGCTTTGTTTGTAACGTCAACTCTATTTCCTCCTCGGGACGATGCCAGGAGGTTCACGCATGCCCACAAACAACCGTCCATTCTGTAGCCTTTGTTGCTAAGATTGCCCCACGGTTTATTCGTGTTGTGCACTCATATATTTCAGATCAGGTTCTGGCTCAAACATGTACAGATATATTTGAGAAGATCTATTTTGAGTAAAAAAGGAAAAAAAGAAGTAGAAGAACTACTACTAGTGGTTGTTGATGTTTCCTTCAGAGTTTTAGGACCAGCATCCGGGAGCTAACCAATCAGAACAGAGTGAGACAGGAGCTAAAACAGCTTGTTTTAGACAGAGGCTGAACTGAGGGTCTGCATAAAGAGCCAGTATACGATGGATAAGGAGTTTTATTAAGTGTAAATCATGCAAAGATATTCCAGTAGAGCCCCCGAATAAAAATATATACCTGGAAATGTGCATAATACATTTCACTTATAGAAATATTTGACTATTGACTCTTTACAGGATAGATGTCACAAGAAAACAACAGCATCATTAGTTTGTGCAAAATCTTTACACTAACATGACAAAGCTTTCAGACAGCTATTTGAATTTTGACTCTTATCCCTTTGAAGCAAAAGAGGAAAGGTCATGTTGGTTGGATGGGTCAACAACTCAATGCCAGACTTTGAAACAGGAGCCTACTGTTTGGTCCATATCAAACGGAGAGACTGTGTTTTTTTGTTTTTTTTTAAACCATGATAGTTCCCCAACCTTAACCATGACCAAGAGGTCTGCTAACCGTAAGGAAGTCATTTTTTTGTAACCAGACCACAACGTTTCCCTATCATTAACCAATGAGTTATTTTAACCCAAACCATGACCTTTCTTGGAGTCCATTTTCTACATAACCTAACAAAACCTTAGAAAGATCAGATTGGGAAAGGGTTGTTTGTTTGTTTTTTGTAGCAAGTGATTTGTAACAGTTGTGCAGGGAACATAAGTAAAATGTCATCTTGTTGTTAAGGGTAGTGATTACAACAACAACACAACAAAACATTGTGTCATTTAATTTGGAGGAGTTCTTGACTGTTTAGTAAAGCATCAAACAACTACAGCAAAATATATATTTCCTTGTCTTTCAGTTACGTTGTCTGTCCTTGCCGTTACTTATGGTGTAAGCGTGACATGCTGCAAGTTTCTAAATTGGTCACTTCCTCACGATGAAACACTCGGCCTGCTCTTTGAATTGATTGCATACAGGAATAAACACTTCTGACACGAGTTACACAGGACCGTCTTCTCAAGTTTATATTGACACAGACACACTCTGAAGAATGCTAACTGTTTATCCCAAAGGAGAATAATCACATGCACGGTGTCAGAGACGCACTCTTATCGCCAGTAATAAGACAGTTTTATCATAACAATACATGACCGATAATGTAGTTAGGTGACCAAATCACAGTCAATCAGAGGGAAACCCTGACACTGTAGCTTTGGCTTTTTGCATGACATGTGAATTGAAATGTATCTTCACTGGAAAAACCTGGAGGATATTAATTTTATGACGTAAGCGCCATTTTTACACAGTCACATTGTCAACTTTTTTGTGTATTTTAAGTTGGGCTGCAACTATTGATTAATCTGTTCATTATTTACAGTGCAACATTACAGTATATTAAATAGAAAAAAAGTGGAAAATCTTCCCATTGAAGAAGCCATTGTTGCCAGTTCATTTTCTGTGTGTCATCCAATTACAGTAATAAATAGTTTTGGCATCAATATCATGGAAACTAATCACAAGGGACCAGAAAGCAGCAAAGTGCTCTGTCTTGATCGCTGACATAATGTTGAAGAGGCAAACCCTGACTGTGAAGAGAGAGACTCCCTAACTAAAAAACGAGTGGAAATTTGAATCCGGATGGAAAAATGAGGATTTCGATATTTTTCCTACATCCTGCAGTTATCACAGAACCTTTGTAGCTTTATCTGTAATGTCTCTGTCATATTTCAACAGACTTATCTACATATGAAACAGCCCTTACTTTAACACCAATATGAACCCATTAATAAAACTGTAGGAGTTTAGTGGGGGAACACTGGTGGTAAATGGAAAGAAATTATCAATGGTGTGTGTTGGTGGTTTGCGTGTTTCCTTTCACAGAGCCTGGGGGAGTGGATTCCTCTCTCCTGCCTACCTTGACTTACTCTGGGTTCGGGCCAGTGCTGAAGAGTGCTTTCGTCTTGTTCACACACATCCCTGCTGGAAGGAAGACTACAGTCTGACAGTCTGATTCATACTGCTGCATGTCAGGGCAGGAGGGAGGGAGAGAAGGAGACACGAGCATAGAAATAAAGATAAGATAATAAAACAAGAAAAACAGGTGGTAGAAGGAATACGGACAAAGATGAATACTGGAAGCAGAGCTGGGCAATATAACTAAAATCTCATATCCCGATATTGGTCATTTATATCCTGATAAAAATACCTATCCCGATATAGCACATCTAAATACAGTGAATAAATAGTTGGTCCTTACTGTTGTGTCATGTTGATAGCTTGTAGTGAATGCATGGACACTCAAAGCTGTTTTTGATTAGTTTATGCAAAGTGAGGACCGTACTCGTACATTGTTAAAACAACAATTAAGATATTACAAATGATATATATCTTACACCCCTAATTGGAAGGAAGGGAAGAAGTAGAGGAAGTACACTTTAAATATACAAACGTTGCTATTCATTTAAGAGTTTATAGGACTTAGGATAATGTTTGTGCCAAAACTTGTGCCTCCACAATCAAAATGTAGAAGCGCCTTTGTGATCAACAACAGCATAATTTGTGATTTAAAATAGCTTGAAGTCAAAACCATACGTTTACTCAAGCAGTCCCGTAGTGGGCTTGTGGTGATCCTCTAACAGAAACGTGTGGTTACCTTTTTACACCAATGCACAGCCCTTACAGTAAAATTGTTGCAGTAAAATTTGGTAAGGACCCCTGACCGAAAGTCAAAGCAGAAAACTTGTGGTATTGAACCTTGATATTCATGTAAATGCGTGTGTCGCAAAAAAGTTGTCAAGAAGTAAAAACTACTGAAAATATATGTAATCTTGTTTACTTATACTTTGATCGGATACGAACTGCTGGTGTTCCCTTGAATTTAGACAACTTCTGTTAAATGAAAAACATGTTTTCATAGAAAAAAATATTTACATTTCTTAAAATAAGATCTCAGATAAAAACCACTTTGGTATCAGACTCAAAACTTAAGACATAGGTGCTGGTTTTCAAAATCTTCAATCGCTACCGAGCTCTACTCAGTTGATAAGTTTTGTCAGCCAGGCTCGTGCTGCGGTGTTTGGACCACGAGAGAGAAAGTGAGCAGGTGATAAGGAGGGAGAACAGAGTGCCAACCAGTCGGGGATTCCCGCTGTTGTGTCTGGTGCTGGAGGGGAGGGACCGTCGTGATAATGGGAGTCTGTGTTTAACGAGGGAGGATGACTCATAAATGATAGGCAGATGTACACAGAGAGAAAGAGAGAAAGAAATGAAAACAGTGTTAATTAAGTGCAGTCATTGAAATGTTAGGGGAATAGAATGTGAAAGAGAAGGGTAAAAACCAAAAGCTGAGGGTTTAAATGAAGGAAGAGAGGGAGACAGAATATTTGGCAGGCGGCAGCGTGCTGGATTCTCCAGCTTATCAGGAGGAGACTGCGGTTAGTGTGGTTTGCATGCAAAAAAGAAAAACAAAAAAAACACACACATAAAAAAATCAAACGGGCTAATAGCAGAGATAAAACTGGTTTGTTTTTCGGCGAGGCAGCAGTTCAACTTCAAAAGAAGTGTGTCTGCGTGTGCCTGCATGGCAGACTACATTAAATACACCACACACACACATGTACACACACACACCCACACACATTGCTATTAGTCTGTCATGAAAATACTGTGTATACAGCTATATAATGCTGCACACACACGCACATATACTGTACTGTAAATAAAGTATGCACAACCGTCCTACACATCCTGTCATTTGGCATAACAGAGCTGCAGCAGCAGAAGTTGATACATCCTGTGTGAATATTGCCCAAATCCTGTATTTAAACACACAACTGACACTACATTAGCTATAACTGTGCAATCTAATGCAATCCAAAACAACAAGCTCTACTTTTATGAAGCTTATACATTCACAGTTTGTGATTTTGTAGACCAGCAGATTAAATCAATAATGAATTATTATTAGTTGCAACCACAGTCACGCACTGGGAGGTTTTTACTAGTTTCTCTCTCTCTTTCTCACCTTCATTTTAATTACGTGTCATTGTGGTCCAACGTCTACAGTGTCCTCTTTTTTTTTTTCTTTTCTTTTTTTACACATGCACTGTTACACACACACATACACACACACATTCACACTCACTGAGGCAGCTTTCATGTCAAATTGCACACCTGAGTCATGCGAGACAGCATTGTTCAACAAGGACACGATACAAGACAGGTCATGGAGAGTTTATGTGTGTCGTCTGTCTGTGTGCTGTCGGCCGCTCTAATGATGATAAGTCGCTTCCTTCATTCACGTCCAGTATTCCTGTCGTTGTGTGATTTGCATGATAAAAAAGAGATACTGCAGCGACTTCTGACGGATTAGTGTGCGTGTTTGTGTGTTTTTAACGACATGTGTTATCATGTTTACCTTGACGTAACCAAATAGCTTTGACCCATAAAAAACTGAATAAGATGAAGCACAGTGGCTGCTGCTGGCTAAAACCTGTTTGAATATTTACTACCTTTCAGTGGAACTGTGATGATATGATGATGTTGTGAAAATGTGTTTTTTATTAGGGACACTTTTTACATTTAAATGAAAAACACATTATACTTAAAAACAAATGAGGCTTTAAACAGTCATTCAGTATTATATGTTCACCATACTAATGAATAAAAAGTGCCACATTGAGGCCGCTTCACTAAGAGGAACAGTGAAAGTAATATCATATGAACTGTATATCATCATACATATTTTTGCGTGTGTGTATTCGTGTGTGTGTGTGTGGTTAGTCAGCTCAGAGGAATGCTCTCTCTGCCTGCCGGGTCCTTGAGGAGGGCGTGGGCTGCTGTTTGGTTTGCGGCTTGAACCAGGAGTGGAGGGGGTTAGAGAGACAGCTCTGCCTCGACTTGGCCGTCTCACTATCTGCGGGGGAGTGCGCGTGCACACAAAAACACACACACACAGCAACACACACACACACACATGCTAACTTACGTACACACAGACACGTTCACCAGACAACAAGCCTGCCTTTGTGCTCCACTGGCCACTGCCACCACTGCTGCTAAGGGTGCTGGACTACAGCTGGATCTGTGTGGGAAAACAACTTGACATGAAGGAGCAGGGTTTAAGAAGAAAGAGGAAGAGATTACGTTTAAACCAGGAGTACAATTAAAAGATTTTGAAATACAGAAAGCGAAAAAAAAAAGTTAGCCGAAGTTGTGAAAGATAAGCAGATGAATCAAAGACACTGGTTGGTCAGCTGATGAGTTTTGAAAGATTCATCCTTGAATCTGCTCTAAAGATGAGAGCACACCACTTCAGCTAAAGTAGCAGAATGAAAAATTGAAGTTAAGCTAAAAGGGTCTCGCTCTCACTTTACCACTGGGAACCGCTAATATACTGTAGCAACAAAGGAGCTTGGGCGTGGACTACAGCCTGATCAAATTTGACTTGAAGAATTGCTCATCTGAGAGCAGTTTTATTGCTTGTTTTCATTTGGTGTAGATTTTCACAGTTGTAGCGTTAACCCTGTAAAACAAAAATACTCATGTTTTCTCTCTATGAACTTACTGTGACAAGGTGGTGAACTTCGAGTGAAATTTGACTGACGATTTATTTTGCCTGATCCGCAGGGACCCCCCCCTGGTTTCCTCTCACAGTCCAAATATATGCAGAATATATGAATGAGAAACTCAGATGTGTGAACGTAAGGGGTAAATTTATCTGTAATAGACTTGTTACCCGTCTGACTAGAACCCTGACTTGGCTCTAGCCTCCCACAACAATCAGTTCAATAGGAATGTAGACAATGGATGGATGGATGGATGAATGTAGAGATGTGTGCGGAGATGTGTTTCCATTGTCGAAATGTGTATGAAAATATCTTTTTTTTTAAAAAAGCTCTCGAGCAAATCTCTTTCTATTCTATCAAATCTTTTATCTCACTCAGGTATAGCAGTCAGGCTCCTCAGTTGCAGCCGACCGTTGCTGTCTCTGTTTGAAATGACAAACATCAGCGGCACTAGATCATATCGACTTCACGTTAATTGTGTAACAGCTCAAATAAAAAATAAAAAAGTTTAGCAGCTCTTTGGTTAACGTGATCTTTGCAGCTGGTGTCTATATTTGCGTGTTTTCGTAGTGTCTCGGCGTAGCGATTCTTCTTTGGAAATATGATCACCTGATTAAGTCGTCTCTCAGTTAATCTTTGGTTTGTATCTAATCAACATTTTACTCTCCTCAGTTTAACAGCTCTGATACTTGACCTTCAATATTTGGAGTAAGTGGTGGAGTACAGTAGTTTGTAGCTGTAAATGCGTCAGATACATTTAATTTAAATTTCATATTGTCAGCCAGCAAGACTTCTTTCAGCTCTAGTTATTTTAGCTTTTAGTTACTCACAAATGCAGAAATGTATATAAGATTAGATATTAATTGATTTAACCCTTTCAAGCATAGTGCTCACTGCAGTGGACAGCTATTCAAAATGTATGAAAGGATTTTGATGGCATAGTTACACTTCAGCCACCACAATGGACACTAGTGCGTCATCCCATACATCACCACTAAACCTGCAGTAATGTTTTTGGTTGTAGATCAGTTGATTCATATTATTATATTGTAATAGTATATCATTTGGTGAAAGAAAAAATGATATTTCTTCAAGCCTAAAGAGAAATGAAAAAGATTAGGAGAAAAATCCTGATTGAGGTTATCATAATTCATACATGTAAGGGTTAATTAAATGTGAAAAAGTGTATGCCTCTCCACAGAAGGGGATTTGGTAATGACAGTGTATCTAATTATTTTTGGCTGATTTGTTCACAGTAGTGGACTTTCACAGTATTTTATCATATTATTATTTTTGTTTTATGCTCTTGGATGACGCACAATAAGTATTTTGAGTCTTTTCATTAAACCTCAGTGAAAGCAAACTGTAAAGTAAAAACAAATCTTGGCCTGTATTTGAAATCTATGACCACGAGCTTAGAAACAAATGAATCAACTGTAGAAGAAAAAATCTAGGCTTCAAAATGAACAAATAGTTGGTTACCAAGCATGGAAAAGCCATTTAAAATGACAAATGTAAAGTTAGATTTCAGTAGTCAACGAGGCTCAGTTGATTTTAGGGTACTGAGTCCCAAGTAGTAATTAATCTCGCACAGTAAGTTCATATCAGCTATTTAACAAGGCCGATCAACCCTGAAATGTACTGTGAGGTTTTTTATTTTATAACTGTCACTTCTTGTTGTGGGATGTCTTGAACAGATGGTGGATGGTACGGTGTGGGATTCCTGTTTAAAAGAATGAATAAACCTGGCCACCCTCTGCCCTACTGTAGGAAAAATTAACTGGACTGTGGAGAGAATTTATTGATGTCTTACATCTGGAATATTTTCAGTCATTCATCATTTTCAGAGAGAGAGACAGGCTGCTCAGCTCATTGACTATTAGCAGTAAAACTAATGGTTCCCAGTCCTCCATCGTCTCCCCGGTTTTTGGAGTCCAGACTCTGTTATTTGCAGTCTAGCCTTGCCAGTCGTCTGTCTGCTGGTTTCTTATTTCACATTAGGCCCTCCTTCACTGGTCCCAGCACACTCGGGGCCCTATGATATCACCTGTGGGCCACAGTTAGACTTGCTTTTCTCTCACACTCTATTCTTGGTTTTCTTCCTTTACCCCCTCCCCACTCCCCACCCTCACCCCCCCCCCTTTTCTTTTCTAAGGAAAAGAGAAGTCTGATAGCTTTTCCAGAGAGAGTGGGAGGTGTATATGTGGAATATGTTGCTCTGTGTGAGCTGCACCACTGCTGGAATGTCCTAATTTTTTATCAGGTTTATCAATGCTGGCCCGTGATGATGAAATATATGTGTGAACCAAAGATGCAAAGTAAATTTAAATATTTTTATTTAAATTTTTGTGAAAATTAAGAAGAAAACTTAAAGAATTGAAGAGAAAGAGCTTCTTTATCTGGTGTCATAATTACACAACTGATATGATAATGTAACAGTTGTTCAAGTGGACCAGAATGCATTGCAGCCACATGACACGCTATGTTTTAAAGGTAGAATGTGTAGAATGAGCAGAACAACGCCATCTAATGTTCGAGATCGTAGTCGCAACAACCAAAAAGTAATTCCAGCAGTCGGGTTGCCAGGTCCGGTGCCGGACTTTATTTTAGCCGTAACTCTGTAAATATACCACTTTATCCACATGTCTAACCTTTTTAGGCGAGAAAGTAGCCCTTTAGATCCACAATGTGACGCTAATTTGTCCAAATAACATCTGCTTAAAGTTTTGCTCCTGCGAATTCGGAGCCACTCAAATTAGCCGTAGCGAGTAACGCACTTCCGGTCATTTTCACAAAATAAAACACCCGTTGCCTTTTATTATTAAGAAAACCATAACGATAGAGTTGGTGCTTTTATTTTGAAAACAGGAAGCGAACATACCCTCGCTGTAACTGACTTGAAACCACCGAGGTACATTACATTGTAACGCCAGTGGGAGTAGCAGCCTATGGTAGCAGCAATGTCTCTGCATGTACTGCCTAATCCTAAACACCGATTGGCTGGTGAGTGGTGTCGTCAGAAGCAGGAGAGGCTCACTGTCGTAAACATCTAGTCACGTGTACTCTGAGATGGACGTGCTGGTCAGGAAATGACGTAAACGGACCGTATATGGTTTGTTATTTGTGTTATTACATTACGTGTTGGACTAAATACATGTTGACATATTGAGGAAAGTATTCCGGTTTTATGGAAACGGATTTCATATTTCACAAGAATGGATACTTGGCGAGCTGTACAGAAAGTCCTGTGTCATAAGATGATTGTTGTGGATAAAGAGAAGACTTTGAAGGTATGTAGCATTATAGCTTTTCTCACTTAGCTGAGTGGCTAGCCGAGCTAACCGCTAATACTATTACGGCTGTGAGCAACCATATAAGTCGTGAGTGGTCTTGAATGAATCAGAACAATCTAAGCTTTCCAACAATGTACGGCATGAGTATATATGTTTAAGGGTTGGTGTTTAAAACATTCAGAAGAACGTGTGGCTACCTCCTAAGATCCGTCCCGTCCCGTGAACGGAACAGCGTGCGTTAAGAGGTTAATGATCAAATATCAAAATCCGAATAGCGTCAGAAAGTCAACCCACTCTACACATTTCCATTGCTACCGCTCTGATACTTCATGGTACACAAACAAATAGCATCTCATATGAAAGCTAAGACCCTGGCGAGTTCAACAGTACCACTATTATTGCGCTAAAAACTCAGTGAACCAGCAGCATACAAAGGTAAACAACCACTTATTTACAGCGACTAACAGATATTCTGTCTTACCTTCGAAGTTTTGTGATGAAAAGTTGTACTTGAGAGCAAAAAACGCTGGTTTTAGTAAGTCCAACACGGCCGTGTTTGTTTACAACTCCATTTCACCCAGTGCCAGCCTACAGTAGCTGCACCGGAACAACAAATAACCCTGGCAACCCGCAATTCCGGCCGCTAAATGGCTGGTACAGTGTACACAGAACGTGGCGGAACGTCATTGTCGAACCCGTCAAAAAATTTTAAAAATATTAATTCGGACTAAATTTTTTTTTTTATGGAAAAGCAATACTTTCATTCTGTACCCCTCAAAACGCCCCGTGGCTGTATTATTTTTTTTAAAATATAGCTTTTAATAAATATTCTACATATTCAACCTTTAAGTATGGTTGAAATGCTGACATACTGTATAAAGTAAGATGAGAAAATTCAATCAATCAGTCCAGATTTCACTTCACTGCTGCTGATTTCCCTTTAATGTCTCTGGTTGTTTTGGGTTATATGAGTCGATTGGCTGCTGGAACCATCAAAGGTGTGACGTTTTCAATTAAAGAGGATTTTATTTCATGACAGTGATTTTAAGTACGACCCCTAGATTTAGGTTGTGTGGCTGTTGCTCTTACTTTCTTCACCTACAGGGACACCAACTGATCAAGCAGCACGTTTTTTGTTTGTTTTCGTTGCTCAAAATCTTTGGGAGTTTTCAAAAACCTTTCCTTGAACTGTAAAATATCATTGATTCCTAATTCAAAATGACACAAGTTTAACATAAACCAGATCTCAGTGTTTCCACTTTTTGGATGGGTTAGGGTTAGGCTTTTCTTTTCTTGGCCTTGAGAAGCTGCAGTTTTTCCTCAACTGACACATTGTAGTCTTTACTGTGCATTTACTGTCAGTTGACAACTTCCTTCCTTTCCTCCTCTCCGCTCGCATTCACCCTCACTTTTCTGTTGCTCGCTCAACCACACACTCCCTACACAAACACTACACTCAAGGCCCCTTTCCTTAAAAAAAGCTACAATACCAACAGTTTACAAGGCAACAACACAGCACTACACAGAGGCTCCCAAACACTACTGATTTCGGATTGAATAGATATTTGGCGTTATTTTTGGCATGACTTTTTTTTTTACTGCCTTAGCGACCTGTTTAATTGTAGTACACTGGATCTGGAGGATCAGTTTGCACCGTCTAACCTGACTTTGTGATCGAACTCCCAGTCGAGTCGGATGCTGCCCAGCTTTGCTTATTAATCGGGTTAGAGAGTTAAATTAAGTGTTATTAATGTTAAAACAACATGTAACCAACTGCCTCCAGCCAACTCAAGTAGAAGAGCAGAACTGAAACTCTAACTAAATTTATTTTGTAATTACATTATCTATTGTACGATTTGTAATTCTGCTGTTGCAGATTATGTGAATGGTGACAAAACAATGATTTAAAATATGTTTTAGTACAGTTTTACAGAAACAGCACATTCATTAACATATTACATGGCCCTGTACAGAAAGGATTACAAACTCATCTAGAATCAGATGAAGCAGGTTGAGGTAAAGTGGCTTCACCAACTATGTTTATTTACACCTCATCTTAAAATAATAAATACTTTATCATTGAAAGTTTATAACATACATTGGAAATAAACGCTTGACAAAATGATGAACAAACTATTTTATGATGAAGACATTAAGAAAATGATGGAGAAAAAGGTTGTATCTCACTTAAGTTAAGCATATTTTGTCAAACTCGTGAAATGTATTGAACGTAGATTGGTAAAGTAGCAGTGTGTCAAAGTTCAGCACCAGGTGCGCAGGTGGTCGATTGGTTAGAGCGCCTGCCTCGTACGTAGCCGACCCTGGTTTGAATCCCGGCAGGTGGTCCTTTGCTGCAGGTCACACACCCCCCCCCCCCCCCCTCCCATGTTTCCTGTCTGTCTACTCCTCAGTATGTGTCTATGCTGAAAAGAAATCTTCAAAAAAAAAAAAAAAATTCAGCAGCAAATTTTGTTTTTTTTATTATATTCATCCAGAATGAATGATTTGTGTCTTCACATGTTGTTGCTGGAAGGCAGCAGCTCTCTGCCCTCTAAATGGCATTAGCCTGCAGCTCTGGAGGTCATGGCTCGACTGACTGGTCACAGACTTTATGAAAGGCACAAAGATCATTTCAACCCCCCCGTTCACCACTTCCACTACAACCACTCCTCTTTCAGTAATGGGATGGAGGCCCAGTGGTCGGGACAGTGGGACAGACGGAGGAGAGAGAAGGGGGGGTTTTCAGGGGGCCCTACCACAGACACTCTGAGCTGCCCTGAGCTGTTGAGACAGTCTGTTAGCCCTATTGTCCAGCAGCACCCTCCTTTCTTTATCCATCACCCACTTCATCATCCCCCCCTCCGTGCTCTTAGAGAACAGATTGTTGCCGCAGGTTGTGATGTTTACATGCACTTATCTGCTGCAGGCATGTAAAAAAAATGTTAAAAATGCCCCCCCTCCCTCAAAATTTTTCTTTTGGACATCACTGTTCAACTTTAAAAAATGTCTATATATACTTAAGCTTAAAGAAAAACACCAGAAAACAACAAAAAACCAGAATGTAAAACTGGTTGAGCTTCTCACAGCGACCTCTGGCATCTTTTTAGTGAGCTTAGACTTTCATTTGAGTTTGAGGCTTGGCAACGAGTTGTAAAAAGCCCATGTCCAAAGGTCTGAGCCCACAGGGAGAAAAATGTGTGTCTGTGTGTGTGTGTGAGTTCAGAACTGCCCAGACCATCGCCAGCGTGAACACACACTGTGTATATGTTTGTGTCTCTGAAAGTAACTGGGCATGCCTCAGTGTTTGTTTTGCCCCTCCTTCCTCCTCCTCCTCCCCATCTCTGTGAAGCTCAATCTGCTCTGTCTGAGTCGGTTTTATGCCTAACACACACACACACACACACACACACACACACACACACACACACACACACAAACACACACACACACTCACACTTATCTATCCACTCTCAGATAACCTCCTTAATTTTTTGCATTTGGACTACCCCTTTGCGCTGATTATTACTAAATGTGTGACGTGGTTGTTTTGGTGTGTGTGTGTGTGTGTGTGTGTGTGTTTGTGTGAACAGCTTGCGCTCCCGTCCATTCACACACACACACAGGCATGCTGGTTGGGCTTAAAGGTCAGGTTCAGCCTCGGCTTCGGGTCATGAAACACAATGATGTTGACACAGTTTCTCCCCCTGTGGAAAAAAAAAATCTATACCAATTTGTTCCTTTCATTTTTTTTGGACATCAGTTTCACTCGATCTCTTTGACAGGAGAACGTCAGCTCTTTGCCTCTCATTCTCAATCAGAGAGAGAATAAAGGAGCCCTCGAGATAAACCGGCATTCTGCTCCATTGAGTTTTAACTAGCCTTGCATGTTCTCTCGACAGATGGAAATAAAAATCAATGCAGGTCAGGAAAGTGAAGAAAGGTTTGGATATTTCAATGCAGAGTTTGGTGTATTAATACATTTCTTGCACAATCCTGCTGGCATTGTGTCAACCATGTCATCGCCATGAGTTTCAGAAATCTTTCATGTTTTCTGACATTTTATAGACCGAATGATTTATTGACTGGTTCGTTTAGGAACATAATCTGAACATAAACTGATAGCCTAACTAGAGGAATCATTATTTACAGACCTCATACTCCTTTTTTGATCATAATTGTCATGTTCAGAGACCCAAAGCACATCTTTTGATTGATCATGCGGCTCCTATCTCTGAGTTTTTGGACAGTTGGTCAGACAAATAAAGACATTTGTCATGTCACCCTGGATTTTAAGTGAACTCTGATCAAACTGACAATTTACTGACATTCTACAGGCATATCAAATAATCAGCTGCAGCCCTGATCCCACATACTACGCTACTACTACTGGATACATTTAAAGTATTATATTTATTTATCTAATGAAACATACTGAAACCAGCCCCCTCCTTAAATCAGCCTTCAGTTAATTTTTATGGATTTGAGGCAGAACAGTATGCCCTTTTTACAACTAAATTAGTCAGTAAGCATAAACAAAATAAAGGTATTCCTGCGTCACCAGTATCTATATTTGTCAGCGTGAGTTGGGACTTTAAGCCAGTGGTGAGTTGTATAGGCCAGTCTCTGTTGCTATAGGGAGGAGCTGAAGATTGAAAACTGCTGGCCTGGATTCTTGGAAGCCGTCAGATCCCACCCATGTCCTTCAAATCTTCAGTCTGGGGCTAACACACACAAACACAGGAGCACAGCAGGGAATTTGGGGTCATAGCCGCCCCCCCTCCCACCTCCCCTTCGCTACATAGCTGAAGCGCTCTGTGCTCCAAATCATTTTAAAGTGTTTTGCAGGGTTTGAGGTTGCCTGTTTAGACAGCGCTACTGGCTCGTCTTTTAAACAACAGGCTGAGGCTTGACAGCAGAGCAGGAGTGGTTTTTACTGTCCCGGAGGTGTTTCTCATCAAAGTCTCATTGAACGTGCCGTCATAAATCTCTTCAATAAAGTGAGTCATTCAGATGGAGAAGGGTATAGTGCGTGTCTGGACCTGTCATCTACACAGTGTTTTGTCTGTTGCTGTTTGTTTTGCATTCTTGTTTTCTGAAGAAATGAAATCAAACTGCAATATAAGAGAGTAAACTTGCATTGGCCTGTGAACACTGAGCATATTGCACCATTTATCCTGTATCTGTGGAGATAACCTGAGTTTCCGATCATTGGTAGCACATATTGCACGTATCAAGCATGCGTGAGAGTGCACGGGCCACGTGATGCACATTCCTGCTGCCGATATCACTTCATCCCACTGATCAACAGTTGCAGAAACGTGCTTAGAGAGGCAAGTAAACATGATATAAACAATTCACAATTAAAATAGTTTTGTTGGTCATCTTCTCTAAATGTTTTAAGAAAGGAAACACACTCAACATGTTTGCTAGACCTCAAGGATACACACTGTGTGTTTTGGTAAGAAACGCTAAATGTAAACACAACTTTTTGTTTATTTTCCAGAAAACATTACAGGTGACCTTTAAGTCCAAGTGCAAACTACAAAAAAAACTCACCAAACACACTCAGCATCACAAGTCATACATAAAATGAGCTCACACCAAAGATTGAGTTCATTTATTTTTTAGGACACACGTGAATAAACATTGCTGTAAATGTGGCAAATTTAGCCGCTAACTGATTTTCAACATCAGTCCTTCGGCAGGATGTTGGAAACCAAAGACAACAAACGACATAAAAACAACAGCAACAAAATAAGCATCATCAAGACAGTGCACCAGCCATGCAGAGCAATAGGAAACGGCAACATAATGGTACAATAATAGAGCAACAATATCCACTATTTGGTACATATAGCCATGCAAGCAAGACAAGGCAACAAAACACAGCTGGCACAATAATGATCATTGATGTATGCAGACATGCAGTGCAACAATAAGCAATAGGACATCAATTAAATATGATCATCACAATATTAATGTTGATTAAAATGTTGAACTATGCAGAACAGTCTAGAAGAAAGGTAACATCGTAAAACACCTAACATATAGGCCGTTCAAAATGATAAGACACAACTATAGAAGATCGTACCATATTGTTAAGATAAGGTAAGAGATAAGGTATTCCTTTATTAGTCCCACAATGGGAAATTTACATAATGGCAGCAGCAAAGTGGACAGTAAAAATAGATTATAGTGTCAATAAAAATAAAGAACAATAAATAATAAGTAAATACAAGGGCAATGAAAACAATAGCAGTAAAAATATAGTAAAATAATAGTAACATTATGTACAAAAGTAATATTGGTCTTATACAGTATGGTGATAATATACTATTTAAAAAAAACAACATATATTGCACAATTGAACTGAAAGTAGTAGCACACCTAGAATACTGATATTGCACAATAATGAACATTAAAAAGTGCAGTATAGAAATGCCATAAAAAACCCCACAGAGCTGACTGTATGGCAACAAGCACAGGAAACAGGACAAGTTAGCAGTAGTTAGCCAGTAATAACAATTACAACATACAAAAATACATTTTTAGGAATTCCTATAACAGAAATAAATGTGAAGTCTGAGGCTCAGCTGGAAGGTTGGAAATTTATGAGCCATTGTTTTTGTCTGCGTTACCTTGAACATCAGTCATACTGGTCAAGTGGGGAATATACTGTGGCTTGGCTTTAGTCGCACTTTGAGTTTTCATGATTACCGTCTGCCTGAGGATTGGTCGTGTTGGTCACCGCGACCCAGAAAAAAAGCGTTGGTAGTATTATTAGTGCGACTCAAACCATAACTTCACCACTACCCTTCTCTTCATAAATACTGACTGGAAGGGGCTTTACCAAGAAAAGGGCACTAACTGGGACGCCAAATAGCCAGTAATGTCACTGTAGTTTGTGTATGTCTGTCAGCCCACGCAGAGTCTAGCCCCACCAAACACCCACTCTGCAGGGACATTACAAACATACCACTGACATCAGATCAGTGCCGTCTGACCATTTAATACATCCACAGACACTCACAAGACTTGTTTGTTGGTTGTTTTTTTTATTTTCTCAGCTTCTTAAGAGTGAATGAAAACTTTATACTAAAGCTGTAATAGCTCTAAACAAAATATTCCCTCTAAAACTTATAATGTGCCGTTTTTGAAGATATTTTTGATTGCACATTGAGCGTGAGTGTCTACATGTGATCACTGTTCCTCTTTGCAGATGCACTTTTCATGTGTTTCCCTCGTGTGATCATGAGTTTTGGACATTTATCACGGTTCTTTTTTTTTAGCTGCTTTTGAAACTGATGTAGTAATTTCAAAACTAATAACTGTTATGTTCTGCTTTTTTGAACCTTATTTTGGTAATCT
The DNA here is from genome assembly GCF_027409825.1 of Scomber japonicus. Lineage (NCBI taxonomy): Eukaryota > Metazoa > Chordata > Actinopteri > Scombriformes > Scombridae > Scomber > Scomber japonicus. The sequence continues at coordinate 29,948,485 of NC_070578.1, forward strand.
CTTGTATGTAAAGGTTTCAAATTGTGCTATTAGGTTTAATATTTAGTGACGAAAGCAGCTTAGACTCAATGAGGCCTGAATTGCTTGTGCGTCAGTCAAGGTATGAAATATACGCCAATCACATGAAAACTGCAACATCAAAGAGGAACTGTGACTCAAGTAGACCCTCGCAAAGGCAACCGAAAAGACACGTAACAGAATTAAAACTGGTGTGACCACAAAAACTGAAGATTGAAAGCTTTTACTACACAGTTTTATACGTCATTTCTATCTTGTTTGTCCACTTTGGAGAATAAGATCAACCCTGTTTGTCCTCAGGTGCTCTTTGATCAGACATCTTGAGCAATCACCTGCCATATTACAACAAGGACACCATTTATTTTTATATTCTTAGTCATGATATAATAGGTTATAATTATTGCCATGTGTGCTCACTTCCCCTTTTGATGTGTCAGCAGTGATAACCAGTGTGAGTGTGTTGTTGCTCACTCTGCCTGAATGTGTTACATTCACTGTCACTGAGGACAAGGCTTAATACAGATGATACTCTAACACTCTATCACTTAAAAAAACAAACAGATTACAAGATGCCATTTCTGCTTAAAAACCGAAACTATATGTGACGTAATACTACTATAAATTTACCAGTTTTGGGTTTCTGGTTAACAACAGCTCCGATATCAACTTTCAGTTCTCTGTTATTGACTACTGAACCAATAAGGTGTAAAGAGGTGAGAAATTGCTGCTTTTTTTTACAAACTGTGGTCATCTTTATTATTAATAATAATGATAATAATAATAATTGTATTAATATAACAGTCTTTTTGTTAAGTGATTAACATTGCACCTTTATGCATTTTAGAATTAAAGTGAATACAGTGATGCCTACAGGAATGAGGTAAAGGAACAGAAAAGCAGATCAACAGGGAAATCAAAACCAGGAGTGTGTAAAGATAAAAGACAACATCACATAAAAGCACATCTATAAAAAAGTACATTTTTAGAAGAGATTTAGATCCTCTGGCGAGCTGTTTTGGCAGCTTAATTTTAGCTTTTCAGCCTTTGGACGCCTGTAAAGGGGAATCTTATCATACGAGGCTTGAAGGCAGATTACTTTGATGCAGATTCATGAATAAGTGTGAGTTGTGTTGGCATCGACCCCGAAGTGACACAATCTCGCCAGGTCTCACTTGCAGGTTTTTAAAGATGTGTTTTTTAGATCATGAACATGAACCGGCTTTCATCCAGTGATAGCATGCGTCTTGAACTGTTCGCTTCTGTACGCTTGCCTGCACATAAAGTACTCAGACACCGTTCCACAATTTCTAGACACCCCCCCCCCCCCCCCACCCACCCACACACACACTCTCACCCCGGCCCCTTTTAAAGTACAGAAGCAGTGAATGAAAGCTTTTGCCATGAAAAATTAAAACACCATCCTTCACTTGTAGGCTGTACAATGGTTGACCCAGATGGGGCACCCCTGAGCTTTCAGGCATCGGACAGTACACAGCCTTGTTTTTATTAGGGGGGCTGACATTTGTCCTTCTGAAGGGCTTTAACTTAAGCCTTTGACCCTTACTCTGTATTTGTGTGTGAGAGTGAGTGGGTTAGACAGAAAGAGAGATAGAGTGGGCATATGTGGTCGTTGCCTCTTGCATAAGATGATGAGCGTGTTTTTTTTACCCATTTTTCATGGGTCATTGTGCACAGAGATTATAGCTACCACCCCATTATGTCAATCTGCAACATCAAACTAGCACTCATTAGTATCTGGCAGCCTACATCATCATCCTGCCAGCAGTATTGTATACCAGATGAGTGCAGATGTTATAAAACACAATGAAATTCCTGTTTCCATACTGTAATCTCATTGCTGCCGGTTTATTATTAGACATCACCTCATAACCAGCGCGCGCACACAGCTGGGACCCTGCACAGGAGCGTCCACTTAACAATAATACACACAACACAATCTCAAGTGTTTGATATGTTTTGGAGGACAGAATATAAAGACACCAGTTGAAAAAATCTTAAAAATAAAATGAATTTAATTTCTCTAAAATGAAATGCTCAAAAAACAGTGCATTCACCACAAAAGTTCACAGTTTACTGACAGTTCTCTGATTTCTTCCCATCTTCAGGTCTCTGGATGGCCGCCTGCAGGTTTCCCACAGAAAAGGTCTGCCCCACGTTATTTACTGTCGTCTATGGCGCTGGCCAGACCTGCAGTCCCACCATGAGCTGCGGGCGGTGGAGTTGTGTGAGTACGCCTTCCACACGAAGAAGGACGAGGTGTGCGTCAACCCCTACCACTACCAGAGGGTAGAGACGCCAGGTACGACAGGGAGTGGGCTTATCGTCTCTCTAGACAGTTTTTATGGTTCTTACTTTTTTTCTTTTTTTTTTTTTTAAACAACTTTTTCCAAGAATTTAAAGGATAAAATTTTATTGTTTATACAGATCTTGCACGGCTCCCTTTTAGGGCCCCAAACTATGAAATGAGCTGCCACTATTTCAAAACAGTCTTTATAGACTTGTTTTTATCTAGAAACGTTCATCCACTATTTGCTTTCTCTGCTGTTATTTAATTGTTTCACGTTTTATTTTTATTTATTTCAAAGCATAATTTTTACTAACTACTGCGGTGTGTGTGTGTGTCCATCATACAGTACTCCCTCCAGTGCTGGTGCCCAGACACACAGAAATCCCCAGTGAGTTCCCGCCTCTGGATGACTACAGCCACTCAATCCCAGAAAACACCAACTTCCCCGCTGGCATTGAGCCCCAGAGCAACTACATACCAGGTACCAGCATGCTTTCTAATACCACTCACACTCAGTCTCTACAACAAGGACCCACCTGCACCTGCAACACAGGCCTGATGTTAAAGGATTCTTTTATAGTCTGATTATCCTCATTACCTGCATTTGTCATGCTGTTAACATCATACCTGTCATGGGGAAGGTTATGATCCACATTGTTGTCTGCTGTGGTTAGTCAGTTAATCACTCATCTTTAGCTCCTGGACACAAGACAACGCCTTTACACTTCCCCTCTCTGAGAGCTTAGAAGAGGTATGAAAGTGCTTAAATGGTCTTTGGTAAAAGAAAAGAAAAATCTCATGTGGACCAGTAGTGGTTGAAAATGCTGGGAACCTTAATGTGGGTTTAGCCACATAAGAGCTACAATGAGCAACACTGCCCCTGTGTTCATGAGCCTCTGTTTTGTAGCGTTAATTTTAAATTTGTAGAGAGAGAGCTACTACGAGAATAATTAACATTTTAAAAAATTCAAAAGACTTAAGATATTCCTTCCTTCCTTTTCATAACTGATGTTTCACTTTTTTGTTGATGATTTGTGTTTGTGACTATCTTGCATGTTGGATATGTAATTTCCTGTTTTCGGAAGGGCTTTATGAATAAGTCTTTACTGTTTTTATAACATTGATTTCAACTACAGATATCTATCTCAGGAAACATTGCTATAAATATGATTTTGTTGGTCTGTGTGTCTCAGAAACGCCACCACCAGGCTACCTCAGTGAGGATGGAGAGACCAGCGATCACCAGATGACCCATAGCATGGACACAGGCTCCCCAAACCTGTCACCGAACCCTGTTTCACCCACACACAGCAACTTAGGTAAAGACTGTGTGTCTGTGCATGTGTGCTTAAGTGTGTGTTTGTGTACTTTTCTGTCTGACTGCCTTTGCTTGTAGACAAATGTTTCCATAGTGCATTTCCCCAGTGGGAATTCTCTGTTTGATTTAACTCCATTTTTGTAAGAGGAAACCAGGTGATGAAAGAAGCCTTTGTCTTTCCTTCGTCGTGTGAGCTGTTAAACAGGCCAAGACACCATTCAGCCCACACTAACATCAATGACAATATCCTATGTTTATTCTATCAGGACGGAAAAACGCCAGGGGTCTTGGCCGGCAAGCTACTGGTGAAATAACAAAATCACAGCAGTTTAATTTGGCAATGCCGTCCAGCTCCGTTCTGTACTTCAAAGCCAAGGACAAAATATTGAAGTTGTTAGAGAGTCGCCATGTTGGAGGGGAAAAAGAGCAAATTACCAGAACCAGATGAAGTTACTGAAAACTATCATGGATAAGCCTGTAATTTGACCATTTTGGCTCCAGTGTTCCACCAGTGAGGGTTGAGTTTCCACATTTTGTCTCGTTAAAGCTTCTGGGAAACAGCGTATGGGTTTGACATTTTGTGACGCAAGCTCATCTAATGTTTTCTTTGGTTTGGTAGTGTTTTCTTCCTCCCTATGTCCGACTGTACACCTTCTCTCCCCACATCCATCCATTAGCCCTCTTCCACACCACTGATGGCCTTCATTCCCGTTTTCTGTCATCTTTATTCTATCTTGCCTCTATTTCTCTGCTTTGTATTCTGCTAATCTTGACTCCTGTTACTTGTTCATTTCCTCCCTCTAGACCTTTAACTCCTGCCTCATTTCAATACATTTTTATTGATCTGTACAGTTTAGTCTACCCTGTTAGCTCTCCAGTCTCCATCTAATTTCCATTTTGATTTGATGCAAGCAAACTCTTGTCTTTCTCCGTCTCTGTATCAGACCTTCAACCAGTGACATACTGTGAGCCGGCTTTTTGGTGCTCTATTTCCTACTACGAGTTGAACCAGCGGGTAGGAGAGACCTTCCACGCCTCACAGCCCTCGCTGACGGTGGACGGCTTCACAGATCCCTCCAACTCAGAGCGTTTCTGCCTGGGCTTGTTGTCCAACGTCAACCGCAATGCAGCTGTGGAGTTAACACGCAGACACATCGGTAGGGGTTGCCTCAGTCGAGATAATGATTCTTTCGTAATCTCACAATTCATCTTCACCTACTCACAATCACACTTGCATTTCACTTACCACTCCTAAAACAACATCACTCTACATTTGCAATTACCGCTCACTTCTTCAATGCAGTGTGAGTTTTATCTGAGGAGTTTGTTGTTCTGTCCTTGCTTTCTTCAAGGCCGCGGTGTGCGACTGTACTACATCGGAGGAGAAGTGTTCGCCGAGTGTCTCAGTGACAGCGCTATCTTTGTCCAGAGCCCCAATTGTAACCAGCGCTACGGCTGGCACCCCGCCACCGTCTGCAAGATCCCTCCAGGTGTGTGTCCAGCAGACAGAGAGAGAAAGTTTGGGGACAGATATACAGAAATGTGGAGAGAGAGAATTGAATGAAGAGAGAAAAAGGGGGGAGAAATACAGTTGGGAGCAAGGGAGGTTGGTAAAAAGAAAATTTGAACGGAAAAACTGGAAATAGTGAGTAATGTGAGCAGCTGTGGCTCAGGAGGTCCAGCCAATTGCCAAGAAATCACAGAGTTGGCGGTTCGATCACAGCCCCTCCTGTCCACATGTCAAAAGGTTTTGAGCAAGACACAACATGTGTGCAGAGATTAAATGCAGTCCATTTACCAAAAAGACTGAGGTAAACATGAACAAAAACAAACTGACTTTTCCCACGTGTTTATAAGAAAAGTATGAAGGTGTGTTATCGCTTACATTTACAGGTGAGTGTATTCTCTGAGAAAGTGGGGTAGTTGATGTCGCTGACAAACACAAATTCCCTAGTCTGAGTGCTTCTGTGTCTGTGGTAAAACTGAATTAAGATTGGAAAGCTAGTCACTTAAAGTTAGCCAATTAAAGTAAAAAAAGTAAAAGTTAAAAAAAAGTAAAGTTAATTATTTTAAATTGATGATTCAGAAAAGATTTACTGCGGCTGTATTTTTGCAGCTGTGAACAGCGCAGGCCACATCTCCCCATACAGCTGTTGGGGAGATTTGACTGTTTTCACAGTGTGGCCCCGTGAAACCAAGTCAAGTGTGACCTGACTTTTGGTTCTGTCTTGGTTGTCTAATGTTATGTTGCTCATTTCTTCCCCCCAGGCTGCAACCTAAAGATCTTCAACAACCAGGAGTTTGCTGCCCTTCTGGCCCAGTCAGTCAACCAAGGGTTTGAAGCTGTGTACCAACTCACCAGGATGTGCACCATCCGCATGAGCTTCGTCAAGGGCTGGGGAGCCGAGTACAGGTAACCTGCTGTCATCAATTAGCAGCTCATTTAGTTTCTAAACCGTAAACTCAACCACAACACAGCTAAACTGTTTAACTGGTGACAAATCTTGCAACCAACTTGTCAGCAACATTATCAGCTCTGTTGTGCCAAGATCGGGTCTTTAGTAAACGTCCTATGTAAACGCAGACAATGCAAACAAACAGAGTGTGAATCACGTCCCGCAATTCAGCCGCCCCTGCTTCCAGGCATCTGCTCACACTCTGGTGAATCCGGTGTATGACATAGCCAAACCCTCATCAATAGAAACAGGCCCCAGTTGGCACGCCAGACTATTTTTAAACAAACACACATGTGCTGTGTCAAAAAGAGATGTCAGACTTTCCCTCTTCCATTCCCTCCCTGTTTTCCACACAGTCTGACTCACTGATAGTAAGAAAGGAGGAGACGGAATAAGAAAGGGCAGTCAGTGATTGGCTAAAAGTTGGCTTTACACAGGAGGTTTCCACAAGGGAGAAACCTTTGTGCTGCGAGCAGCTGCTCACCAGTCCTGTTCAGACCGAACACTGACATGTGGAGACACTTAAAAACAGGATTCAGGTTACTGGACCAGCCGTGCCCTCCTTCTTCTCCACCCATACCTCACTCTCTCTTTCTTTTCCCAAGCTGACTTTTGGGTGGGTGTTGTTTTAAAATCTTTTGTCCCATGAGCTCCTCTTTTTAAACTTACTGAAAAATCAAAATGCACATAAACAAATGTAAAGGTGAATGAATGATCTTGAAAAACATAAAATATAATTGTTGCACCTCAGATAAAGTCAGATAGAGGTTTACTATCATTGTAATCCAGAAGCAAAATCATGTAACTGTCTCAGTTCGTCTGGTTTGCCAAATCATAAATCAGACCTGATAACAATGTTAGATAACACACAGGCTGCATTCTGCCTGCTGTTGTTGCTGGCATCGATGGAGGGTTTATGGTATTAGTTCTTGCTTTTTTTTCTACTTAAAGTATCTCATTCAAGCTGCTGCAGTACGAGCTTTGGTTCATCTGCTGTGTCCAGTCCACACAACTCTCTGGCTGACTACATTATTGCTGAATGTGATTGGTTAAGAAAACAGTTAAACACTGAGGACAGTCGACCAGCGGCTGAACAAAGAGGGAAAAAATGACAGTTGGTTATCATTTGGTGAGGCACACCGAAAATACAGACTTTTTTGGAAATCTGACCCTTCCCTTGAGAGCATAAAGGCTGCATTTTGGATTACAGTCTGTGCTGTTTTCTGCAGCTGATGTCGGTCTTTCATTGGGCACTTCCTTCAGGCACAAGAGCTGTCACTTAACTCCACCCACCCCCGAACATATCTTGTGAAACACTTTCGCCTCTCCTCTCTGTGGGAAAAGCAATGCAGGTTTTCATATAAAAGCTGCAGGGAATCAAGGAAGAGCCAAAGGATATGGAGATCACAATGTCTGGAGAAAGAATGTATACTTATCTTCTCAGGTTTTTCTTTTTCAACGGCTGAGAAAAAGTGAATAGATTATTCTTTTAAAACATATTTGTTGAAGAACCTATCGGAAGAGTAACTTTGTACAACCTAAGCTTTTTAAAGGTTTATGGAGTGAACACAGTTTTATGAAACACAACGTCCCAGTTTCATTTGCAGTATAGGAAAGTGAAAGAATCACATTGCTTGTCTTTTAGTATTGAGGTTTATTTGAGATGAAACATTAGCATTAAAACTCACATAAACCTGCACTCCTCTAGTTTGGTAGTTTGAGGCCAGATGTCTTGCCTGTGCCTTACAGGAGACCTGAAGTAAAAGTAGAGCAGTTTGACTGCGATGAAACTAAACTTTGTACGTTTATTCACACAAATCCTGCTCCTAACTACCCTGTCTGAGTTGTTCACATCTGTTTCTGCTCTCTTCGTGTCTCTCCCAGGCGACAGACAGTGACCAGCACCCCCTGCTGGATAGAGCTGCACCTGAACGGCCCCCTGCAGTGGCTCGACAAGGTGCTCACACAAATGGGCTCCCCCAGCATCCGCTGCTCCAGCGTCTCCTAGGGAAACCCTTCATCCACCCACATCCTGTACACCACATCTTCTGTCAGTGACTAAAAACACAGACTGCACACAGACAACAACGGTTACACAAGTACAGAAAGATGATGAGCCCCCCCTCTTTCAGCCAATCATTAAACTATTACTTTGTCCTTCCTCCCCACCAGCTTTCAGTAGCACTTTTTATATACATGTTGTTTGTGGCAAAAGGGGACAAGTGCATTAATGCAGTACCATGTTAGTATGATCTCCACTTATCTTTGATATGTCTGGCAACCACAGTAAGTGCCAGAACGGCTGTAGCAATGGGAGGAGGGTTTTTTCAATTAAGAGATTGTTATTTTCTTCATTATTTTGTTAAAAAGAAAACTCATGTTTCATCATTTTCATGTTTTTTGTACACGTTCAAGTGAGCAATGAAATTTTTAAAAAATGAATTTAATTTTTTAAGCATTAATAACAATTTTGTAAAGCATGTGTAAGATCATGTTAAATACATTTCACTTGACTTTGTTTCTGTATTTGGGCATTTGATAGTTTATGAAGACATTTACAAATGTGACCCAATGAAATGGATTGAAAATGCATAATTTCATGAAAAATGTTCAACCAGCCTTTTTAAACACTGTGTGAAGGAATATACTGTAAACCTAGTTAATAATACTGGTTTAGGGTTTTATACTGTCATCTTAAACCACCTTTGTTACAACATGGTGTTTTACTGCATGTTTTCTTTTAGAGGGAAACTAATTATAAAGAAAGGAGTCAGTTAGTCTTCAAATTAAACTTTCTCCCCATCTGAGAGCTGTAAACTGAGTTAACAGCAGCTGAGTCTCTTTCAGTTATCGTATGTTTTACAGCTTGTCAGCTCTTTGTATAATTACTAAAATGATCGGTGGTCATTCCCCCTTTTTAAATGTGCTCCGTCTTGTTGTAATCAGTCCAGATGTCCGGCCTGTCTGACACTGTTTAGACAGTAGATTCAACTCACTGACGAGCCATCTGATGCGTCAGAGTAGAGCAGAAAAGAGTTACAAATATTAAAAGTCATATATTAGTACTTAAAGACAGCGGCATACATCAAATGCACTTTTGTTAAGTAATATTCTAGTGATGTTGAGAAAGTAAATTCAACCACAGTTAGTCTGCTACTCAGAATGAAATTTTCTCCTGCACATGTACAGGAAAGCTTTGCAAATTTGCAAAATACTTTTGTCAACATTGTATTGTGTAACAGGTAGCATATACACATCTCACGCTATTCTGCACATTTCCACAAAATAACAAACTGAGGACACAACGTACAGAAGTTAGTATACTTGTGTCTAATATGAGCACTCTGCCGAAGGCTTTGAAGTGGAAAGAGAGCAGGAAGATATCCGTGCTATTTTAATTTTCTCTCTCAGCAGCCCATAACATTGGTCTTTTTTCAGCCATAAGTGATATCGACTTTTTTGCACACTCAGGACTGTAAAAAAAAACACACAACTGAATTATGTACATAATCCAGTGAAAAGGACAGATGCATGACTCTTGAGACTTTAAAGTGTATTTTGCTACCAATTATTTTTGTAGGAAAATAAGGTGATAATGTTTTTTGATTTTTTTTTTTTTTTGTCGCTCCAAGTGTTTTTGCATGACAAGACAGAAATACTGCTGGCAGGTTTGTGGATTAACAACCTTGTATTTTTCTACCTGTGAAGACGAGGCAGTTTCAGTACAAAGCACAGCTTCTTACAAAGGGAAATGTTTAGATAGATAGAGGCCTGTAGCTCCTCAGAATCTCATGTCCCTATGTTTTTAGGTTAATGTACATGTAGTTTATACATGTGTTATTATGTGACCGTTAACCTTTATAATGTTGATGGTTTTGCCAGCAGGAGAAGTAAAAAAAATAAGGTGTGTTTAAATAGGGGAAGAGCTATTGCAGGAATAGAGAAGCAGAGTCTTAGCTTTGGTCCCGTTTCCTTTCAGTCACCTGCTGTGGTGGAGGTGGTTCGATTTCCTTCTGGCTCAAAAACACTAGATAATGACACAGTGGGTGAACATGAACAACATTTGAATCCTTTCACAGTACTTATTTACATTAACCCAGTGTTTGATGTTAATGCCAGTCCAGTGGTGCTAATATTTAACATTGTTGGGACTCATGAGAACTGCAAAGCCATGTAAATTTCACTCTTAAAGCTGACAGGTTTTGATGATTCAAATGATGACGACTTTTAAACCGTCAAACTATGATGGATTGTTTCAGAGACAGTAGCATCTATCAATCTGAGACAACACAGCTCTGTGTAGAGCTTCTAGTGTTACCCAATAGGGATTTTTTTGCAAGCAAATTTGTCATTTTTATACACTCTTCAAGTAATAGTGCTTGTGTGTATTTTTTTTTCTCCCCCCTTGTTTAAATTGTTCACTGTAATCGTTATTAGTTGTGATTTATGCTTTTGTGCTCCAAATTGGTCTCTTTAGATGTCATGTATAAAATTATATCCTTTATTTTTCTTTGCCTATAAAAAGTTGATGTGATGCTTTTTATTTTTGTTTATTATTGTTGGTGTATGAATAAAATAATAATAATAAAAAAAGTGATACTGGGCCCTCCATGCCAAGTAAGAGGGAAACTGATGCTGGGTATAATGATACATTTCAAACCACATTTTATTTCAGTTACTGCTCTGTTGTACATCAAAGTTATGGAATAACAACATTAGAAATCACAATTACAAAGTACTAACTTAATTTTATAGCTTGCCAAGTTTTGGTTGCATGAAATATTCTTAGATGCTCTTCTTACATGCTCTGTCTGGAGACTTCTCAGGTTTTAGTCCTCTATTTCCGTCTGTTGTTTGGGGATTTCCTAGTCTGTGGCTGTCCTTTAGAAGCAGACAGAAACAGTAATTACAGGCCCAAAGCAGACACTGTTGTTTCTCCACTTATTGCTTCGTTACAAGCTAATGCAGACCATAACCATCTCTGCTGTCACAGAGGCACAGCAGGGGTTTGAATATGAAGGCAGGCTTTGTTCTGATGCCCTTAAGGTAAAAGAGGGAGGTTCAACTTGCCAGGCACTTCAGAAACCACTTCACTGTGGTGACAAATAGTTCGGGTGCATGAGAAAATCAATTGTTGAAGCGAGGGGTTAGGCAGAACCTGAGCCAAGTGGAGTTTTTCTGCTAGTTCACTCTTTAATATGTGTGAAATCTGAATGCATTAAAAAAGCAGTTAATGGACTAGGAAGAGTCTTCAGTTGCTGGACTCTTGAGTGCCTCCATTGTGTGATGACATCAAAAGCCGAAGCAGCAACTTTACATTAAATCTCCACCACAGTCGCCTTTTGTCGGAGTCGAGTTCTGTCTGACTCTTTCCAGACAATACAAGCATTTAGTAATTAACTCTGGTTTCCTGGAGAGACAAAGATGGGGCAAATATGAATCATTGATTGAGGCTGTTGAATGTCAGGATGTGCACACGTGCTTGAAGGATGTACATGTGTAAAAATAGATAGGAGGCGGACTCATACTGTAATCACCTGAGGATATATGACATTTCAGAAAAAAGCAGTCATAAGTATTTGTTTCAATGTGTTACAAGCAGGCTTGTCCATTCTTGATCTAAAATATGTGGATGTTATGTGCTCTTACAGGAAAACACTATGAAGTAATCTGACGTTATAGGGCAGGTATATAAGTTACTGAAGCTTTTTGCACACATACTCAACACAAAATTACAGTCTTATGTACTAAATATTTCCCTTTGGGAGGTCAACATTTGAGGTATTAACGTTTTAAGTCAAAGTGCAAAAGGCAGGATGAAGTCTGTCCATAAAATATCATCTTCAGTGCTGTTAGCAGACAGATAAACAGGGGAGTGGTCCTGTCTGAGTGAGGGACACTGAATCATTTATACATTTTGGCCTCCTATGATTTATTCCACACAGACAAGAAGCAGACACAAGCCCTTTTAAATAGATAACGAGTAGACGGTTGGAGTGTATTCAGGTTAAGACTCATACCTTTCACATTATCATCTGGATGGAGCCATACTGGCATTAAATGTGGACATACTCTTAATGTCACTAAATTAAATGGTCTTTTTTGTCTTTAATACTTTCAAATGTGAAATAAATGCTTCCATACACGGTGTATTTCATTACACTGATTCTTGGTCTAATTTGAAATATCTTCATTGTTAGTTTGGGTTGTATGCACTCTTGACACTGTATTGGTGTATTGGCACCCAGCGGGCCTGATGACAAACTGTGAGGGATGATGATGATCTGTTTCAGCTCAACACTGCCATCTGCTGGCAGCAAGGATCACTGATACAAAGTCCTGATACAAAGGACACGAAGTTGAATGTTGTAATGGCTTCAAACTTTCATCTGCTTAAAGTATTTGATCAAGCATTTTTATCTGTATTTGATAGTGAGATTAAATGAGGGGGAAAGTATGTTGGCCCAGAAAGTTCAACATGCTGCTAAAAAAGACAAAACACAAGCAAACGAAGAAAACATCTCTGTCAATTTGGAAACAGATGCACAGTATTTAGGAGCACTGTGGTTGCCAAATGGTTACAGCACATGCTGCATATCTGCCATGTACCTGTTTCGGTTCCAGCCACAGACTTGTGCTGTCATATCCATCTCTCTCCCCTTGTTTCCTGCCTGACACTTCGCTGTAGACTGTCCAATAAAAGCAAAAATAAGGAAATACACCAGTAATCTCTATGGTGATGTCTTCTTCATTTGCTTGTGTTTTGTCTTTTTATATTTATTTACTCATTTTAGAGCGTTGAGCTTTCAGGTACCTCGTAAGTCTATTATATTCTAAATTGTAAGAGTGTGGATTTTAAATATCAGTTGTAAGGTCAATACTTCCACACTGTCCACACAGAGGCACAAACCACCATCAAAGCTTCCCAGCTGAACTATTTGGTTAGCATCTCAGAGCACTAGGTCACTTCTAATGTATGCCTAATGTATGAGTGTATGAATTTTACATAGTTTGTCTTTTTTCAGAGAAGATTCACGAATACTGAATACTTAAATGAAGATCTGTTTGTAATAGTATTGTTTTCTTCAAAGTGACAACAAAGGACAGTTAAAGATATTTAACCAATGTTCAGATACAGATACACACAAACACATATAATGCACACATAAACATCAGGCAGTATAATTATTCAGACCATGTCTATGTTGTTATCACGTTCCCTATAAAACATATTAAGTTAGTTTGAGTTTTTAAGAATTCTTAAACGGATCAGTCGCATCGTCAGCTGGTCTGTCTTGCAAACACAGACCCTTTACATGAGATCAAATTACATAATTTGATCTGAGATGGCAAATAACACATAATATAAACATGAAGATTCAATAACAGCACAAATATTTCACTCATCTTAGAATGAAATTATCAAAGAGCAAATTTTCATAATACAGGGAAACATGGATGAAAGACAGATGAACAGCCTTCTGCAGCATCTCCAATACATAAATTGATTGAAGAATTATCGTGTTAGTGCGGGCCTGTTTGAGCCCACATGATTACGACTAATAGTGATTAAATGAACATGACTGTTTGCTGCGGAGAGAAAGGGCTCCGCGCATCGACAGAAGCAGCAGAAACATGGCTCATGTTGTCTGTTCAATTGACGCAACTTGGTGTTGATAGGTGAGCACAAAGATGAACAGATGAGGGCCATCAGCTCTGACTCCACCTGAAGGTCATTGTGGAGCAGGTGTTGACAGCGAGAACATTTTGTGGGAAAACAAATTCATCTATGCAAAGGTCACCGTTTGTTCTCTCTTTCTTGTAATTTCATTGTCTTTCTTTGTCTGTTCCTCTCCCTCCTTCTTTGTCACCACACTCTTCCTGCTCTTTCCTGCTCTCTGTTTACTTCTCTGGCTCCAGTTTATTTTCATGAGGAATGTCTGTCATTGGTTGCTCCGTCTGCCAGGCAGGAAAAAAAGCGCAGATTGTAGCATTATCAGCATTCAGTAGCCACCAACCTGATTTCATATCCATGGGTGGCTACGTTACAGCTGTCTCTGGACAGCAGCAGGTATTCGGCCCCACATGCCAACCGAGATGGGCACCCACTTCTCCAACTGGCTGCCGTTGGCCCACTGCCTGCATGTCACAGACACACACACCCACCAACACACAAATTCACACAACACAGCAGCAGCAGCTACTGTGCATGCCAACACTCATCCCCCTTGTCAGCTGTACCATCCGTGCAGGAAAAGAAACTGTCACACTGCCTCAACCGAGTAGATGATTTGTTCAACGTCATTCATACATTCATAAGCACCTGGCCAACACTTATGTTCAGTGCAAAAAGCATGCATATTAAATGCTCAGATGCAAGTTGGTTGCAAGCAAAAGAGTTTAATTTTGCCCCTTGAAGCAATTTTCTGCTGCTTGGTGCATTTTTCTTCTGTCAATATGTCCAAAGTTGGACTCCTTTTAAAACTGAAATGTTGCACTTGCACCCATCTAACTTATATTTGAATGCTATTGTTGAATTCTGATTTAAAAAAACAGATAAAGTAGTAAAGATCAAAGCAAGAACAGTTTGTGAAGCAGATCGACATCAAACCCTGAAGCACAGGTAAAACAGTACAATCATGAGAGCAATAAAAAGAGTGGGAAAGACGTGGCAGTGAGGGAAACATATTTACTGACATCCATGGGCTGTCACCACTCTGATTAATGGTGGTTGGAATCCATGCCTGGTGAAAAGGTGTTGTTGGGGTGTAGAGAAAGCCCAGGCACTGACCCAGAACTAATAGCATTTGACTTGAACAAGCTGTCCAACCTGAGAGAGTGTGCTCTGCTGCTGCTGCCGGTACAGCAAGAAAAGGAAATAAGAAAAGTTAGAAAAGGGGAAACAAGGTGGGCAGGTTCACAGCACAACCTTTAAACTTTGGACACCTGGTCTGAGTTCAAGGCCGTGTCTAAAATCTATTCTCTATTTACTAGTCTCTGTATAATACACAAGAAATAGTTTTCTACAGTAGTGAGCAATAAAAAAAGCAAAAACCAGTACAGGTCTGAATAGTTGGGGGGCATTTTTCTGGCATAGTTTGAGTCTACTTGTCCCCTTAGAGGGAAGGGTCCCTGCAGATCCATACAAAGTTGTTCTGAGTGATCACCATTATCCTATCATGACATATTTCTATGCTGATGGGGGTGGTGTCTTCTACAAAGACAAAGCTCCCATCCGTAGTGCATGAGAGGACACTGAACAATTTGATGAGTATGAAAATTATACGAATCATATGCTACGGCTTTCACAGTCACCGAAATCTTAACCCAATTGAACAACTGAGAGATTTTGGACAGAGAGTGCTCTACTTCACCATTATCAAAAAAACAAATGAGGGAATATCTTTTGGAAGAATGATTTTCAGTCCCTCCAGTATACTTGATACGTGGTGGTCTAACACCTTACTAAGATACTTTATGTTGGATCTTCCCCAGCCTACATTTTATACCACATTTAACAGAGGAAAGTAAATTTAAGCACAAGTTACTGATGTAGATGTAGGATATTTATACTGGTTCAATTTCTAGCAGGGAACTTTTGTTGCATGTCACATAAGAAAAGAAAATGAAAGGCACCTTATGAGCAAAACTTGCTCACACCGGTATTGTTGAGCTACATGTTACTATTACTTCCCTACGATGGGCCCTTTCATGCACACAGGTTACCTCACCCTGGAAGAAAACACAACACATTCAAAAGCAGCTCCTGCTCACATTTCCCTGCAAAACACGCCAAAAAAAAGGGGTCTTGCTTCAACAACTCTGCAGCGTATTTGCCAGGAACATCATCCTGCCATGGTTGTTTTTGCTGAGGGCAACAGCAAGCCCAACAGCTGGGACATAATGAAGCTTTCAGGCACTTGTTCTCCCATCGTGTAGCACCAGCCCCTGTCTGCTTCTACCAGATGTTCTCTATTTCCCCTCCAAAAGCCTCTGCTGCCAAAGTGGGGACTACTGCTAGCAAAGCAAGAACCGACTAGCTCCACAGTCGATTCATGATTATAGGGTGATAGTTGGGTTAATTGCTTGTTTCCCGTTTATTGGGTAAGGCCCTGTCACTAAGTTGTCATCTTTTGTGTAGCTGCTCTTGTCATTCTCACTGGTCCGGAGTCAGTCGGGTGTACATAAAGATGCTGTTATTGATTATTATTTTCAAAGATCATAGTGGCTGTCATTGTGGATGTTGTTGATTGATGATTAAAGATGACATGCAAATTATCATCATGATTCCTCAAAGCAGGTTAGGATCCACCAAATGAAATTAATACTAAATGTTAGATGATGCAACATTATGTGTGACTCAGCACTGATCACAAGCTGCCGAACCAGCCGACTTTACAGAGCTGGCAGATTCAGCAATCTCTTCAAACTGTTGTTACAAATCAGTGCTGCTGAATCTGAGCTACAAATGTCAGAAGATGTCATTGGTTAAAATGTACTCAATGTCACATGATGGTTGCTGTTGTTCTGCCAGGGACTGACCACTGTCAAAAACTCACAGTGTGATGCTAATAGAAACATACTGTACATTGTGTGACTCTCAAGAAAGGTAAAATAACTGATCACAAATACTCCTTTTACTGTAATTAAGAAGCTTTTAAGAGTTTCTGCACTGCTTTTGAGTATATTACGTATATTTATAGGTGATTTGGGTATATCAACTTTTTTTTACAGGAATACTTTATTACATTTATTATTTATCATTATAATTGTCCAATGCTGTATTGTGTAATTACACAATACAGCATTGGACTTTAAACTGCACTTTCAAAATGCTACTGCTAGTTGAACTTCACAAAGTTACAGCAAAATACATTTTCAAATATTTAATATTTTATTTATTTTGGCTTTCTGAGATCTTTCTGGGGCTGTCTCATACCATTCAATAATGTGTAATGTTTCTTTATTTCCTACTTTGTTTTGTATTTTGGGACAGTAATAAAACAGCACACTTGAAAAAGTCAAATGTTTTCAGTGAACACAATACACATCTGCACATAATTAGTTTGTAGTATGGACTTTGGACACAACCACTGTTACACCAACACAGGTGTTTTCACTTATTGTGCCTGATTAGAACTCTTTTCTGGACTGTATTTGATTGACTCTTCTCTGCTGTTAGCTTTGCTGCACCTGTTTGGGCAGAACAACATGTACCTTTATCATTTTTATTTGTAGACATTGACAGTTGAACCCGAGCAGAGGCCTTATTAGCACGTTGAAAAACACATGCACTGCTGTTGCCTGAGGTAACTAACCCTAAACTGAAGTTCAATAGAGAAAAGTGACTCAGTGAAAGTATTATCATTTTATGTGTAGTTTTATCTTATGCAATAAGTTGCTGTTTGAAGTACAGATTGTTGTATTATAGCTATTAAATTAATTTGCCAGTTATGTTTTCAGTTGATTGATTGATTTTAGTATTCTATAAAATGTCAGAAGATTGTGGAAATACAATTTACCAGATCTCAAGTTGAATTCTTTAAATGGTAGTGTATTAAAACAAAGCCAATAGTTCTTAAATCAAAACAATCATCTGTTTGGTAATGCTGATCACTTTTTAATTAGTGTGTGTGTGTGTGTGTGTGTGTGTGTGTGTGTGTGTGTGTGTGTGTGTGTGTGTGTGTGTGTTGTAATACATTTTTCTGTTAATTACACCATTTAATGTACCCCTGCCAATGGAATCACGTTGCAGGCTAACTGAATTAATTGAGAATAGATGTTTTTACATATGTAATTAATTTAAATCATATCATTTATGCTTTGCTCAGTTCCTGTTAAACTGAGGAGGCACAGAGTCAAACCCTGTTTTCTTTTTGGGCAAATGAAGAAATCTCTATGGGCTATCCTGTCACTGATCAATGCACATTTAGATGTTTTAACATCTGGCAAGCCACTGGAAATTGGCTTCTATGGCAACATTGCGTTGCCATCATCCTCCCATCATTAGCTTTCACCATTGCCTCGGGGTTCATAATGTCGTTAGCTTACATAGAGATGCAGTAAAGTGATGTTACATGACGTTTCTCAACTCCTTTTATTGAAGTAGCCTGCCATGCAGCCTGCTTGTCCTATTCCATGGACACCACAGGGAAATAAGACATCATGAGAGCACAGGCTTGATGACATGAGGTTTAAAATTTCTTGCGTCAAACATCATTTAATTTGAGGATTAGGCAAATAAAAAGCATCACATAAGCTAGCAGGAAAAGCTTTCTAGCAGTGGTGTAATTTTAAGCTCTCGTGGAAAATGGGCTATAAAGGATTTGGTACTGAGCCAGTTGGCCTACGACGAGCTTTTGTATATTTTCAGTCGCTCTTTTGCAGCCATACTTAATCCGCTACATTTTCTGCTCACATGTAGCACAAAAGGTTTTTACAAAGAGATTCCTCCGTGCACCATTGCAGCACTAGTTTTAATCGAATGTGCAGTCAAAATGATTAGCCACAATGAGTGAAATTATGTAGTTGTAATTACAAACAGATGGGAGGCTTTATTTGCACTTAAGGCAACTGTGTGCATGGGAAATGCAGTGTGAACAAGAATAATTAAGAAGTTAAAGTCTTGCTTTTTTCCAAGTTGTGTTTAAATAATCAACACTATGATGTAAATTTGTTTTAAATTAACTGTATAGCTATGTGAACACTTTGCCGGGAGCAGCCATCACCTTCAAGGCTAGAGATTGTGAAGATACTGAGCTTTTTCTTTTTCTTTTTCATTTATCAAGACTTCAGTTTGTTTGTTTTCTGGAGGGAAACAGCGGGATAATGCTGTGGTGCCTCATGCTGAGATGTTTCTTGTTACCTGAGGGCTAATTTGGAAGAAGGCAAGTAACTCGTCAAGTGAGTCGGACAGTACTTTCTGTTTTAGTCCTGCATTTCTTTTGATGTGTGAAGGAAAGAATCGGGGAGAATAAAGAGAGAAAGATTTTTCATAAGGTGTTTTTTTCCAACATTTTAATATTCAAGAATCACTTGACAACTCCACTGGAGCAGTTGGTGATTAAGTGCCTTGCTCAAGGGCACCCACATATGTCCTGCCGGTCTAGAGATCTAACCTTTACTGGAAAACTGGCAAAATGTACTGACTTTATGGTTATTCATGACCTTCCTTTCTAAAGTCATCCTCATCTCAAAGTGCCTCAGAATAAATAAATCATCAGTATGTTGTTTATTTTGTCTAATAATATAATGTTGTGGGGTGTAATGAACATTGAAGCCTCTAGGGGCCGCTAGTGGCCTTCAGACTTTAATGTCAAACCTAATAATGAGAACACAAAACTATTTTCATTAACTAAAAACAGGCTGCAAGGGTTATATTTAGCTGGATGATATGTGTGTATGTGATGTGGGGATCAGATACTAATATGTCGGACCTACACAGCAGAGCTCTCGGACAGGCAGGTGGGGGAGACGGTGAGGAAACAGATCGCAGATGGCCTGGCTAAGATCAACCAGAGCCAGCTCCCCGGCAAGTACAAAGTATGGAGTTACCAGTTCATACTGTACCCAAGGGTGATGTGGCCTCTGAAGATGTGTGACCTCCCCTCCTCAGTGGCAAGCAAGATGGACGGGCTGGCAAACTCGTTCATCAGGAAGTGGCTGGGGCTGCCGAGATGCCTCTCAGATGTAGGCCTTTTCGGCAGGACCATGCTGCAATTGCCACTTCGATCCATCAGCTTGGGATACAAGCAGGAGAAGGCACGGATGGTGCTGGAACTGAGGGGATCCTCTGACCAGCTGGTGAGGGCAGCGGGCGCCCAGGTGAGAACAGGAAGGAAGTGGAAAGCCCAGGAAGAGGTCGACAGGGCAATCGGCAGGCTGAAGCACCAGGAGGTAGTCGGCAGAGTCCAGGAGGGTCGAGCAGGCCTTGGGAGGGGCGAGACCCCCTTGTTCTGGTCGAAGGCCTCCAAGGAAGAGCGGAAAGCCATGGTGGTGGCTGAAGTGGCAAGGTCTGAGCAGGAACGCCTCAACATCAAGGCGGTGTCTCAGAGCCGGCAGGGAGGTTGGACATCATGGGAAGGACTCACGGACAGGGTTATGTCCTGGTCTGACCTGTGGAAGATCCCCCAGGCAAGGCTCAGTTTCCTGATCAGAGCCACATACGACACCTTACCTTGTCCCCGAAACCTCCACCAATGGTTTGGTACCGAAGAGACCTGTCCCCTGTGCGTCAAGGTCAATGCTAGCCTCCAGCACATCCTGTCGGGCTGCAAGACAGCATTGTCACAAGGCCGATATAGGTGGCGACACGATCTTGTGCTGAGGAAGCTGGCAGAGGTGGCAGAGTCGTGCAGACAGGAGGCAAACAGCAGACCTTCCGCTCCAGCGAGACATCCCATCCTGTTCGCGAGGGCCGGAGAGAAAATCAACCCGCCCCGGCAGAGACATACAGCAAAACTCCTCTCACCCGGCAGTGACTGGTCTATGAGGGTCGACCTGGGGAAACAGCTCCAGTTCCCCAGGGAGATTGTTGAAACATCGCTCCGGCCGGACCTAGTCATGTGGTCAGAGGCTCGCAGGACGGTCCTGCTG
The DNA here is from genome assembly GCF_027409825.1 of Scomber japonicus. NCBI lineage: Eukaryota > Metazoa > Chordata > Actinopteri > Scombriformes > Scombridae > Scomber > Scomber japonicus. The sequence goes on from NC_070578.1 coordinate 29,969,180, forward strand.
GTGGAGCTCACTGTCCCGTGGGAGGAGGGTATAGAGGCTGCCAACGAGCGGAAGCGGGCTAAGTATGCTGACCTGGCAGCAGAGTGCAAGGAGGCAGGCTGGGAAGCCATCACGTGCCCTGTAGAAGTGGGGTGTCGGGGGTTTGTTGGCTCCTCAACTGCTCGCCTACTCCGTGACATGGGATGCATAGGAGGGGAACAACGGAAAGCCATCAAAGAACTGGCTGAGGAGGCGGAGAGAGGCAGCTTCTGGCTGTGGCTAAGGAGGAAGCATAGGAGTTGGGGGCCGAACAACACCTAGGGTGTCAGCAGGGGGTGGCAGGGAGAGATCCCTGGCATTGCTCCGCCACCAGGAGATGTACTGGGGTTAAAGGAGCGAAACATCTATGACTGGTGGTCCCCAGCTGATGACCCGCTTAGGCCCTCAAAGGTGTTTTTTGGTGTGTTAAGAGCACACCTGCAGTAAAAAGGCACCGGTGGAGGTGCGTCAGGCAGAAATGCCCAGCAGGTAGACCATCAACCTGTATCATGATGAGTGAACACAGTTTTGTAGAACTATTTAGTGCAGTGCATGTCCTCTAAGCAGCTGAATTTCTTGTTTATGCAACTCAGCCCTCCAGTCCTTTTAATACAACACAACAAGCTGGTTCATTGCACAGGGCACCATCAGTTCACAACAGGGCAAGTTGTTTGCAGTTCACTCAGTGTACAACAGAGGTCACTAGAAGCTGCTCTTGTATGAAGTTGGTAGATAGTCTCCATCAGTGCTGTAGATTAAAGTTCCCAAAATATGCTGTATGTGAAAGTCTTTCTTTAAGCTACCATTAACAAACAGCTTGTATCTTATTTCCTCCCCATCTGATTCAGCAAACCTGCAAGCGCAGGCGTGCTTTATTTATGCTGGTGGATTTTTATGCATGACAGTTTTGCTGGAAAAAAGTTCCTCCTCCCCGTCTTCCCCATGTTTCCCTTATTGATTTTGGCGTTGCTTTGATGTGAATCTGCGCCAGAAGTGTCACTTAGATAAATCACTGTTAGTCTTAGCTGGCATAGCTCGGCACTGGTGACAGAAGGGAGAATTCCACGCGGATCAAATAAATACAGATGTGAAGTAATTAGTTGTATTCCCGAGGAGCCTATTGTGGGCATGTTAAAGATGCTAGGGATCAGCTGGCTCTCCCACTAGCAGCTTTTTATCAATTTAAACAGGGACAGATACTAGGTGAGTCACAACCCATGTGGTTTATGATGAGTCACATGTCCGATGCTCAGGTCAGGAAATTTTACAAGGTGATACGTCTGTATCACTTGAAAATGTAAATAGAGGCAAACCTGTGTGATAATTAACAGCTTGGCATCTTTTTTTCACAGATTCATCACTTACACATTTGTGAATTCAAGCAAATGCTGCTCTAAAATAAAGATGTATAGATTGTTCCATCAGAAAGGCAACACATTGTTTTGTAGTCATGACCGGGGGATAGTTCAACACAAGCTTTTTGTAGGTGGCAGCTATCATGTAATTAATTTCATTTTTATTTAACCTTGATTCAACCAACCTAAGAGCAAAGTCTTATTTACAATGTCATCCTGCATGGCGAAAGGCTTAATTAGTGAAACTCACAAAAAGGAATTTAAAAAATATATATTTAAAAAGGCTGCAAGCTAACACAAGAAAATCTGCACACTCACATATGGACTAAAGTTTTCTTTGATTTCATGTCACCCATCTCATCATTTTGCAGCAGCCATTCCTCCTTAACATGAATTAAGCAAAGTACAGTATGCAGATGATAGCATATAGATGCAGTTTACAACAGCTGCTGTTGCTTCTGAGAAACACATTATGTTAGTGGCCTCCAACAATTTATGTAAAACACGCTTTGATGTTCATTCAAACTAAAAACACATTTGAAAAAAAGAGCTGTTTTAAGTGCATCATCTTATAACAAAAGGAGTGTACATTGGACACATAATGCTGCCATTACAATTAATACCACATCTTTGTGAAATTGAAACCCACTATTTTTTGCTCTCGCAATTATAGACCCCTTCAGGAGGGGACGTATTTATGCCCAGCAGTTAGCAATGCATTGATTTAATACGTTTCTAATCAGGACATACAGCTTCAGGGCCTGAAATGTTAATTTTTCCTGCTGCTTACAAAGTAGCCTTTGATTTTCTGTCACGGCAGTAATTACAGTGTTTTGCCACTAGATAGGGAGAGAGCTTTGTCTCGTCTAATTATGAGGTAATCATTGCTGTAGTGCCAGCATGTTGTTCTCACCTTTTTTGTTAATACTATTTTAATTTTATTTTTACAGCTTCCGGCTATTTCCTTCCCTTCTAATTCACACTGTGACACTGTTAATACTGGTGTGTGTGTGTTTGTGTGTGTGTGTGTGTGTGTGTGTGTTTGTGTGTGTGTGTGTATGTGTGTGTGTGTGTGTGTGTGTGTTTTTGGAGTGTACTGTGACTGTAATTGTTGTGGTATGGGTGCTGTTAATTACTGGAGTAAACGGTTGAATCACGGCCAGGGCCCTTTGTGGTTGCAGAGTGGCGGGCAGCAGCAGAGAGAGACAGAGGGCTGGAAAATTGTTTTTACCATCTGGGGACCGAGAGAGAGCGAAGGGGAAGCATAAAGGAGAAAAGGGGAACAGCAGCAGACAGAAAGGCCCAATTGGTGGCCAGAGCCTAAGGGTCCGGGGGTCCATATGGAAGGCAACACTTTGCCTTGCGCTTTATTGCACACCTTGCTGTTTTAATCAATGGCAAGCCTGTTCACAGAGCCTAGAGCAGCAGTGGTTATTTCTCATTGTCTCACTGTTACTTCCACTTTTTCTGCTCCACTATACCCCAACACTTCTAACCAAATCTCTAAAGAGCCATGCAGCAGTTTCAGGCCTCCGTGCTACGGTGAAAACATTTGTATTATGTGTGAGGTAAAAGCTCCTATTTTGTAATGATGATTTGATACGCCTTTGGCTCCTGCCTGCGCTGCTCTAATTCCCCAGCAAAGCAGGAATAAGAATGTAGATGCCTGCTGTGTTTGGAGTCGTTTCTTAAAATGGAGGATACCATTCCATCTGAATTCCATTTGAGTGTTGAACGTAATGGGATTAGGCTACAAAAGGCGTGTTAACACCGAGACGCTGGGACTTGTGCTAATAACAACCATAAAAGTGCCAGCCGGCAGTCTGACTCCCGCGTAACCCCACCCTGGTTGGATGCAGAGCTGGTAATCACCCCCCTCAGACCAAGCATCATGTAGAGGAGTGAGGTAAAAGGCTTTGGCTGTGTGGGAGGTTGCGTTTGATTTTTATCACAGAACACTTGCAGGAACATCAATATTTCATTAAATTAGACCCACACAACAGGGAATGGCCACCTGTTTAAAAT